>NC_057711.1:49045846-49100274 GCF_004010195.1 Chiloscyllium plagiosum
GTTTAGCTTCCGAGATCAGACGAGATCGGGCGTTTTCAGACTAGTATGGCCGTAGGCGCTGGCCCCTGCCTTTTCTCCCTACTTCAAGGCGTGCTGGCCAGCCACATTTTCTTTCTTGCTCTTTCTCTTTATCCCCTTTGGCTTTTTTTTCTCTTTTCTCTTTGCTCTTCCTCCTCCGTGCGTGCTTCCCTCCCTCCGTCCCTCCAGCTGCCTTTCAGCCAGCCCTTGGCCGCCAGGCTCCTGTAGTCTCCCACATCCCCACACAGGCGAACTGCAAGCCCTCCCCCTGCTTCATAGGGCCGCAGCCTGCATTCTCTCATCCTTCCACACTCCTCCACCCCTCCATTTCGGAATGCCGGGCACTGACCAGTGGGGTACCGCACGGATCAGTACTGGGACCGCAGCTTTTTACAATCTATCTTCAGGATATACAAGATGGTATTAGCAATAACATTCGCAAATTTCATCAGCTGGGTGGCAGGGTGAAATGTGATGAGGATGTTAGGAGATTACAGGGTGACCTGGACAAGTTAGGTGAGTGCTCAGATGCATGGCAGATGCACTTTCACGTGGATAAATGGATCCTTATCCACTTTGGTGGCAAGAACAGGAAGGCAGATTACCACCTAAGTGGAATCAATTTAGGTAAAGGGGCAGTACAGAGAGATCTGGGGGTTCTTGTACACCACTCAATGAAGGTAAGCATGCAGGTACAGCAGGTAGTGAAGAAGGCTAATAGCATGCTGGCCTTCATAACAAGAGGGATTGAGTATAGAAGCAAAGAGGTCCTTCTGCAGCTGTACAGGGCCCTGGTGGGACCACACCTGGAGTACTGTGTGCAGTTCTGGTCTCCAAATTTGAGGAGAGACATTCTGGCTATTGAGGGAATGCAGCGTAGGTTCACGAGGTCAATTCTTGGAATGGCGGGATTACCTTACACTGAAAGACTGGAGCGACTGGGCTTGTGTACCCTTGAGTTTAGAAGACTGAGAGGGGATCTGATTGAGATGTATAAGATTATTAAAGGATTGGACATTCTGGAGGCACGCTGATGGGTGAGTGCCGAACCAGAGGACACAGCTTAAAAATACGGGGTAGACCATTTAGGACAGAGATGAGGAGAAACTTCTTCACCCAGAGAGTGGTGGCTGTGTGGAATGCTCTGCCCTAGAGGGCAGTGGAGGCCCAGTCTCTGGATTCATTTAAGAAAGAGTTGAATAGAGCTCTCAAGGATAGTGGAATCAAGGGTTAAGGAGATAAGGTAGGAACAGGAAACTGATTAAGGATGATCAGCCATGATCATATTGAATGGTGATGCAGGCTTGAAGGGCAGAATGGCCTATTCCTGGACCTATTGTCTATTGTCTATCATTCTGCCTCTGGCACCTTTCAGGCTTGTGCAAAGGACATTTAACAGCGAGCAAGTAATTTGCTGTCAGATGATGATTGATCGCTTTTCCAGAAGCACCAGGCACTTAAATTTGCTTTCCTCCTGATCTGCAACAACAAGATGACAGAGTTTCTCAAATATACCAGTTCACTCACTTACCCACAAAAGGTGAATGATGAGACCATGTGGTTATCAGGAAATCTAAACGTAATGGTTCAGGCTAAAAGTGGTTAAGAGATTTAGTTGGACAGTGACTGCCAATGTTGTATTAATGTGCTTCCCATTCAATCACCCAAATCATTATTGATCAAATTATTACCATCGTCAATCAAAACATATTCAAAAGTTTCGTCTGACATACCCTTCAACCCTTCCGAACCTCATGAGGAATGAAACCTGAAAGGGACCACATAACAAGAGGGAAAACAGCTGGAGAGAGAAGGGTACCCAATAATTTTAAGTTTTAATTTTATATTAAATGATTATACTGGATATTACTGAACTGTGCAGTAGAGATTTTAGGGAAATGAAGGCAGAAGGATAACTATTGTTATAAAGCCATGATGTGGAGATACCGGTGTTTGACTGGGTTGGATAAAGTCAGAAGTCACACGACACCAGATTATAGTCCAACAGGTTTATTTAACATCACAAGCGTTTGGAGTGCTGCTCTTTCATCAGGTGGAGTAATAAAGGTTCATGATGCATTACTGTTATAATTTGGAAACTTGAGTTCTAAAGTGGTTAGGACAATGTATTTATAAGTTGTATTTATACTTCTACATTGTCTTGTGTGTGTATATATGTGTATATATACACATCTGTGATTGTATGTGTGTTAAGAAAGAGAAACATAGTTCTAGTTGTATTTTCAGTTCTGTGAGGGGTGGAAGGTTATCTGGAAAAGCATTTTAAATGTAGCTAAATTAGGCTTCTAATGAAACACTTTGAAATAAATAGTTCAGTGTTTTAGAAAACAAAGGGAAAGAGTGAATGAATTGGGTTATTGCGCAGCAACAAGTTGTCCTTTGGCACAGGGAGACAAGAGACAGAAACAAGTTATTTTGGGAAAGTGTAAAGGTCAGCAAGTAAGCAGGATTCTTTCAGAGAGAAGCAAATCCTTCTGAGGGGAAAGGCCTATAGGAGAAACAGTGTAGTTAGAAGCCTCCAAAGCAGTCAGGGAAGCAGAAAAGAAGTCCTGAGTCACTTGGAAGTTCGGAAAAGAAAGGTTCCAAAAATAGTCATATTAAAAGTTCCAGACAGGATGACATCCAACAAGGCTTATGAATGCAAGAGTTTAAAGATTACCTGATAGCCAGTAAGTGAGCTTACTGTTAACATTTTGCTCAAGACACTCATAAGGAGACATTAACTAAAGAAGAGAGCCTTTAATGAATGCAATCATTTTTTAAAATAAACCAAAGCCATGCCAACTGAACAAAACATGTTTAAGTAAAAAGTGTGACCCTTCACTGAGATTTTAATATATGTATTGGTGTTGATGAAGGTAAAAAGATCATGCCTTGATTTAAGACCATACGACCATAACTAATAGGAGCAGAAATTAGGCCATTCATCCAATCAAGTCAGATCCACAATTCAATCATGGTTGATAAGTTTCTCAACCCCATTCTCCCGCTTTCTCCCTGCAACCCTTGACCCCTTGATACTCAAGAACCTATCCATCTCAGTCTTAAATATACTCAATGACCTGGCCTCCACAGCTGTCTGTGGCAATGAATTCCATAGTTCTACTACTCTCTGATTGTCAAAGTTTCTCCTTATCTCCATTCTAAAAGGTCTTCCCTTTACTCTAAGGCTGTGCCCTCAGGTCCAAGTCTCTCCATCAATGGAAACGTCTTTCCAACATTTACTCTGTCTAGTATTCTGCAAGTTTCAATTTGATCACCACTCATTCTTCTAAACTGCATCAAGTATAGACCCAGAGTCCTGAAACATTTCTTATATGTTAAGCTTTTCATTCCTGCAACCATTCTCGTGAACCTCCTCTGAACAAGCTCCAAAGCCAGTACATCCTTCCTGAGATATTTGTAAAAAGACCATTTTAAATCATTCCATCACCTTGGTGCCACTTACAACACCATCTTAATTATCCTCTAACTCATGTGTTTCACCCTTATCATATGGCATTTCTGAAAAGCAATGAGCTTGTCTGAACCCAACCATTTTCAGTTGTTTCATCAATGAGCTTCCCTTCATCATAAAGTTAGAAATGGAAATGTTCGCTGATGCTTGTACAATGTTCAGCATCATTCACAACTCCTCAGATACAGAAGCAATACATGTTCACATAGAACAAGACCTGGACAATATCCACATTTGGATCAATAAGTTGGAAGTGACATTTGCACCACACAGGTGCCTGACGGTCATTATCTCCAACAAGACAGAGTTTAACCATTACCTTTTGACATTCAAAGGCCTTACCATCACTGAATTCTTCCTCTCTAAATATCTTGAGGGCTACCATTGATCAGAAACGGCTTTGGATTCTGCAGTGAATAGCTCACCTTCTATCTCCCAGGAACGTGATGGAATATTCTCCACTTGCCTGGATGGGTACAGGTCCAATAACACTTAACAAGCTTGACAATATTGAGGACAACGCAGCTTGTTTGATTCATACTCCATCTACCACCTTAATATTCACTCTCTTCACCACCAGTACACAGGAAGAATAGAGTGTGCCGTTTACAAGATGCACTGCAGACATTCATCAAGCTCCCTCTGACACCACTTTCTAAACCTGAAACCTCTATCTCCTAGAAAGACAAAGGCAATAGACACATGGGATCACCACCACCTTCAAGTACTCCTCCAAGCCATACACCATCCTGACTTAGAAACACATCAGCATCCCTTCACTCTTGTTGGGTCATAATCCTAGGGCTCACCCCCAAACAGCACTGAGGATGTTCCTACACCTCAGTGCCTCCTTAGCCTCTCCTCTCCTTTATCTAAATGCTGTTCTTCAGCCACATCATCAGTAAGCATGAGCTCCATCTTATTATTTATTCTGATGGCAGCAAGGTGTCTTTTGTCCTCTCAGATGGATGTGAAAGTTTTGAAGAAGACCACAATGGTTATCCTCAATGTCTGGGCTAATATTTTTCTCTCAAGCAATATCACTAAATCTGACGATCTTGTTCATGGGAGTTTGATATGTGAATATTGTTTGCAGCATGTCCTACATTATAACAATTTCATACACTACTTCACTGACTGTAAAATGCATTGAAACATCAGGAATGGTGAAAAGAACTCTACATTTGCAAGTCTTTCTTTCCTGCTATAACCTCTTCTCACAGTTGATGTTATCCCCTCAGGGTGAACCTTACTGTCATGATCAAACCTTCACTGTGCTTTGTTTCCCATGTCTTGTCTATCTTTAGTCAGCTTTCTTCAATCTTTCCAATGTCACTACACTGACTATTGAAACTTTCATCCACACATTCTCCAGATTCAATTAAATCAATTCTCTCTTTGCAGACTATTAAATCATTCAATGCAAAGTAAATTGTCCCTTCACTCTGTAATTGCCCTTCTCAAGGGCATATAGGAAAGGGTATTAAATGTTGATCCATCCAGTGACACTCACTTCCAATGAATGAATAAAAACAAATTTACTCTCCATAATGCACTACTTATTCAAATTATCAGTTGTGCGATATGCAGTGCTTTCTCATCACCAACGTCTGATTGATCTACGCTGGCTTCTAACCTCCCAGTCATCGAATTAAAAATATACTTCCAAAGGATTAGAAACTATTTGGAGCAATGAAGAACAAGTGTGAGAAGCTAGGGAAGAGAATGTAAGTTAGTTTAAAAAGATAGTTCTTGATGTTGTCTCCAGATCAAATCTCCAGATCTTGAAACATTCTTCAAACCATCTATTCCTTCTTAATCCAGAAACCTGTGCCATACTACCCACCTTCATCCCAAAATATTATGAGGGTTTGGGATAGAGTTAAATATAAAATATCAGAGCATTCAATCTTCCTGACCATATTTTCTGGAACTTGTTATTTATACTTCTCTGCTTCTTTGTTGTCATTAAGTCATAGAGATGTACAGCATGGAAACAGATCCTTCAGTCCAACTCGTCCATGCCCACCAGATATCCCAACCCAATCTAGTCCCACCTGCCAGCACCTGGCCCATATCCTTCCAAACCCTTCCTATTCATATACTTATTCAACTGCCTCTTAAATGTTGCAATTGTACCAGCCTCCACCACTTCCTCTGGCAGCTCATTCCATACACTTACCACCCTCTGTGTGAAAAAGTTGCCCCGTAGGTCTCTTTTATGTCTTTCCCCTCTCACCCTAAACCTATGCCCTCTAGTTCTGGACACCACGACCCCAGGGAAAAAACTTTGCCTATTTATCCTATCCGTGCTTCTCATAATTGTGTAAACCTCTATAAAGTCACCCCTTAGCCTCCAACGCTCCAGGGAAAACAGTCCCAACCTGTTCAGACTCTCCCTGTAGCTCAGATCTTCCAACTTGCGGAACGTTTCAGAGAACACCTCTGGGACACCCGGACCAACCAACCCAACTACCCCGTGGCTCAAAACTTCAACTCCCCCACCCACTCCACCAAGGACATGCAGGTCCTTGGACTCCTCCATCGCCAGACCATAGCGACACGACGGCTGGAGGAAGAGCGCCTCATCTTCCGCCTAGGAACCCTCCAACCACAAGGGATGAACTCAGATTTCTCCAGTTTCCTCATTGCCCCTCCCCCCACCTTGTCTCAGTCCCAACCCTTGAACTCAGCACCACCTTCCTAACCTGCAATCTTCTACCTGACCTCTCCGCCCCCACCCCCACTCCAGCCTATCACCCTCACCTTAACCTCCTTCCACCTATTGCATTTCCAACGCCCCTCCCCCAAGTCCCTCCTCCCTACCTTTTATCTTAGCCTGCTTGGCACACTTTCCTCATTCCTGAAGAAGGGCTCATGCCCGAAACGTCGATTCTCCTGTTCCTTGGCCTGGCCTGCTGCGCTTTTCCAGCAACACACTTTCATCTCAATTTCCTTAGTCATCCAGCATTCCCTATACCTACCAGCCTTTCCTTTTACCCTAACAGGAATATACAGTCTCTGGATTCTCATTATCTCACTTCTGAAGGCGTCCCATTTTCTAGCCATCCCTTTACCTGCGAACATCTGCTCCCAATCAGATTTTGAAAGTTCTTGCCTAATACCGTCAAAATTGGCCTTTCTCCAATTTAGAACTTCAACTTTTAGATCTGGTCTATCCTTTTCCATCATTATTTTAAATCTAATAGAATTATGGTCGCTGGCCCCAAAGTGCTCTCCCACTGACACCTCAGTCACCTGCCCTGCCTTATTTCCCAAGAGTAAGTCAAGTTTTGCACCTTCTCTAGTAGATACATCCACATACTGAATCAGAAAATTGTCTTGTACGCACTTAACAAATTCCATCCATCTAAACCCTTAACACTATGGCAGTGCCAGTCTATATTTGGAAAGTTAAAATCCCCTACTATAACCACCCTATTTTTCTTACAGATAGCTGAGATCTCCTTACAAGTTTGTTTCTCAATTTCCCTCTGACTATTAGGGGGTCTATAATACAATCCCAATAAGGTGATCATCTCTTTCTTATTTCATTGTCCTTTTACAAAACACCAAAACCTGAATTTTCAAACTTTTGTTCAGTTATTCTCCTAACTTTTCCCACTTAACCTGTTCTTCATTACACTTAATATTTCTCTGCAGAAAGTCTGAGCAAGTTTGTATATGTGCTGTTGGTATCAATATTTTATCATTTGCAAGTTGTTGTTATCTGTTTATTGCAATCAAGTGTTGACTTAACTTGAGAGGGTGTTTGCTAGTGCTGATGGTACAGGCTTAAACTAATTAGGCAGGGGAATCAGGTACAGAGTAAAGTTACAATAGGCTGTGAAACACAGAAAAATACAGAACTGGCAGATTATGTTGTTCCCATGTATCTGCAGCCCCTGACCTTCTAATTAAAGGTAATCATAGGTTTTGAAGGCGTTGTCTGAAAACCTTAGGTGAATTTCTGTAGTGCAACTTGTAGATAGTACAAACTGCTTCTACTGAGTATCGGTGATGGATGATTGTGGGTGTGGTGCCAATCAAGTGGGCTGTTTTGTCCTGAATGGTGTTAAGTTTCTTGTGTTTTTGGAGCTGCACTCATCCAGGCAAATAGGGAAGTCACACTCTTGACTTGTGCCTTGTAGATGATGGATAGGCTTTGGTGAGTCAGGAATTACTCACTGCAGTATTCTGAGTCTCTGAGCTGCTCATGTGGCCACTGTATTCATATAGCTAGTCCAATGGTAACTCCCAGGATGTTAATAGTAGGGGATTGAGAGGTGGTAATACCATTGAATGTCAGAGAGTGGTTGTTAAATTGTCTCTTATTGGAGATGGTCATTGCCTGGCATTTCTCAGGTGTTAATGTTACTTGCCCCGTGTCCATCCAAATCTGGAAATTCTCCATGTCTTGTTGTATTTGATCATGGACTGCTTCAGTATCTGAAGAGTTGTGAATGCTCCTATGCATTGTACAATCATTAGGAAAATTCCCACTTCTGAAGTTATGGTGGAAGGAAGATCATTGATGAAGCAACTGAAGATTGTTAGGCCAAGGATACTACCCAGAGGAACTCCTGCAGAGATGTCTTGAATCTGAGATGACTGATCGCCAACAAGCATAATCATCTATGATGGTGAATTCTTCTTCCATTGCCTTTGTCACCATGCCCATTTCTTTAGGTCCTGTCTCCATTTCACAGACCCATTCGCCCATCTTCATCACTCTCCCTCCACCTGGACCCCTCCCTCCAGCTGTTTACCGACACTCGGCCTGCCAGTATGACATTGGTTGCCTCAATTTCTCTGACTCCTCGACCATTCCAACCTATCTCCCCATGCTCTCAGCTCCAACTCTGACTTTGTCATTAAGCCTGCTGAGGAGGGTGGTGTTGCTGTTGTCAGGTGGACTGATCTCTCTAATGAGATTATAAAATCTCTTTATAAAATCTCTTCCATTGCAATTGGGAGTTGGATTACTGTTGTCAGCAGTGCTTCCCAAGATTTAGGAAAACTGGCAATTCTGTAGAGAGTGGACCTGCTGGCAGCAGAAGGCAGGAGCACAACCTAGGAGTCAGAATGCTTTCTCCCTCAAACAAATGTCCTGCTGATCATCGCCAACTCAACAACCCCCGACTCCTAATCCCACTCCTCCTGCCCTTTGATCTGCAGACCTTAATCCCCAAGCATCAACCTTGGGCTGCCTGCTCTATCATTTGCCAACCTGCATCCCATTACTAAACAGCAATGTATCACTCCCATTTGCTGGGCTTTTACATCCAACTCTCCATCCAGCTCTGATCTTTTTCTAATTGGAAGAGTTTCACATTTTTGTAGGTGAAAGTGGGTACTGCAGATGCTGGAGATTAGAGTCAAGAGTATGGTGATGAAAAAGCACAGCAGGTCAGAAAGCATCTGAGGAGCAGGAAAATCAACATTTTGGGCAAAAGCCCTTCATCAGGAATGAGGCTGGGAGCCTCGGAGAAGGAGAGATAATGGCGGGTGGGGCTTAGAGTGCAATAGGTGGCTGGAGGTGGGGGTAATGGTGATAGGTCAGAGGGGAGGGTGGAGCGGATAGGTGGGAAGGAAGATGGACAGTTGGGACAGGTCATGAGGGCGGTGCTGAGCTGGAAGGTTGGAACTGGGGTAAGGTGGGAGGAGGGGAAATGAGGAAACTGGTGAAGTCCACATTGATGCCATGGGGTTGGAGGGGGATTTTTGCCCAAAATGTCAATTTCACCTTTATATCTCTATTTAAAATAATTCTGAACTTGAGTATTTTCAGTTCAGTAAACCATCTGAAAAGGAGTATTCCTTCAAATCACCATGAGTTTGAAGGAAATACTGCCTTCTCGTACTATCCTAGCTGGAATTGAGCAAGTTAGCCTGTTAATCTGCCTGGTTGATGGGTAGGTAATTGATAACATCCTGCCTTTACATTCAGCTCACACATCCCTAAGATTTCCAGGCTCCCGCTGCCTCTCCTCCTACTGTACTCTCCTCCTCTCTCCACATCTCTCAAAAATATCAGGAACTAAAATTCTTCTCCAGTTTGCAACCAAAATCATGCCTTCAGAGAGCATGACTATTCAATGGATTTCTGAAGTCAAAGAAAGTGATGTTTCCGTTATTTCTATGGACATATTCTCAGACATTACACAAATGGCATCACTTTAGTTATTAGGGAATACAGTCTGTGAAATGGGAATATGTCTCCAATTGAGTAAAGAAAATGTTATCTCAGTGTGTAAGTTCACTTAAAATTCCACTTTCTTTCAATAACTCATGGGATGTCAGCCCAATAGCTACTGGCTGCTGTTTAATTAATTTGGCCAATTTCTTGTCAGACCCAATTTCTTCGGCAATGGTTTAATTTAGAATGTTCAATTTTGGGCCCATGATCGCTGACCACACAATAGTGTAGGAATATAGATAAGAGTAGAGAGGTATTTGATGACTGTCATGGACACGATGGACCGAAGGGCCTCTTGCCATGCTGTAAAATTGAATTGAATTGAATTAATTGTCACATGTACCGAGGCACAGTGAAAAGCTTTGTTTTGCAAGCAATATGGGCTGATCACATATTTATGCTATTTAATTAAGTAAATGATAGATAAACAGTGGCAAAATCAAAAACACAGGTACAGGCGAATGTCAAGAGTTTGTGAATCCATTCAGTATTCCAACAAGAGTAGGTTAGAAACTGTTTGAAACCAGCTGGTGCATGTGTTCAGGCTTCTGTACTTTCTCCCCGATGGTAGAGGTTGTAGAAAAGCATTGTCAGGGTGGGATGGATCTTTGAGAATACTGCGGCCTTTCCTTGACAGCAGGCCTGGTAGATGGATTCTATAAATGCATAGAAAGTATGCTTGTATGAGATGGCGTCATAATGAGTAACATGTAGCTGCACAACATCTAGCCCATTTTTACTGATGGTAAGTAAGTATGCATCATGCAAATTGTTGCTTACCTAGATTTTCTGTATCAGGTCATTTTAAGATTACTGCCTTACAAGGGCTGAGGTTATGTAGTGCCGTTTGTATTTGTCAAATATATCCTGCATGGTAAGTACTTAACATTCTTATCTTGGTAGAATTATACAGACTAAGCTCCCATGAATAGATTGGGTAGGTTACAGCAAAAAAAATTACATGTCAGGAAGATACATTTTGAAGGCACTCATACTTAGAGCATGTACTTTGTCTAGAAAATGGTGCTGAAACATTACCTTTGCAATTTTCTTCAGGATATCTTTCTACTTGCTGACCTGTATCCAACACCACTGGTTCAGACAAACTGCTTGACATTATTGGCTAAACCAGCCTCTTTTTGAAAGAATATATGTCTCTACTGGACAAGAACCCCATCCTTTGCCACAGTTCATGGATTAAGAGCTTTTTTCATCATTTCAAGCCACTCTCAGTCAGACATTCTTCATTATACTGCAATATAGTAACACTTGGCCTGAACTCCTGTTCCTGGGAAATTGCAGGCATTCAGGCAACTACTTCTAAGTCTTTTAACTGCGACATAGCTGCAAACTTAGGCCGGATGCTCAACTGGCCAGCCTTTTTTTTTTGCAGGCATGGGATTTGTACAAATTGCTTAAAATTGAGAATGTTACTTTCTATTCACCCTCATCGATTCTCCTTAAAACTTACAGTAACTTGAACACTACATCAACACTTTAATTCACATCAGCAAACACTGAGGTGGAACTATAAATTTATTGTACTCAACAAAGCAGGAGCTGGCCTGCTGTGTTTTTCCAGCACCACATTTTTCAACTCTGGTCTCCAGCATCTGCAGTCCTCACTTTCTCCTAACATAGTGTGTATTCTACTTGCAGCAAAAAGCTGAAATTATTGCCACCAGCATCATTTTTGAGATAAGTCCCATAGTGTTATCTCTGCTGGAACATCCACTGTGTTGCTCCTTACTTGCGAAGCAATGTTAACACCAACATTCTGGGAGAACTATAATATATAAAGCATGGAGAAGCAACATCATTTTCAATAGCCACTATTATTTTTTAAATGGAAAATGTTGCTACTGGTCATCTTGACTTGTCTTTTTAATTTTTTTTCTCATGCCTGCCTTGGACATCCAGTTACCATAAAACCAGACAGTAGATAGTCAAAACATGTTAAATAACATCAAAATGTGAATTATTAATTTAATTCAACATGAGATGTCATAGTTGGCGAGGTCAGCATTTATTGATTATAATAGGCAAAAGTGAGGACTGCAGATGCTGGAAACCAGAGTTCAGATCAGAGTGGTGCTGGAAAAGCACAGCAGGTCAGACAGCATCCGAGGAGCAGGAAAAAAAAATCGAGTTTCAAGCAAAAGCCCTTCTATTTACCATAATCCCTAATTGTCCTTGACTGGGTGTTTTTGAGCTCCCTTCTCGAACTGTTGCAGTCTATGTGATGAATGTACACCCATGGAGCTGGTAGGGAGGGAATTCCAGGGCTTTGATCCAAAAAAAAGAGCATGAACATGATATAGTTCCATGTCAGAACAGTCAATGATTTGAAGGGGAACTTGTGGAAGCACAGTTCCTACGCGCTTGCTATCCTTGGTCATTCTAGGTAGTAGAAGTCATGGGTTTGTAAGAGAAAACCTTAGAAGTTAGTGCAGTGCATTTTGTAAGTGGAATATTATAGTCATGCTACATTGCTGTTGGAGGGAATGAATATTTAAAGATTGGGGGGGTTATCAAGCAGACAACATTTTCTTGGATGGTGGCAAGTTTCTTAAGTTCAGCTGGAACAAACAACACTCATGCAGCGAGTAGGTGCTTGTCATCATGCTCCTGACTTGTGTCTTGTAGATAGTGGTCAGTAATTAGGAGGTGAATTTTTAGCCACAATATTTTTGCCACAATGCCTTTGACCTTCTCCTCCTGCTGCAGTGTTTAAATCGCTGGACCAGTTCCATTTCTGATCAATGGTATTCCCATGAAGTGGATGGTGGGGAATTTAGTGATGGTAATGTCAGTCCTCCAGGTCACTTTGCATGTTTGTATGTAGACTGCTTCTTTAAATGAGGTATTGTGGATGGAACAGAACAATGAGCAATCATTAGTTAACATCCCCATTATCACCTTGCATTGGAGGAAAAGTTAATGATGAAGCGGCTGAAGATAGTTGTGCCTAGAACATTATCCTGAAGAAATCTGGCAATGCTGGGACTGAGACAATTGGCCTCAATAGCCACAACCATCTTCCTCTGTATTACGTAAGGGCAGAATCTTCCAAGTGTTAAGTTTAATTGTTGGGCTATTTAATCAGTCAGGAAAGCCTCCACTCCATTGAGATCTGTGGTTGGCAGGCCCATGGATATTTCTTGCCACCCTTTACCAATTGAGGTCCTTAAGTGAATACTTAATGGCTGCGCACAGGCTTCGATCTGCCACTGTCAGTCTTCATCCAGTGGCTGGAGGACACACTATACAGACAGCACAACAATCCAACCTCATTGAGTTGTTTGTGGGCACTGAACAGCAGGGGAGTCCTCCTTCCGTTGCACTCAGTGCTAGATCAAAAGGCCCATCATCACAGAGGGGTGCTCAATAATAGCCAATACTCTTCCTTGCTCTCCATGTCTACCCTGACATGACCCCCTTCACTCCCCCCATTCTATCAACTCCGGCTGGTGATCCTCAGCTTTTGTAACATCCTGGCTGAGCTGAAGTTTCCTAAAGTCAAACACTGGGAAATCATGTTTTCAGCCCACACTATAAACTCCTGTTCCTACTGATTGTTTCTATTCTTCTCACTGGGCAGTGCATCAGGCTGAACCAAGCAATCAAAACTTTAAACCCTGAGCCTAACTTTTCAATCCATAAAACAATGCAAGTCTTTAATTGCTATCCTTTCCACCACAATAACTACCTCTGAAAATTTATAGATTTCTGTTGCCTCCTAAGTATATTTACTGCTAAACCATCATCCATATATTTATAACTGTGAGATTCAATAAATAAAATGCCATCCTGGCCAGTCTCTTCTTCTTTAAGATGTCTAACCCAGCACATCAATTTCTGTTCCATAGGATAAGTCCAACTTAACTATCATTGTTGTTCTCACTGATCTACATTGCATTTTTTTTCTCCTCTGCTACTGAAATCATCTACCACTCCATCTTTACATTGTGCCTTAGATTGTTCTGATATACATATCCTAAATCCTTCCTTGAAGACTCTATTAAAACTGGCTTTTTGATTTTATCATCTTTTTCACAGTCATATTTTTGATCATGACTCTGCCTTCAGACATTTTCCTCTGTTAATAATGTGCTTCCATTGTAATACCATCTGTACTACGCCTCAGTATTGAGCACTTTCTTGGTGGTGGAAATTTGACTGGGAGACTCCCGCACATCAATAATAACCCGCAGTCCAGGAAAAAAAAAAGAGTAAAGTTGGTCTGATTGAGAAAGATATCTCAGGCGACTCAAACTTTGGCTAAAAATGGATAACCCTGATGAAAATCAGTAGGACACCAATACTTTTATTACAGTGATGGTCAAACACATCAGAAGATTGAGTAAGAAACAGCTAACCAGTATATCAAGACATTCCTTTCAAAGGATCAACCCGACCCATTTATTCTCTCATGGCAATGTGCTTGATATATTCTGCTTTTCCAAAGTTAAATGTCAGAATATTTAACTTTGTACCCTGCATTACTCATCTTTGAACAGTTGACTTTCCTGACATTTCATTTGAGACTGTAACAAGTCAGCAACCATTACATTTCACAGAGCATATAATCATGTCCATATTGTAAGAAAAAAAGTGGGGTAAATAATCATTTTCAATTGATTTTAGTTGCATATGGCCTACTAGTTCATGCTGCTCTGTTAATAACAATCTTTAAAAAGAAAGAATTCAACTTCAATGTAAGATTTCAAAAATTTATTTCCCAGTTTTTTTTAAAAGCAAGAAACTACCAATAAGCCTTGAAATTCGAAAGCAAATTAAAGTTAACACCAAAAGCTGGTGACATTTTGTGTTGATGCTTCAACCTGCTGTGGCACAGATGGTGGAATGTGAGTTCATGTGCACGGTTCCATACAAAGCAAATGTCTAATCACAAATGCCAACAAGAGAAGTCGCTGATTGGAAGTTGGGTGGAAGATTGAATACTATAAGATGAGTCACACAGGGCTGTTTATGCACATCGCTCATTTAAAGAGCACCATAAGACAAAAGAGGAAATATTGAATTAAGGCTGTCTTTCATGCACAGGGGTCATGCTCCACTGTTACCCTATGGCCTGTACTGTCGAGGAATGTTGCCTTCTCATTTCAATGGTTTCAGTGCGGATCCCAGTACAAGACAAAGTTACAGACTGAAGGCTCCAGTGGAGGTTTATCAGTTTGCCTCTTTTAAAGGAAACTTGTCTATTAACCCATCAATTGTCTGTGAAACTCATTGTTCAAGTTAAGTCATGTTAGTACTGGAGTAACTACCCTTTCAATGATGTAGTAAATATTAATCAAGCTATTAATATTACTATTAACTAAACTGCTTAGCACCAGAAATTATTATAAATGTGCAGTCCTATTCCTTCATGTTTTTAATTTTTCTCTTAAATTTTGAAAATGCAAAACATTAACATTATACTGCTTTTTATTTTCTTTGTCTATTTTTCCTTTCTCTCATTCCAATCTCTCTCTTAACACATGACAAGATGTTACATTCACCCTCTCCAACACACCTGGGTTCTCAGGTTTTCTTCATGCATTGACTTTCAAATCATTAACTCACATCAGTTTCGGTGAAATCCCGTTGACTGCCCTGTTTGTTCAGGTCCCAGATGCCCTGTTCCCCCACTGCATCATTATCAGCTTGTTAGCAGATGCTATGAGACTCCCGGCTAAATTTCCCAACAAATTTTGGCCCAATGTTTTGTTGGAGATCCAAGAAACTTCACTTTATTTTTTTTTAATTTGTAACTGTTTCTCTGTAAAACATAGGGATGAGCTGTTATTATTTGCACAGTACTATCTGCTGTAAAAAAGTTAAATACTCTTCAGAGTGGGTCAGCACTCTGTCTAGTTATAGATTAATTTAGGGGAAATTAATAATTTATTTGGCAGACAGAGGAATAGAAGATGTGGCGAGATAGAGCAAGATATAAAGAAGCTCTTGAAACATATTTGAAACAGTGATTAGTTATATCACTGTATCTGCTGCCTTTTCTGTTGGGGAGGTGTAAATAAACTTGGTTCACTAAAGGCTGCGGACCATGAGCTCCCATTTTAATCTTTCTTAATGCAATGCATACCAGAAAGATGGCAACCATTTTTTTTAAACATTTAGTTTGATAATTTAAGGACTGAAGATAATTGTGACATATTTTTGGAACTTCTAAGGTTGATTTTCAAGATGTTTGAGCAGTTTGAAGGCTTGTTCCATATGTGCATGTCATATTCAGACACACAGTGAGCCAACATGGTGCAGAATTGAAAAAAAATGACTGAAGGGATATTTGCAGAGAATGCAAGAATTCAACACTAACTATGATGACTGGTACAATTATGAACGTTTCAGTGTGATGCAACTAAAATAACAGACAAGAATAAAGAAATATTTTCCTTTACCATGATGGAATAAATACTTCGGATGTTTTAATATCAGTGTTGTCCAAGAATGCTGAGCTCAATAGAATATACTAAAATTAAGGAAATTCTGAATTCACATTATGGTGTGACTGAGAATGAAATTTAACTGATTATGTTCTGTCAAAAGAAGCAATTGCCAAGTAAAACTGTGGCAGATTAAATTCTTAAACTGAAGAAGCTTTCCTATCCATGCAGATAAAGCACAAATTTCGAATTCAGCCTTAGCGATGAAATCATAGGAGGTCTATGATGTTGCATCCTTTAATTGCTCCTCCTAATATTGGGGGGAAGCAAAGTCTCTCTCATGGGAAGAAGCCGACTTAAGAGAATACCGTTAAACTAGACAGAGTTATGTACAATTGGGATCAGAGTACATCTGACATTGAGAAAGGGCTGACGGAGCACAAAGTGTGCTTTGACCAAGGAAGATCAAATGATAAAGCTGGACACCAAAGGACTCAGGTCAAGATAAAAGACAACGTACAGCCAATAATTCACAAGGCCAGTGACTTAGAAGCATCAGGTAAGAAGTTGGTTAGGTAAGAAAGAACAGGACAGTGAAGAAGGTGAAAAGCAATGAATGGGCTAAACTCATTATGGTATTTCAAAAAGCAAGATGAGTTTGTTAACATTTCTGGAGATTATAAGGGCAGATAGAGTACTTGAGAATGATCTCACCAGTGATGATTTATTTTCTACTTTGTCAGTGGGAATGGTGTTCTAGATACAGGTAGTTCTTCTACCACGTGCATCCTTGTATAACCCTGCATTATAAAAAAACATGCTTTAGAAACAGTGCTTAAAGTGTTGGTGATGTCGTTATGTTACAGCCAACACATGTTTTAAAAGTTCATGCTTTGGAAACAGTGTCCCCAGTTCATCAATTATGTTACAGTGAATTCAGGTTAACAAAACACACCTTACAGCAAAACGACCGTGTATGTCAAATGCATATTTGCAATTGAATTAACTGACAAAAGCAAAGAAATTCTTACCATTCATAGAGGCAAATCTAGAATTTCAGTATATTCCAGTACCATTTGAAAAGCTTACTGATCTCACTGTGTCCCTGAACATCTTGAAACAGGTAGGAAACCCAATTAAAGGAGTAGGTTGCTTCTTAGATGAAAGAACACATTGTAACATTAAATGAAGTCCTCGAAAAATTTAAGGATAAGGCGTCAAAGATAAAAGATACATGTACTTCTTCATGGACTCAAGTCTAACATACCTGGTCGACAAATAGTTGATGAAGGTATCCACCCAATGCAAGAGGAGATTGAAAGAATTTTTAAAGCAGAAAAGGCCTGAGAATGAAGAATTTTGAATATTCATGGGGATTGATGTGTATTATTCTAAATTCATCCCCAATTTAGCAAATGCATATGCTCCATTGTATCAAATGCAGTAAGATGGAATAGCTTGGAAGTGGCCTTTGGATGTCAAAAAGCATTTGAAGTAACGAAAATATTGACTAGTGATACTACTTTGACACACTATAATACCAACAAAAAGTTTTTTAAGCATGCAACGCCTGACCAAGGGTTCCGGGATTTCTGTACATTATTAAAGTCATTACTTTAAAGCAGTCAAGGGTTATTTTAACAATTGTGGAAGATTGTCTGACTAAATCTAGCCCATAGATTTTCTTTTCAATATCTGCAGATTATCTTTTGTTGTGAAATATCAAACGAAACAAGACAAAAAGTTTTGCTTTAGAAGTCGGGAGTAATCTTCTTTCTACTCTGAAGTTTATGATTTCATTTGAGCCAGTGGGATCGCTGATCAAGTGACGTGAAAATTTGTTAGCTGATCTCTCACCACATTTTATGTGGCCTGTGGTCCTTAAATTCTTGGAGTAACAAATATCATAATTGGGAAATAGGAGGATTTCAAGAATATAATGACTGATGTTTAAATGATCAGAAAAACATATCAGGGATCTTTGCCAAGACAATTGTGAAACCAAATTTTGAAAAGACTGGAATTATGACATGAGCAGGAAACAAAAAACACTATAGAAGTCAGCATGAACACAAAATACTGTACCGGTAATTCTGTTATAACCCACGTTTCGTCAACGCGAATTCGCTGTAATATAATTGATGAACTGGGGACGCTGTTTCTACAGTGCAAACGTTTAAAACATGTGTTGGCTGTAATGAGATTACAGCACCAATACATTAAGCACTGTTTCGAAAGCACAATTTTTCTATAACATGGAGTTGCACAAGAACATAACCATTGCGTTATAGAAGAACTGACGGTACTTCTCATTTTCATTTTGAACAAACTCAAATAGCTGAAATATATGTCTCAAGTTTTATCATTTAAGGAAAATATACTCTTTAGAGATAGAAATGCACAATATATTCTATACAATATTTGTTAACAAGTCATCTGTTGATCTAGAAGGTGAAACATTTCTTGTAGATTAAAACTGCGAATTGAAATACTTTACAATTAAGATATTTATCGGAATAATATATTTTGGCAAGTACTATAATGCAAGAGAAAGATGTATAAATTATCAATAAGATGTCCACACTCTTTTCTGTTTTCCATTTATTCTATGGATTCCATTTTTCCTCCAGTTTCTTGAAATGGAGCAGGTGGAAAAAGAGAAAGCCTTGAATTTGTATGACATGGTATCACATTTCTCTGTAACAATTCAAAGCAATATATTCTAATTAATTTCTTTGAAACACATTTACACTACTGTCATTTTGTAAGCAAGCTGGCAGTCAACAATTATGGACAGATTCCATAAATAACAAAAAGGTAACATTTTCCTTCAGTCAACATCACTAATGTTGCTAAAACACTTTGCTCTTTTTGGGACACCGCTGTGAGATAATTAAAAACTATGTCGATATCAGGAATAGCCAACCTTGGTTCTCTTTCATATGTTATGTTTTAACAATGCTTCTGACAATTCAGAACTCTCAATATTGCACATTGAGCCTTGATTAGATGTTACTGCAATGGAGGTTGACTGCAACCTTTTGATTCAGAAATATGAGTGCTCACAGCTAACCTGGTCTGGGAAACATAAGCTGTTCCACTCTGTTAGTATGTGGAAGGTAGTTGTGAGAGTTTAGAAATAAATAATAATGGTAGCCAGGAATTGACCATCTGACTCATCTAGCAGTCTCATGTTGGTTACACTGGAGTTACCACTGACTAGAAGGGGTAAAGATAACTGATAAAACCAAGAGGCAATTAGCGAACAAAATGTTTGGGAAATTCCCTTCCTATGTTGTTAAGTAATTAAAACTAGCACAAGGAATTTATTGTACATTATATTTAGGAATGTGTCCAGCAATTTGAGGCATTATGGCGACAAGTATAAACCACAAGGTCAGAGTTCACCACAGTTGACTATATTTCAGCTATAACTGTTAAATGAACTGTATCATGTCAAATAAATCATGTTCAAAGTAATTCAGATTCTTATATTATTAATAACAATATAATAAGCCCCAAAGAATGGCTGCAAGGTAATAATAACCTAAAGCAAATAATCTCATTCACACCTTCAATGAAGTGTTTTGTATAGATCAGATGAATTATCTTAGAGCAGTCATTACAATTTTTAATAAGGGCACTCAGGAAAACGCACAGTTGATATAGGTGCTGATTGTATCCTTATTTTGGCAGAAGAGTTTGTTTCTACCTACTTAAATAATCCTGATAAGGTACTGCCTCAAATCATGATTAGCTTGTGGCAACACACACAGACACTCATCAGGAAGTGTGACACACAGCCATAGCTTTTAAAGGGTAATATGAATATTTACTATTGGCATCCATTCAATCTAGACTGAACGAGAATCCAAGTCCCAGAGTTGGAGCCAGATTTTAGAAGATATTGATGATAGAAATGTTGCACAGAATCTAAAACTGATATGTAAAAGAATCTCAAAATTAAGGTTAACCCTGAACCTGAAGGTCTGATTATGCTAGCTCATATGACAAGCCTAGTTTTGAACTACAGAGTTTACAAGAAGGGCTTATGCACGAAATGTCGACTCTCCTGCTCCTTGGATGCTGCCTGACCTGTTCTGCTTTTCCAGCACCACACTTTTCCACTTCAGAGTTTGCCAGGGCAAAAATACTAAAAAATGGGAAATGAATACACTGATCATACTCCATTACGAACTCTACAAGACAAGTTGGACAAGCTTGGCCCATTCGCCAGTTTTGCTGGTTTTTACTTCTGGGAATTTGTGGTATTCGGCCAAAGAGGAAAACATTAAATTCTGCTGGGAGGAGATGAGATCATGAAGAGATTTGAAAAGGAGAAGAATTTTATTGCCCAGTCAAGAGCCAATATAAGCAAGCACAGGCATGATGGGTACAAGTTAGAATAGACTAACCATGCCTTTATGACTCCTGTTCTACTCTACCATGAATACTCCTGTCTTTTAAACAAAATGTTTTCATTGCCCATCCTTTATTTTATAAACTGTGAATGCACATGTGTGCCTATGTCTGTTTTTTACACCTCTTTCTCTTTGGAATGCACACCTGAAATATTAAACTGTCCTCATTAATATCTTTTCAATATTTTCAGCATTTTTCACATTTGTTTCAGATTTTTGACATATGCAATTTTTACATTTAGTTTTTCTGAAACAAAGTGAATTATTTTCACACTTAAGTATAGAGTAAACCTTTCTAAACAATTAATGTGATAAAGTTTTGTTCCCCTTCCCAGGCCTGAAGAGTTGTATCTTAATCTGCCAGTTAGCTGTAGTAGTGGAAAATATGCAACTGGCTGCCTGGTTAAATTTAGCAATGGCCATTAGCCATTACAGTCTGCTGAGACACAAATCCAGCTCATGGTTACAAAATAATTGTTCCAAGTGGAAAAAAAACCTAAGTTCTGGATCTTAGTCTGTTCATTATTATGGTCTATGGCATTATAATCAGGGTTTATAGTCTTCAAAGTCCCTTTTGTTCTTCACTATGCAGATAAAGTTACAAGAGAGAAAATGTTTTCACTTGCTGGGATGTCCAAAGTTAGAGATCATAAATATAAGACAGTGACTACTAGATACAGGAATTAATTCAGGAGAAATCTCTTTACCCAAGGAATAATAAGAATATGGAATGCATTTCCATAAGGAATTATTGAGGCACTTATAATAGAACGGTTTCAGGAGAAGCTAGAAGGAAAAGAGCAAGAAAGGAATAGAATTTTACACTGTTAGGCATGAATGAAGAGATATGAGAGAAGACTTATAGGAAATATAAATTATGGCACAGACAAGTTAGGATAAAATGATCTGCTTCTGTACTGTAGACCCTGCAGGTGCAAAATTAATCTGTATGCATCACCTTGAGCAACTCTATGAAGATTTGCCTAATTTTTGTATCCAGCAACTGTTATGCTCTAAAAAAAAAGGTGATGCATACATTTTTTTGTACTCAAAGAAATTGACAAATCTTCTGATCTCCAGATCATCAGACATCAGATATATCACTGAAGATTCATATTGAGAAACCATGAAAGTCCAAAAACAATGAGGTCCATAGGAAATGCTGGCAAGTTTAATTCACAGTTTGCAAATCCCCTGAGCCTCCAAAAAAAGCCGCAAACTCTCTTTCTAATTATTTACCTGGATAGTTATCCAGAAAATATTAGACTGAAAATGCTAGCTGAACCCCTGGACAGCTACAAAACTGACACCCCACTGCTCCATAACCTCCAACCCATTACCTACCCTCTGCCTCTCCTTTCTGATCTCCCCAACCTAAGCTAACCAGCCCAACTGGACCTGACTAGCTAATGATCTTACAGCCCTTCCCAATCTGACCCAATGACCTTTCAGCCTTTCCCAACCTGACCCAATGACCTGACAGCCCTTCCCAATCTGACCCAATGACTGCTGACTTACCCATACACTCACCCATCCACCTACCTTATCAAGTATCCACTTCACCCATTTATGCAACTGCCACACTACCCACCTCAATCACCTACCAACTTACCAAGTTGCCACCTTACCTAACTACATCCCTACCCACCTGGCACTGTATCCTATCTAATCTTGACTCTGATCTCCAGCATCTGCAGTCCTCACTTTCGTTACAGTATACTACCTGTCATCCAACTCCCTACAGCTTGCTACCTTCCATCTTAACCATTCACCACTGTACCTACTTCTGACGCTACCTATTTCTGTGCCCACCTACAACCCTACCCACCTACCACCTTTTCTACCAGATACTCTACATCCTTATCAGCCTGCATCCTTACCTACCTGTCTTCCCACTCAGTGCCACTTTACCCAGTTATCATCTTAACCAGATGTCACCCTAACCTCACCCACTTAATTCATTCATAAAAAAAATCATTTACCTATTCACTCATGCCATCATTCATAAATACATTGAGGAGCTTTGGGACGCTCTGCAGTTCTGGAAAAACTGGGAGCAAAAGACCCAAGAGAGGTGTTCCTTCAGTTAAAACGAATTTCCTCACCCCTGACATAGATCCACCATTCTCGACTGGAATATCATTTCAAATTCTCCATCTCAAATTTCCCTTTGAATTGTCACTAGTATTGGCACTTGCATTCAATAAAGGTCAACAGCAAAAATCCTCACTCAACAACTTTACCCAGCAAATCTCTTCAACACAATGGTGTCAGGATGAATGATGTTATCCTAAGAGAGGTTAATAAGCTCATGCTGCAGTGGAAGCTGAAAAAATTGCTAGTAGATGACTCTTTAGGGATTGTTTTGGGCATTTCTGTCCTTTAGGTACCCACTATTTTCATAGTAGAAAGCATGGCCACCAAGCACTACATAATATGTGCCACTTTGGCACCAGACCTCTCCATGTTCCGAGTTAGTACCTGTCGATTATCTGGCAGGTCTGCCAATGAATCAAGTGTACCAGGGTGCAGCTTTACCATGTGTGTTTGTGAAGGTGAAAGTTGCCATATTCCCAGAGGACATCCTGTGGGTGTACTTAACCTGAGCGTCACCACATCTCAGGCGAGCTATGAAGATGAGAAGGCCGGGCCTTCAAGGTAAGTAAATGGAATTTGTATGCTTTCTACTTTTTTTCTGGTAGTTTGCTTCTCCTTTTCAATCTACACTGATGGCTAACAGCAATATGATAAAAGAAGAAGCAAATGTGAAAGCTTCCCCCATCAGGATACAATACCTACATCAGCAAGTCTTTAGTTATTCCTCCACATTATACTCACTCTACCATGTATTTGACCTTTTCACTTAACTTGTCCAACCTGCCTTGAAGCCTGTTTTACATCCTCCTCACCACTCACAATCCCACTAAATTTTGTGTTGATCATTAATGTATATTGTAAATAGTTGGGACCTAAGCACTCATCCCTCGGGCACCTGAACAGTTTACATTTCAAAAAAGACCCATTTATTCCTATTGTTTCTTTTCTGCTAACCAATTCTCAGTCTATGCAAGTATATTACCCCCTTAACATTATATATAAATGTAAATTCTTCCTATCTTTAACTTTAGCAATTTGGTGAGCAGATGGGCACCAGCCTAATGCATAGATCAAAAGTAAGAATTACGTGTGGTTGGTGAAGAGATGTAACATCATTAAATATTTGCTGTTTGTCGTTCCTTGGTCACAATAACAGACAAATCACCTGTTACTATTTAATCTTTGTAATCAAATTCCAAAAATTTCTGTTGGGTAGCTTTAAATTGTACATTCAAACATGCATCCCAGCAGAAAAGTGCTGAATTAGGAATTGTGAATATGCACTGATACTTTATCACTTTGAGATCTGTATCTCTTACAATGACAATTCACTATCTTTGCTTTACTATAAAATCTGGTTTGAATTTAAGTATTAAACACTTATTGAAACCTAAAAGCTGATGGCAACTGGCAAATAATCTGTAATAAACTACAGAAAAACAGACATGCTCCACAGTGTTTACAACTGGGCTAAAGTTTGGATGCAAGACAGTATTTTTGATTCCAGTTTTGTTTCAGGGTACTGTTGTTGGAATTGAGAATGGATTTGTGCAGTCATCTTTTCTGTGTTCAATTTAACTCCAGTTACTATGTAACCACTT
This sequence comes from Chiloscyllium plagiosum, assembly GCF_004010195.1. Taxonomy (NCBI): domain Eukaryota; kingdom Metazoa; phylum Chordata; class Chondrichthyes; order Orectolobiformes; family Hemiscylliidae; genus Chiloscyllium; species Chiloscyllium plagiosum. The sequence continues at coordinate 49,070,071 of NC_057711.1, forward strand.
ATTTCCCGCAATATGGTAGTAATTTTTATACTTGAAACCATACACCTAGTGACTAATAGTAATGGTAATGGATAAGATAAATACAAAATTATTTCCATGTTGCTTGAAATAACATTTTGAACTTTGTGGTTTGGGCACGAAGTGTCTGAAAGAATGTTTTCATGGGAAAAAAAAGAAAGGAATGGGAGAAAAAACTAGCAAATAAAACTTGCTTATGGTTGTGGTTGGAACTAAATCCATAACCACTAATGGAGACTTCCTTCCTTTCAAACTACCTCATTTTAAATGAAGCCTCATGGCTATGTTATATACAAGCTATTTCAGTCACTGATTATTCGAAAGATTAAAGTCTATATAACTGACCCTTAAACATATTGTTTCTCCTCTATAACCATCAGACAATAAATTCTTGAATCCATAGCAGGTCTATTATTATATAATTGGTGATTGTGAATGCATTGTTGGTTTTTGGAAATTTTAATCACAAACATGGCTGTTGCAATCAAGCACTAATAGATTCAGATAGTTTGTCAATCAGAATGTTATTTCTTACATAATATTTCTAATTATGTGCATGGCCTGAAGGGCAGATTGGAGGCAAACACATAGAATATTGTGTCATCTGTGGTAAGATCAGTAATTTGAAAATTAGCCTTAATTTCTTTTAGCTTTACATGTTGATGTTTTGATTCTAAAATTATAGCCAAAGTTCTTAACCATGCCCTACATTGTATATTTAAAAACAAAGGGTTCATTTCTTTCAGTCTAACAACCACCCAGTTACATTAAGTCTCCACATTTCTGCTGGAAAGCTTAGTCAATGTAAGCAGCTGGTCAGTGCTGATGTATCTTTCTTCAAAAAGGATAAGAAAGGAGTATTCTGTTGTGTATTATCTAACTATTGTCTGGACATGTTAAACTGAAAAGATTTTATTTTTAATCAGTGCAATTAAAAACTTATTTGTTTACAAAATGCCAAGAGTTAGACAAAAAGTGAATCCTCTCCGGTGTCATCTGTAGCCCCATTTAAAAGCATACTTACTCAATTAGACTTATGGTGATTAATAAAGAACAATAGATCCAGATCCCCAGGTCTTTTAGGCACAAGGATCAATAAACAACAGCTGCAATTCCATGTTGGCAAACATTAAATAATTAGAAAGGGAACAAGGAAGCAGAGGATGGATTTTATGAATCTGTGCACTGGGTACAGAACGTCGTGAGCCAGAAGCACATGTCGGAATTCAGGCACAGATCTCAGTGACTCCTTGGAGATTTTCCATCTGTTACAATTAATAGAATTCCACCGTCAAAGAGGAATTATATGCCGGAATAGTGTTTCAACATGCTGATCATGAAATTTACCTTTTGATTGAAAATGAATAGCAGTGTTTATGTTTAGGATAAAATTAACCATGGTACTTTGGATAGTGTTAGCAGTGTTATAGTAGTGCAAACTGTTGGTTTGCAAGGAAATAGTCAGTCCATCTGAAGTTGTGCAAATCCAGTTATTAAACTATGGGATAGACAGGCATTCTTACTCTACAGTGAACACAAATATGATTGCAGATGTGCAGAATTTAGGTTAGAGTGAAAAGTTAAAGTTGGACTTCTGTTTGGTAATGAAGAGATTGGATGATGCTGTAATTACTGGGTGGGTGACTGGCTTCTTTTTTTGTTAAGTTGGAACAGGGTTGGTCCCCTTGCTGGATGGTAATGGTGGAGTGGGCAATATACTAAATTATAGATTGTACTAGAATATAATACAAGTCTGACATTTACACTTTTCTTGCATGCTGGCTCATTTTTATTATATATTCAATATGTAGGACCTGAATGTTTATTCCTGATTCAGGAGTCAGGGCAATCCCTGGATCGACAAACACAAACCAAGAGCAGGTGTTCCAGTAGTTTGATTCCCATGATGGGGACAAAAGGGGCATTTGAAAATGGGAATTGTGAGCATGCCACAGAAGGAGATCAGAGGCATCCACAGTGGCTGCCAAGGTGCAGAGGCAGGTTAGGTGAAGGATTGGCTTCAGTGCTCCAACATTTTGCCAAGGAAACAAAACAGATCTCAGTGAATGGCCATGACTTGCAAACTCAGAACAGACTCGACAGAATCTACGGATTGCAAAGCATGTATGTCTGTGATGGTCAGCTTAGTTTGGCACAGAGGAGAGTCAGGTTAAGAAATTTTCATTTAGCTGGTACTTAAAGTTGAAACTAGAGGGTGGTTGATCTTTGGGGCGAATTGTTAATATTAACTAGATTTTAAATGTTACTACACAATGTGGTAGAGTTATCTAAGCAACAAGATACTAGTTATGCCAAAATTATGTTATCTTATTTAATGACTCAATCATTTTACACTTGGATATTCCAGCTAATCCAAAGCCCTTTATTTTCAAGAGAAGTGCAGGACATACCAATAACAGAGACTTTCCTAGCACTATTGACCTTGTGCACTCCCACTATTACCTTTACCAATCAAAGATATACCAGGAATAATTCTGGCCCTTTCAGCAATTAAGCCATTATTGCTAATGTATTGAACAATCAGACCATCAATGAATGACCCTGTAAGCAACACATACTTTAACATCTTATGTATTCTGACAACAAGAACACAAAAAAGATTCTTGAATTCTCAATGGCACTGCTAAAAATGAAGCCATTGAAAGATGAATTCTTAAAATCAAAGAGACAAAGGGTGCAGGTGCATAGTTCCTTGGATGTGGAGCGACAGTTAGACAGGGTGGTGAAGAAGGTATTTAGTACACATGCCTTCATTGATCAGAACAGAGTATAGGAGTTGGAGCATCACGTTGCAGCTGGGCTGGACGTAGGCCACTTTTAGAATACTGTGTACAATTTTTGTCATCTTTCTATAGGAACGATGTTGTTAAACTTGAGAGAGCGCATAAAACATTTACAAGGATGTAGCTAGGACTGGAGATTTTGAGTTGTAGGGAGAGGCTGAATAGGCTGGGGCTTTTTTCCTGGAGTGTCGGAGGATGAAGGATAATCTTAGAGAGGTTTATAAAATCATGAGGGGCATGGATAGGGTGAATCAGGGGTAACATTTTCTGGTAAAGGATGGAGAGTGTATGGAACAAGCAGCCAGATGAAGTGGTGGGATCAGGTACAATTAGAACATTTAAAAGCTATCTGAAGGAGTATATGAATAGGAAGGGTTAAAAGGGATACAGACCAAATATTGGCAAATGGAACAAGGTCAGATTGGAATGTCTGGTTGGCATGGGCGAGTTGGACCCAAGGGTCTGTTTCCGTGCTGTATGACTCCATGATAAAACTCAGGAAGCTCAATGTGAACAAATTGCAGTTCTGATCTATCAATAGGAAGCCTATTTGGTACATTTGGGTGCATTCTATTTCTCTATCATTGTAAAATACGTCTTCAGCTGAATCATATACAGATGGCTGAGAATTGATGAGAATGGAGTTGTTGAGCGTAATGATGTCTTTCAGAATTACACTTTGAGGGCAGTATATAAACTTTTCATTAAATGAAAGGTCTTTCTCTTTTATGAACAATCAAACAAGGAATAGCGTAGGCCACTCAGCGCTTCAAGTCTGCTTTGAGAGTCAATAAGATCATGGCTGATCTGGTTTTAATCTCAACTCTACACTCTTGAATACCCCCAAAATCTTTCATCCCCTTGGAAATTAAGAACCTATCCATCTTTATCTTAAAAGTATTTAAATATTCTGCATCCATTGCCTTTTGAGGAAGAGAATTCCAAAAGCTCAGGAACTTCTGAAAGAAAAAGGGTTTCCTCACCTCTATCTTAAAGGGTTACGCCTTATTTTTAAACCATGACCCCTAGTTTTTGATTCTCCCACAAGAGGTAGCATCCTTTCCATATCCACTTGATCAAGACCACTCATGGTCATTTATATTTCAATTAGGTCATCTCTGAATCTTCTAAGCCCCAGAGGATAAAGGCCTAAGCGGTCTAGTTTGCTCATAAAGAAATCCAGGCATTAATCTAATAAATCTCTGAATAACTCCCAATGCATTTACATCCTCTGTAAGTATGGGTGACCCAGTACAGTACACACTTCCTAAAATCATTTGCCCGTTAAAAGTTTTGTCTTGCATTCTAAACCGTATTTAACTCTAAACTTTTTAAAACTAAAACAAAATGAGCTGGAGAAACTCAGTATCTTCGGGGAGAACAGAATTAACCTATCAAGTCCACTATGACTCTTCCTTGAATTTGAACTTGAAACATTACCTCAGTTTCTCTGTCACTGATGCTGCCAATCCTGCTGAGTTTCTCCAGCACTTTTCTGATTTTATTTCTGATCTCCAACATCTGCAAGGTAATTTGAATTGATTTTGAAACCACATTCAGAGAAAATCTGAAGAGCCCTAAGATCATGTTACTGAATCTCAGCCAAAATTAATATAAACATTACCTAAATATTTTGAATTAACTACTGGCTTAAAACATAATTTTTTCTCCTGTATTGACTGGAGGTTTGCATTTATCTCAAGTTATTTGTAACTATTGTATTTTTCAGATTTTTTTATCCTTTTGGCTGTTAAGGTAGCATCTTGAAAGTTTAATTGTTGGACAAACAAAGTTTAATATTTATTTATGATTTTAACAAAACAAAACATTATAAAATATTATGAATAAGCATATTATAAACTGTATTTTAAACCAATTTCCTCATGATTTAGAAATTACATATGTTAATGCTTTGCAGAATAATTATTAAACTGTCATCACATTTGCTTGGCCAAAATTACACCAACCCCAGAAGAAAGAGATTTATCCCCACAAGAGGGAGCTGTTTGCAAACCCTTGAACTATTGTTCAAAATCTAAGATTTTGTATTTACTAGAAGGTCTCTTCCAGAAAATCTTTTCACAATTCAGAAATTTCTAAATACATTGTTTATGGTCATTCTTGTATGTGTGTTTTTTTTTAAATTTCATTCACTAATGTGGGTGTCCTTAACAAGGCCAGCATTTATTGCCAATGCCAAACGACCCGAGAGAAGGTGAAGGTGAGGCACTGGCTTCATAGCCTGCAATCAATGTGGTGAAGGTTATCTCTAAAGTAGGGATTCATGGAGTTTGGCCTAGCAATGATGAAGCAGTTCATGATATTGTGAAAAATTAATGTGAATAATACCTCAAATAATAGCTAAAATCAGGTTATAAATGGCTTTTCAATCACAAACCTCACAAATCAGGCTTACCATTCCCTTTTTCAAGTTTTAACTGATATTTCTAGTTGTTTTAACATTTAATAATTCAGATTTGAGTTATGAAAAAACTAGTACAGTGTTGATGATGTTGTGCATCTGCATTATCCTAATCCTACTCTGAGGACTCCAAATATTAACACGAGTGAAAGATAAAATAATAATCATCTATTTATTTATTTGTCATAGTCTTGCTAAAGCCATTTCAGAACTACTCAAGTAAATTAAAGTCAAAACATTTTAATGGTAAAATATGTGCACCTCTGTTCATGACCATAGAGGTGATTACTTGCAAAGCTGGTACATACATAGTTTTGCACACCTTCCTGTTGCCACAGATACTAACTTGCAGTATTCAACTCTTCAAAAGATGGCATGTACTTCTTGTTCCACCTCAGTATTCTTCCTGAATGAGATATTTGCTCTTAAACATTAGCATGAAGGCTTAAAGTACAGAGGAGAAATTTTCCTCATCGGCCACTTCTTCCATGGGTCAAAGGATCAGAAGAAAGTGCTGAAGATCTAACAAAAAAGACACCTCTGTTTTGTTGCATTTTGAACAAGGATCACTGGACCTGAAACATTAATTCTGATTTCTTTCCCCAGATGCTGCCAGATCTCCGAGTTTCTCCATCCATACTCCTATTAAGCATTTTTACTTAAACAAGGTCAGTGAAGCAACAATAGCACTTGGATATCATCTTATAGGTTAACTTGCTGAGCATCTAAGGACATTCTGAAAAAATAAAGCACTAAGGATTCTCCCAATCTTCAGGGAGCTCAAACATTAAATGTTTGAGCTCCCTGAAGATTTGGGAGAATCCTTCATTCCCCTCAGTAATTCTCTTCATTCCCCTCAGTAATTCTCAAACAAGCTCTTTTCAAAGAACAATCCGGTAGCCTCAACCATAGTAACCACTTGCTGAAAATGTGTTGCTGGAAAAGCGCAGCAGGTCAGGCAGCATCCAGGGAACAGGAGAATCGACGTTTTGGGCATAAGCCCTTCTTCAGCTTTCCTGAAGAAGGGCTTATGCCCGAAACGTCGATTCTCCTGTTCCCTGGATGCTGCCTGACCTGCTGCGCTTTTCCAGCAACACATTTTCAGCTCTGATCTCCAGCATCTGCAGACCTCACTTTCTCCTCATAGTAACCACTTCTTTGGTCTCAGTGGCCTTAGTTTTTGCTTGACACCTAAGCACAAGTTTCTACAGGGGTCAACTTGTACTGCTGGTGGAAGTAAGCCACGTTACTAATTTCCCTCACCAAATTTGGCCTTTCTGATGGGCAAGCGCAAAATGTTTTCAATCAAGAACGTCTCGTACTTTTCTAGCCTTCTACTTGCTTTCACATTTACCTCCTCCATTGCAATTTTGAAAGATCTTATTCCTACCATACATATCCTTGCAATGTTCATACAGTGGTCATCAGCAGCTGCAAGACTAGTTACTAACCAGTAATCTGCTCTCCGTCACTGAGTTAATAACATCTCTACAGGCTATGTGGCTCGTCAGCTACTTGAGAAGTGTCAAAGGATTATTATCGCAGGTACGTTTTCATTATTTGCTTTTCTCTTCGCCACCATTGCAATTTAAATCTTGGGATTAATTTAAAACACGTTAGTGGGAGAGGGCAGAGGAAAAGCACATGGGCCATGTAAGTCATGACCAGGCGTGCTGCCTGCCACCAAGGAATCGATGCAAATTCCTCAACTGCTTCGATGATACGGATTACATAAAACTTTGTATGCCTATTTTTAAAGTAGAAATATCAGTGGTTTGCAATTTGTGCACAATATTCTTAATGCTTACAATCTGAATTATAAGTTTTTGATAAAATGCACAAAAAACGTTTTGAAAAGCGTTTTTGTCTCCAAGTTCCAAAAATGTTTAAAGTGGTTAAAGCGGGTTTTTTCTGCTTCTAAACTGAGACTTAAGTAGGAGAAGCTATCAAGCTCAACTCCTGAAGTGCTGCATGGTGGCTTGGTGGTTAGCACTACTGCCTCACAGCACAAGGGATCCGGGTTGGAGTGGATTTTGCACATTCTCCCCTTGCCTTCTGGGTATGCCAGTTTCCTCCCGCATTAGGCGGATTGGCCACACTAAATTACCCATAATGTCCAGTGATGTGCAGACTAGGTGGGTTAGCTATGGGAAATGCAGAGTTACACGGATAGAATAGGGAATTGGGTCTGTCTGGGATGGTCATTGGATGATCAGTATGGCCTATCTCCACACTGTAGGAATTCTATGATTTCATGTAGTTACATAATAAAGCAAAGAATTGTGGATGCTGGAGATCTGATGAAGAACTACTGTACTCAAAAATTAACTCTGCTTTCTTCCCACAGATGCTGCCAGACCTGCTGAGTTGCTCCTGCAATCTCGGTCTTTGTTCCATATAGTTAGTTATATGTATATCTCAGTCAGCTTCCCAATTTTAAATTAAAAGTCCTGCGAGAGCCAATCAAATATTCAAAACTGAAATATTAGAAGTTACTGAGTAATAATTGTTTCATATATGAATAGAACAGGACATGTTAATGAGTTAAACTATCATTGAAATAGATTGTTGTCAAAATATTGTTCAGAATTCACCGCGCATTGTAGTAGTTACATTTCTACTAAGATCCTCATTAACTCTGAACACTGAATGTGCTTCACAGCTTTTAGTCTGCAACATTTTACTCCCTGAACAGCTATAGGGAAATTGCTGCAAACTTTTAAGCAGTTATATTTAACATCTAAATTGTATCCCAGCTTACTTTGTAACTTCTGTATACAGTAATGTTAAATTATAGCTTTCACTTTATCTTGCTTTTTGTTCTTTATCTAATTCAACAGAAGTTATTTCTATGCTGTAAAGTGTCTGTGAACTCCCATCTTTATCTAGTTCTTTGGCTCTCTCCCCTCATGCTCTTCCCAAGACATCTTGTCTATGCGACTTGCTGCTCCTTCAACTGTGTTTGGCTGATCTCCCACTTGAACTTTTCTGGTTTCCACATATCTGATATAATTAACACTTCTGCTCTTTTGGGTATTTGTCCTCTTATCCTTCAGATTGTTTGTCATTAATTTATCCTCACACTTGACCCTTGTATATTTATAAAATACTCTACATCTCCAACCCTCTTTTTCTAGTGGAAATTTCTTGAATATGCTGTTGCCTCCCAAAATCTACCATCTGTCCTGCAACTTCATTTTTAAACCTCTGCAATTAGGTTTCAGTCCCAACTAAAGTGCTATCATATAGAAATTACATCTGTGTGAGTGGTAATGAAAAGTGTTGACCCCTATTCAACCTTTACCATAATTATCCACTTCATCCTCCTGCAATGTTTCTACTTCCTCGTCTAGTTGGATGGAACTGCCCTGATCTCCTTTCATTTTTATGTATCTAAGTGTTGCCAGCACATTACCTGCAATTGTTTCTCTTCTTGCATCTGCATCCTTGTCTCTGGTATCCCCAAGGATCTATCCTTTCACTTCTTCTATTTCCTAACTATAATCTGTCACTCAGTAACATCATTAATGAAAGCCGCAATGCTGGCTCAACACATACCCCCAATGACAACTACCACTTCCCCCCAACCTCTGCCACTGCCCATTATGCTGCCTCTGAGTTAAGAACACAAGGAACAGTAACAATTTGGCTCTTTGAGTCTGCTCTGCCATTTAAGATTAACTCAAAGCCACCTTCCTCTAATATCCCCATGTTCCTTAGTTTCATACGTAACTAGAAAGCTATCAATTTTTGACTTTTACTAGCGGTAAGAATACCAAAAATCTGTAACCTTTTACAAGAAGCCATTTCTCCTCATCTCATTCTGAGGTTGTGACTGCTGGGACAGAATCAAATGGGGATCTGAGCAGTGCTGGCTGTGGCAATGCTTTGAGGCAGAATCGGGTGAGTGGTCTAAAGGCTTATCTTGATATCAGAAGCAAATTGATGCACCTTTTACACATTTGATAAGCAGCAGGGTTAGTTTCTTGATAGGTAGCAGTCATTTGTCAGTTAACTGAAATTAGAACTAATTAAATACCTTATTAATACTGCAACTCACCTTATTAATATTCAGCTTCCAATCTTACTGAACAAGCTACATGTCAAGCATCCTCAATATGAAAGTTAGCTGCGAGAAGCCTCCATGTTGCTCAGTGCCAAACAATATCTCACACTCTCTGGGCACCACCCAGACACAACTGTCATTCAATGGCATTAGCATCTGCCAGGAGAAAGTGAGGTCTGCAGATGCTGGAGATCAAAGTTGAAACTTTATTGCTGGAACAGCACAGCAGGTCAGGCAGCATCCAGGGAACAGGAGATTCGACGTTTCGGGCACAGGCCCTTCTTCAGGAATGAGCAGAGAGTGTTCAGCAGGAGAAGATAAAAGGTAGGGAGGAGGGACTTGGAGGAGCCACCTAAAAATCACAACACAATCCAACCATTGTAAAATTCTCAAGTCTGGGCAATAGTTCTCAAAGCCAGAGTCTAGACAGGCGAAGATAAATCCCTTAGCACTTAGTACTGTAACTGCTCATCTATGTGACAGTGTGTGGATGAGTCAGGCATTTATTTATCTTTGCTGGGAGTGAATAATAAAATCTCCAAATCTCTGTGAACCAACCAATTATAATCTTAAATCTTCTTTAAGTCTTTGACAGAATGATTGCTTCATACAATTGTCAAGATTAGCTTTTCACATAGTGCGGTGTGCATTTCACAAACATTAAAAAATGTTTCAAATCGCCTTTCTAGCATCTCGCTGCCATTTCAGTTTTATAATGTAGCAGGCCTATTGAATTGAATGATGTCCATTTGATGAATTCAGAATTACTAATCACTAGATGAGCAATCCAGAGGCCCAAGGATAGGTCAAGGATAATCCCATGATGGCAGCCTGTGGAATTTAATTCATTAAAAAAATCTGAAATTGAAAGCTCTTTCTTCAGACCTGCATGTGATCCAGACCTACAATGTGTGGTTGACTGTCAACTGATCTCTGAAATGATTCCTGAAGAAGGGCTTGTGCCCGAAACGTCGAATCTCCTGTTCCCTGGATGCTGCCTGACCTGCTGTGCTGTTCCAGCAATAAAGTTTCAACTTTGATCTCCAGCATCTGCAGACCTCACTTTCTCCTTTATAATCATCTAGAAAAGAATAATTTGATTAGGGATAGTCAGCACGGTTTTGTGAAGGGTAGGTCGTGCCTCACTAGCCTTATTGAGATCTTTGAGAAGGTGACAATACATGTTGATGATGGTAAAGCGGTTGATGTGGTGTATATGGACTTCAGTAAGGCATTTGATAAAGTTTCACACGGTTGGCTCTTCCACCTATCACATTTCCAACTCCCCTCCTCCAAGTCCCTCCTCCCTACCTTTTATCTTCTCCTGCTGAACACTCTCTGCTCATTCCTGAAGAAGGGCCTGTGCCCGAAACGTCCTATCTCCTGTTCCCTGGATGCTGCCTGACCTGCTGTGCTGTTCCAGCAATAAAGTTTCAACATTAGCATCTGCCATACCATCACAACCAATCATGGCACCTTTCAGTTCCACTTGCAGGATGCTTAGTAAGTCCAGACTGACATTGCAGTGCACACCAGTAACCTAGCATTGAAAGGCTGTTACAAGGACACTTTGTGAACACAGACAGATATCCAGCTCATCAATTCAGTCAGGCTGCAATTCAGGGCTGCTCATTTGCTTTCTTACATTCACTCATTTAGCATCTACCTGCATGCTTGCGGCATCCTTGGCTTGTCATACTGTATGACATCTGTTAATACATTGATGCATCAATGAGAGCCAAAGGCTATCAGCATCGCCATTTTAACGAGCTATATTGTAAAGGCACATAGATTGCTTGTCAAGTTTCTCGGTATTCTAGGGAGGGTGGGTTAGCTTGCTGTATGGCACATTGATATTTATTCAACCAAATAGCCATGTTGGAAACTGGGTATGGGTTTTCAGTCCGCTGGGGGAGGGAGGTGTCGCTGTCAATCAGGGGTTCCTGTTACTGTCAGTCAGGAGCAGAGTTCATACAAAACCCAAAGGACGTGGCCATGGTTAGTAGTCTGTGTGGTCACAGTTAGAGGATCTGTCCAATCACAGTCCAGGGAATGAGCAATGGTCAGACTTGTAGGACCAGCACCGGCAATCAAGGGAATTGTATATTGTCAGTTGGAGAACTGCAAAGACAGCATCTGGGATTTGGTCAGTCATGTCTAGTGCCATTCATACAAACTGATCCATCTGTCAATCCCTGAGGAAGGTGTAAGTGGGGCTTGTGGGGGCAATGGAGGGAATCATTGCCTAAAGTGGTACAGGAATCCAGCTTGAGGTTTACAAAAGTGAAAGCATTTGTGATGGTCTGACAAAGATGATGGGAGTGTTAGGTGGAAATATGCTTTCTGGGTAGATCAAAAGGGAGGCATGGAGGTGGGTATCCAGGTTACCAGGCAGAATGGAAAAGTGATGGCGAGCTGAACTCCCAGCCATTACATGCTGCTGTTTGAAAGCAAAATACAACTGAAAGACAGAGTCATAGAGATGTACAGCATGGAAACAGACCCTTCGGTCCAACTCATCCATGCCCACCAGATATCCCAACCCAATCTAGTCCCACCAGTCAGCACCCGGCCCATATCCCTTCCTATTCATATATCCATCCAAATGCCTCTTAAATGTTGTAATTGTACCAGCCTCCACCACATAGGTACATGAATGGGAAAAGTTTGGAGGGATATGGGCCATGAGCAGGCAGATGGGACTAGTTTAGTTTGGGATTATAGAGTCAGAGTCAGAGAGATGTACAGCATGCAAACAGACCCTTCGGTCCATGCCAACCAGATATTGCAAGCAATATTCCAACAGTGGCCTAACCAATATCCTGTACAGCCGCAACATGACCACCCAACTCCTGTACTCAATACTCTGACCAATAAAGGAAAGCATACCTAATGCCTCCTTCACTATCCTATCTACCTGCGACTCCACTTTCAAGGAGCTATGAACCTGCACTCCAAGGCCTTGGGTGGGTAGAGTCAGTGTCACTTTGATGGATGGAAGTGCAGGATCCATGTCTGCTGGATGCTGGGCCATTGAAGGGGTAAATATCTGAAGCATGTGTTTGTAAACTCCAACTGCATTTCATTTCCAATAATTTCCTCATCCATTTGCTATGCATGCAGGGTAGATCCTCCGAGGTAAGAAGTGCTGGTTAGGACAGATAGCACCATGCCAATGGTACTTGTAAATCAAACATTGTCATCTCAAGGAGGGAAAAAAATTCAGAAATTGGAAGTGAAGAGGGATTTGGGAGTCCTAGTCCAGGATTCTCTGAAAGTTAACTTGCAGATTTAGTTGGTAATTAGGAAGGCAAATACACTGTTGGCACTTATTTCGAGAGGACTAGAATATAAAAGCAGGGATGTGCTTCTGAGGCTTTATAAGGCTCTGGTCAGACCACATTTAGAGTATTGTGTGCAAATTTGATCCCCATACTTCAGGAAGGATGTACTGGCCCTGGACCAGGTCCAGAGGAGGTTCACGAGAATAATCCCGGGAATGAAAGGCTTAACATATGAGGAACGTTTGAGGACTCTCAATGAGTTTAGAAGGGTGAGGGGGGGGATCTAGTTGAAACTTACAGAATACTGAATGGACTGGTCAGAGTGGACACTGGGAAGATGTTTCCATTAGCAGAAAAGACTAGGATCCAAGGGAGCAGCCTTAGAGTAAAGGGAAGACCTTTGGAATGGAGATGAGGAGAAACTTCTTCAGCCAGAGGTTGGTGAATATTTGGAAGTTATTACCACAGAAGGCTGTGGAGGCTGCTCATTGAGAATATTTAAGACAGAGATAGACAGGTTCTTAAGGGAATCAAAGGTTATGGGGAGACGGCTGGAGCATGGGATTGAGAAACGTATCAGTCATGATTGAATGACAGAGCAGACTTTATGGGCCGAATGGCTTAATTTCTGCTCCTACGTCTTATGGTCTAAAACGGTGTCCCTGGTTATTACCCCCTCTGTTAAGGAGAAAGGTTACTCCCTCTCCTCCCCGTCTGTGCCCTCAGAACATTGTGCAGCTCATCTTTCCTCAGCATTCTTTGTGATAAAGAAAACATCTAGTCTCTCTTCAGAGCTGAATCAGTCCACACCAGGTAATATGCTGGTGAATCTCATTTTCCCTGTCGCCAGTCACATTTTTCCTATCGTGTGGTAACCAGTTCTGCAACCAGTACTCCAGCTGTTGTGTAACTAAATTATATACAGCTCCATCACAACCTCTTTGCTCTTATATTCAATGTCTTGTCAAATAAAGGCAACTAGCCCGTATGCCTCCTTAACCACCTGATCCAGCTATCCTGCTGCCTTTAAAGATCTATGGACATGAACATCAAAATTTCTCTGATCATCTGTACCAAATGAGATCCTAACATTCACTGAATTCCCTTACCTTGTTAGTCGTCCCAAAATGTATCACCTCATATTTTCCAGGATTAAATTCCATTTCCTTTTGTTCAGCCAATTTGGCCAGTCCATCTGTATAATCCTGTAATCTAAGGTTTTCCTCCTTGCTATTTAGCACACTAATGTTTGTGCCATCTGTGAAATAACTGATCATAACTACTTCCTACATTCATGTCTAGATCATCAATATGTACAACAAGTAGTGTGGGATCCTGCACCAAACTCTTTGGTATACCATTGGACACAGGCTTCCATTCAACTATTGACCATCATCCCCGATTCCTACCATTCAGGAAATTTTAGGTCTAATCTGCCAAGTTGCCCTGGATCCCCTGGGCTCTTGGCTTTTTAACCAGACTGCCATGCGACACCTTGCAAAGACTGCTCATGAACCATGTGGAAAAATAAGCGAGAGTATAACTATTGCACAATGTATGCAGAGGTAAAAGTATGAGAATCTGTTAGAGTATTGAGAAGCTGCAAGTAGTGATAATGAGATTAAAAGCTGCAGACTGTGACATTGGAAATAAATGAGGTAAAGAGAAGTGTACCACAGTTAATTTGGTAAAGTGTTAATAATTAAGGGAAGGAAATATTCATTCACTGTCGCTGGATCAAAATCCTGGAACTCCCTTCCTTAGAGCACTGTGGGCATTCCTATAACCCATGGACTGCAACTGCTCAAAAAAGGAAGCTCATCATCAACTTCACCAGGTATCTCAGCAAGTGCAATAAATGTTGGCCTAGCCAGAGATGCCTATATTCCCATGAATGATTTTTTTAAAAAAGCATTCTCAAGTTGGCAAATAGTGACAAGTGGAGTGCCACAAGGATCATGACTTAAGTAAAGACTTGCATAGAGTAACGTATTTGTATTTGCTAATGATTCAAAGCTATTCAGTAATGCAAGTTTGAGATGGACTCACAGACTGCAGTCAATCATCTGCAGATCAATTGTATGAGCAATGAGATACTAGTTGGAGTACAATTTAGGAAGTGTGAAGCTATTGACTTTAGTTGCAAGAATAAAAAAGCAGAATGATTTTTAAAAAGTCATGAAGTTTGTACAGGTTGATATGCAGAGATACTTAGGTCTGCTTGAAGAAGGAATTCAGAAACTACAAGAAGAAATTAAGAAGATTGACCTTTATTGCAAGGGAATTGGAGTATAGGAATAAAAAGTCTTGCTACCATTGTATAGGATTTCGCTGGGACCACATCAGGAGTACGGTGTGCAGGTTTCGTCTCCAAAGGAAGAATGCACTTACATTAGAGGAAGATTCACTGAATTAGTTACTGGAATAGAAATAAGGACCTAATATATTGTGCCTATATTCTCTGGCATTGAGAAGAATGGAAGCTAATTGAGTTAAAATATGCAAGACTCTGAAGGGGCTTGACAAGATAAGCACTTAGAAGTTATTTCTTCTGGATGTGATATCTATCATATGGGAACATAGCCTCAGGATAAGTGGTCACTTAGTTAAGACTGAGGTGAACAGCAATGTTCCTTCTAATCTGTACATCCACACAGCTACCTGGAGGTTCCACAGGTGCCGATCGGTGCTGACACAATGACCTTTGATTCCAGAAGTCACTGTCACTCAGGGACTTTAGAGATCCGCACAATGGCAGGAACTAGTTCAGGAAACAAGATGGCCTCATTTCGAGGAGTATGAATCATTGCAATTGCCTGCTGTTAGAGGCTGTGAATTCTCTATTACTGACTATATTTAAGGTTAAATTGAACAGATTATTGTCTCTCGAGTAATCGGGCAAGATGGAAAGCAGGTAAGAAAGTGCAGTTGAAATTCAAGATCAGTTCTGATCGTATGGAATGGTAGAGTAGCTTGACTCATGGAGTCATAGAGATATACAGCATAGGAACAGACCCTTCAGTCCACCCTGCCCATGCCGACCAGATATCCCAACCCAATCTAGTCCCACCTGCCAGCACTTGACCCATATCCCTCCCAACCCTTCCTATTCATACACCCATCCAAATGCCTTTTAAATGTTGCAATTGTACCAGCCTCCACCACTTCCTCTGGCAACTCATTCCATACACGTACCACCTCTGAAAAGGTTGCCCCTTAGGTCTCTTATATCTTTCCTGTCTCATCCTAAACCTATGCCCTCTAGTTCTGGACTCCCCAACCCCAGGGAAAAGACTTTGTCTATTTACCCTATCCATGCCCCTCATAATTTTGTAAACCTCTATAAGGTCACCCCTCAGCCTCCGATGCTCCAGAGAAAAAAGCCCAAGCCTGTTCAGCCTCCCCATAGCTCAAATCCTCCAACCCTGGCAACATCCTTGTAAATCCAACTCCTGTACTCAATACTCTGACCAATAAAGGAAAGCATAACACTTGCTGCATGGTCAATGTGTGCTCTCATCTCCTGTGTTTGTGTAGTCTCCATCATTGAAAGTTTTAAGGTGCCACAGGAAAATTATCTTTTAAGACTCTTTTTTTACTTTCATTTGTTTGCAGTTGAGATCAAAGCAATTTGCCTGCGAACACAGTACATCTCCCCATTTAAGAGGTGCAGGTTGCCTTTAACAAGCATTCTTGGTACAATGAGTTAATGTAGCACAGCCTGAGAATCACTTCTATGAATATCTGGCTTAGTGTTGCAACTGGCAGTGCATTCACCAAATAGGCCATCAAGGAAGATTTTAATAAGATTAGATGAGATTCCCTACAGGACGGAAACAGGTCCTTCAGCCCAACCAGTCCACACCGACCCTCTGAAGAGTAACCCACCCCGACCCATTTCCCTCTGACTAATGCACCTAGAAACAGGCCCTTCGGCCCAACAAATCCGAAGAGTATCCCATCCGGACCCGTTCTCCTACATTTACTCTAACCTATATATCCCTGAACACTATGGGCAATTTAGCACAGCCAATACACCCAGCCTGCACATCTTTGAATTGTGAGGGAAAGCAAGAAGCAAACCCAGGGAGAATGTGCAAACTCCACACAGACAGTCACCCGATGCCCGTCTTGAACTTGGGATCCTGATGCTGTGAGGCAGCAGTGCTAAGCCACCGTGATAGAGGGCTGTAAAAATTGGGTTATTAGTATATTCAAAATGGAGACAGACAAATTTGTAATCAGTAAGGGAATCAAGTGTTGTGAGGAAAATGGTTAAGGATTATCAAATCAGCTATGATCTCATTGAATGGTGAAGCAGGCTCAATGGGTTGAATGGCTTACTTTTGCACTCACGTCTTATGATCTTATGGTCTTATAAAAGGTCTGATGTTTTATTGCCCCATAATGGCTTCCATTTTCTCCATTAGGTGAATTACCAATTAATTGTGCTAGTAGCTTACCTTTTGAATATCATGCAGTTTGTTTGTTCGCTTGCTGTACTATGTTGATTCCAAGCCCAAAAATGGATGACTGCCATTTACATGGGAAATGGAGATCTCCATTGCCAGGCTTTAACATTTATTAAATTAAAGCAAACTACTGCAGATGCTGGAGATCTGGAAAAGCAATATAAAGTCCTGGAGCAATTCAGCAGGTCTGGTAGCTCCTGTGGAAACAGACCTCTTTGGAAGAAGCAAGGGTATATTTGATTTGAAACATTGACCCAATTTCTTTTTCTACATTGGCTGCCTATTCTGAATTTCTCCAGCATTCTGTTTTTATTCCCAACTTTTCTCACATTGATATATACAAATAATTATAACTAAGTATCAAAATGCTTAGTTGTAGAATATGAATATCTTCTAATGACATTTTTTCGCTTGTAATTTTTTTTGCCCTTAATTCCTAGCCTTCAATAGTCGAGAATTGTCTTCAGGCTTAGGCTGAATTGATGGCATTATTAATTATAATGCCTTATGAACGCTTTTCTAAAATTAGACCTCAAATTTTTATTAACATTAAAAATATCGTCAGACAAGTTTTATGGAAACTTGCTCTTAGCAAGTTTATGTTGGCACTTCAAGAAATCAAAACAAATGACATTAAAGTACCACACTGTTAAAATGAAAATCTTTAATTATTGCAAGCAAGTTTTACTCAGGCTGTGTGTATTGTTATCATTTGAATACTTAGACCTACGTGAACCCATGCTCTAAGTAACTCTGCCTTGAAATTACAAACATTTTCCAACTATTTTTTACAAACAATTTGAATAACGTTTATGGTCATAAAGGGCATTTGTACGTCAATCAAATGTTCTTGAAAAGGCTGTGCTCCTTTGATAACTGTCTTTGATTTCATGAACTTAAAAAAACTGACAATACTAATGAAGACTGAAGTATGTGAACTTCTTAACCATCTATTTTCACTGACTTTGAACTTTTATGGTCTTGATGACACTTACAAGGTTGAGTGATGTATTAAAAAGAAAATCCCATTACTCAGCTGACTTGTCTCAAAAGAAAGATCTCTAATAATATGCAGTTGGACTCATCCCTTTATAAAACAGATCTCCAAGGCTCTTCATCATTTGCACTGTATATTTGTTTTGTTTTATTCATTCATAGGACATGGGTTTCACTGGCTATGCTAACAGTTATTGCTCATCGCTAGTTGCTCTTGAGAGGTTTATTTGAGTGGAAGGATAAAGAAATAGTATTAACCCACGATATCACAGAACATTCTGATAACTGGAGCTTCATCAGCTTGGTTATTGCGGTTAATGTTGACTGCTATTCTCTGTACTGAGAGTTAAACCAGTTATTGTCAATGACAATCAGTAAGACTGAAAGCACACTTCAGTCATTATGGCATTCCAGATATTGTGATGGGTGACAATGACCCCCAATTCATCCACCACCTCCACACTAACCCTGGTCAAATGGAAAGGCTGCAGCATCAGTGAAACTCACCCACAAGGATTGAAATGAAATCAAGCAAATCCATCATAGATTTGTACAAACTAATACTTGAGGGTAGAACATACTTATGGAATGCATGGGCTCATGAATCCTGAAGAAGGGTTCATGCCCGAAACGTCGATTCTCCTGCTCCTTGGATGCTGCCTGACCTGCTGCGCTTTTCCAGCAACACATTTTCAGCTCTGATCTCCAGCATCTGCAGTCCTCACTTTCTCCTAAGAGAGATGAAGGAACAGGCAAGCTCACAAGGCTTCAGAGCTCAGAAAGTTGCTGATGAACATGACCTGAACGATCTCCATGAAGATCTCCGAACTGCCTATTATCCAAAAACAATAGTCCAATAACTTTTCTCATAATAGAAAACAATCAGCCCCTAACAAACAGGTATGAGATTTTCTTTCATTCCAACAATCTCTTGAACCAAGATAATGCCATTGAATCACCACTACAGCATTGTGTGCTAGATGGACTTGCCCTTGATCCACCTCAAACCAAATTCCAAGATCATAAAGTAACTGTCAGGGGGTAAGTCTCCAGAAACCGATGACTTTGCAACTGAAGTATTCAAGATGGTGAAACTCATAAGCTCAGAAAACTTCCTTTGCTTAATTTGGCACAAGAGTATTGTGCTCCATGATTGCAAGATGCTTCCATATCTAACCCATATAAATTCAAGGAAAGCAAGTCTCTCTGAGAAAGTCAAATTCAAAAAATGTCCTACAAATATAACAAGAACCTCAACTTAGTATTAATTGATCTGACCAAGGCCTTTGGAACAGTAAAGCATTGAGGATGTGGAATTTACTATACAAATACAATTGTCCCGAAATGATTGTCAGGACTTCTTGCTACAAATTTCAAGAACCCATAGTCAACAATATATCCCTCAACTCAGTTCAGATGTTCTACAATGTTAGAAAGTCCTCTTCAACCCACCATGTTGGATTATAAAATGATCCTTTCTCTGACAAAACAAGCTCAGCATGCATCAACAAGCTTTGAGAAAAGCATGGAGTTAATCAGAAAACAAAGATCAAAGTCTAATGGACTGGGGTTCACACATCCCTTCTGAGGCATAAGGAATCCGTTGGCATTGCATAAAATAATTAGGTCTTAAGTAGAAATGGCAGCATGCATCTATTTGTAACAGCAAATGGCAGGAGAAACTCCCTGACACCAAAGTTCTTGCAAGGTGCAGCATATATCATATTAAGAGCATGCCGATCAGAGCACAGATTTGCTGAGTCAGCTGTAAGTTTTGCATGAATGATTTCTCTTTACCAAGATAATTCATAGCCAGATAAACTTGGGAACATGTGCCATAGATGAAACTGAGACATCCTAGAAATCAAATGTAGAGTTTGTAAGTTAGGCATCACTATGTGGGGGAAAAAAAAACCCTGCACACATTAAAATCGAGAAGTCTCTATCCTCAAGGTAATCTCAACATTATGGAAACCTAGACATTTCCATTTACATATTCATTCATGGGATGCGGATGTCTCTGGGTGGAAAAATATTTATTGAACATCCTTAATTGCGTGTTTATTCATTTCCAGTGATAAATTATTATACAAAAGCAGAGATTGCTGAAGAAACTCAACAAATCTGGAAGCATTATTGGGAAGAAAGCAGAGCTAATGTTTAAGAACACAGGGTTCTGATGAAGAATTGCCAGACTGAAAATGTCAGCTCTGCTTTCTTCCCACAGATTCTGCCAGATCTGCTGAATTTTTCCAGCAATTTCTGTCTTTGTTTCAGAGTTCCAGCATCCACAGTCCTTTCTTTCATATAAATAGTTGTCACTTAGTTCAAACAGCCTCACATTACCAGATGAACTACAATGGTTCAAGGAGGCAGCACCCACCACATTCTCAAGGATAATTAGGGATGTGCCATAAATACTGACTCACCCAGTGAAATCCACATTCTGTGAATGAATGAATGAATAAATAAAATTTAAAATCTCGATCCTAGAAGCTCACAGAAACAATTTTTTTTCTAATCAACCAATTCAGAGTTATTATTACATATCTCTGGAGCAAGTCGGACTGGAACCTAGGCCTCCTGCTCTCGGGGTAGAGACACTACAACTGCAGCACAAGAAGCCCCTAAACAATTACTCCAAATAGAATCAGTTAATGGGGAAAGCTAAATGTGATTAAACTAAACAGAAATATTGTCAGAAAAAATGACACAGTTGGAACACATTTTCATTCTCCATCACTAATACCTCAAAAAAAACCTCAATTCAGGTCTCCTTCCTATCGGAAAGATGTTGTTAAACTTGAAAAGGTTCAGAAAAGATTTACAAGGATGTTGCCAGGGTTGGAGGGTCTGAGCTATAGGGAGAGGCTGAACAGGCTGGGGTTGTTTTCCCTGGAGCATCGGAGGCTGTGGCTATAGAGGTTTACAAAATTATGAGGGGCATGGATAGGATAAATAGACAAAGTCTTTTCCCTGGGGTCAGGGAGTCGCGAACTAGAGGGCATAGGTTTAGGGTGAGAGGGGAAAGATATAAAAGAGACCTAAGGGGCAACTTTTTCACGCAGAGGGTGGTACGGGTATGGAATGAGCTGCTAGAGGATGTGGTGGAGGCTGATACAATTGCAACATTTAAGAGGCATTTGGATGGGTATATGAATAGGAAGGGTTTGGAGGGATATGGGCCAGGTGCTGGCAGGTGGAACTAGATTGGGTTGGGATATCTGGTCGACATGGACGGGTTGGACCAAAGGGTCTGTTTCCATGCTGTCCATCTCTATGACTCTATGACTAATCCTGTTTTATGATCTACCAGCATCACATCTTTTGGTCTCAGGTTTGTGCTCATACCTGGAGGTAAGGACATAATAACATGATAACCTAACACTTGTTCTGTGAACTTTGCTTTTGGTGTGTAAGTTCCTCATTCAGTGTATCTTTGGAATATGTACAATTGTATACATCCCCATTTGTTTATTTAAAGTCCAATTCAAAAGAACATGCATGTTCCATACAATCATTGTTATAGACTTGCTGAATGATTATCCAATTATTCCTAATTGATGTCAAATTACAGCCTGTTAATGCCAATCAATTCCTAGATGGAATTGCTTAAACTCACTATACTTAGCTCTCAAACAGCTGCCTGGGCGAACACAATGTCAACCAATTTATATGAGTTGGTATCAAAGCCAGCTCATTGTTAAAATGTTTAAGGAAATGAAGCGCAAATGATTCCGATAAATTCAGATTGAACTTCATCTTTTGATTTTTCAGATACCAATTTAAATTATATCAAAATGATTTCATTCATTCCATCTTCTAACCCAATGTTTTATTAAATTACAGCATTTCTACTATCATTGAAACAACAATTCCTTTCTGTTCAGAATTAGGTACAGTATTGTTGTCGGTAAAGGCTAATCCCCAACAATTGGTTTTTTACCTTGCATTTTCACAGAGCCTGTGACAAACCTAGGATGTTCCTAAGTTAGCAAGTTTTGAGAAGATTTGTAGCTCAGGTTGAGGTTCTGGATGTAGTTTTGCTCACTGAGCTGGAAGGTTCATTTACAGACGTTTTGTCACCATACTAGGTGACATCTTCATGAGCCTCCAGACGGAACACATTATGGTGTTTCCTGCTTTCTATTTATACGTTTGGGATTCCTTGGGTTGGTGATGTCATTTCCTGTGGTGATGTCATTTCACATGGTGATATCATTTCCTGTTCTTTTTCTCAGGAGGTTGTATATGGGATCCAAGTCAATGTGTTAGTTGATAGAATTCCAGTTGGAATGCCAAGCTTCTCAGAATTCTTGTGCATGTCTCTGTACTAGGATGAATGCATTGTCCCAATTGAAGTGGTGTACTTCCTTATCTGTATGTAAGGATACTAGTGAGAGAGGGTCATGTTGTTATGTGGCTAGTTGATGTTCATGTGTCCTGGTACCTTTAAACTGTTACATTTGAAAGATCTTACAATGTATTGTTATTGTCTGATCTAATTTTTCCAATGCTTTCCTTTACTTGGACAAAATTAAGATGTGTTAACATGATCAATGCTTTACGCGTTGATACCATGAATATCTACATTTGAGTGATATTTTTATGAGGCAGTAAGATGAGCAGGGCTTTGTTTGGATGAGATTTTCAAAGCCTCTTTGCTTAACATATCAGTTTCAGAAGCATTTCAAATAATTGCGAGATTTGCCAAAGTCTTCATTGGTCCTATATTTAATGGAGACTAGTTGAGTTGGGGTGAAGAATGTGTGTGGCCTTGAAAGAGATATGGGATTTTTGGAAGATGTAAGGGGTATGAAAAGGCTATAGAGCAATTGACAGGATATAAAAGGGATGTTTAATATGGAAGGGCTTTGTGAGGGCATGGAAGATATTCAGGGTCATGATGAGGTCATAAAAATTTGTGTGGGGTTCAAGGGTGAGGCCAATGGGCGTAATGATACTGTGGGACAATGTAGGGATAATGACAAATTGTCATTGACAGTATTCCCAATGCCAGCTGACTCTAACACCTAAAGAATGAAGACCAAAACCTCAAAGGAAACCTAGAAAAGCGATATCAAGAAATTCCCAACTTGTGATTCCTAACTCTAAATGGAAAATCAGACCCCTTTTCTCTGTTTCTCTTTTCATTCATGCACTCTATCTTTTGGGTATTTCTAGTACTTTCTATGTTCATTTTAAATTATTGTTTTGTGTCATTCATTCCATTTTATACAAATAATAAAGTATTATGAACTCTTTAAGATGATGGACAATTTATTAACAGCTCTCAGAATGCAGCTATTTACAGTATAAGTGATGTTTTGTAATTACTGTGCGCCACATCTGTCAACTACAGAGTATCATTACTCTTACAAATACCTTTAAGTACCCTATCTATCTTGAGCTTGCTTCTGTTGGACTAAACAGGTAAGCAATAAAGAAGAATAGTTTTGAAACAAATAAAGTGGTAAAAATGGAAACTATTTGTATGCAAAACCAAAGCCTAAAATAGCATTTGAGAGGCAATTAAAAGTGACCAATAAGAAGCAACAGGAACCTATTGCAACCTCAAGTAATCACTGCAGACAAGTGATGCCATTTAACACTATCTTATTAGTAATTCCTATGTATATAAAAAGAAAAACTAAATATCCTAAAAAGACCAAAGGCAAATATAAACAAAAGCAGTAGAGATCAGCAACAGGTTGGATTGAAAAAAAAGTCAAAAGCAAACATAAAACCATAGTTACACCATGGATTGAAGCATTCATGAGCAAGAGACACTGAAAAGACTACAACTGCTCTGGAGCCCCTTTATAGTTGCATGCCCACTTCTCTCAGAAATCACACAAGTCAAAAGGTGCAGTTTTTAACAGCAAGCAAAATGAAGGCAGGAAAGATAGCTTGCTAGATCACAAAGACCATAAGATACAGGAATAGAATTAGGCCATTCAGCCCATCAAGTCTGCTCTGCCATTCAATCATTGCTGAGATGTTTGTCAACCGCATTCTCTTGCCTTTTCCACATGGCCCTTGATCCCCTTACTAATCAAGAATTTATCTGTCTCTCTCTTAAAGACACTCAATGACTTGGCCTCCACAGGCTTCTGCAGCAATGATTTCCACAGATTCACCACCCCTCTGAGTGTAGAAATTCCTCTTCATTTCAGGATCATGAGAAAAGTGTGTGTGTGAAGTACAGGTATTTTAATCATATTTCTTCTTGAGAGAGGTATTCTTCACTCTGGAGAATAGTGAGAAACAGACAGTAGGATTGTGTGTAATGGGAAGTCAGAACAGACAAGAGCCTTTGTTCTCAAGATTCAACAATTATTCTTGGTGATTGAAAGGCTTTCATGCAAACTACAACCAATTAATCTGTACATTGTTACACTCCTACCTGGGGCCTTTGTGGTGCAGTGACAAGGTTCTTACTGCTGAACCAGGAGGCCTGGGTTCAAGTGCCATCTGCTACAGAGATATGTAATAACTTGTCAGAATAGATTGATTAGGAAAACATCTAAATTCTTGCCAGTCAGGAATTTGAATCGATAATTTCCAAGAAATGCCAGATTTTCTGGTTCTAATGTGTTTTTTTGTTCAGCATCTTTAATACAGAAGAAGGGTGATTGGGAATAATCTCTTCACTAGTGTGATGGAGTCAACAGAAATAAAAATCAAGACATGTGCATAATGGTGCTTTAATCCAATATTGCCTATTTTCCACAATCACTAATCCAGTGATGACAATGTAACAATGTGCAAAAATCCATCACTAATGCCCTTTTAAGGAGGGATATTGTTTTGCGTATATGAGACTGCCAACAATCGTCAATGTTTAATCTTATCTACTATCTGAAGTGGCTGACCCAACAACATTGAAGGAACAGCAATATAGTTACATGTCAGGATGGTGTGTGTCTTGAACAGGAACTTGTTTCCTTGCATTTATTGCCCTTGTCCTTCTAATTGTGGAGGTCATGTGTTTGGAAGGTGCTGTCAGGGGAGCCATGGTAAGTTACTGAAGTGTATCATTTAAATGGTGCACACTGCTGGGACTATTTGTCAGTGGTGAAATTCCTGGGCTCATGTATAAGTAGAGATTGGATCAATTAAGACTATATTCACGGGAGTTGAGAAGAATGAGGAGGGTCTCATAAAAATTTGAAAAATTCTAAAGCAATGGACAAGGTAAATGAAGAGAGAGTGTTCCTGATGACTAAGGAGTCCAGAACCAAAGATCACCTTCGAAAGATAAAGGGTAGATCATTTAGGTCTGATGTGAAGAGAAATTTCTTCACTAGAGTGACGACCCTGTGAAATTCCCTGCCACAGAAAGTAGTTGATGCCAAAACATTGAATGTTTTTGAGTAGCAGTTAAATATATTTCTTAGGGTGAAAAATATCAAAGGGAATGGAGAAAAAGTGAGAACTGGGTATTTTGAGTTGAATGATCAGCCATGATTGTATTGAGTGACAGAGCAGGCTCAACAAGCTGAATGGTCATAAGCTGTTTCTAAGGTGTTAAATAATGTACAAATTAATCAGACTACTTTGTTGTGAACTGTGTCTAGCTTCTTGAATGTTATTGAAACTGTGATCATCCAGACAACTCAAAAGTATTCAGTCACACCCTTGACTTGTGCCTTCTAAATGGTGAACAGGCTTTTGGAATTTGACCTATTCCTCCTGCAACAGAAATACATGATTCAGTTTTTTGTTAAACCTAGGATCTCAATAGTGAAGGATTCAGCAATGCTATTGACATTGAATGTGAAGTGGGGATGGTTAGATTCTCTCTTGTTGGAGGTGGACGATGCTCAGCAGTATGTGACACAAATGTTATTTTCACTTGTCAGCCTAAGATATTTTGCAGGTCTTGTTGCATTTGAACATGGACTGCTTCAGTGTCTGAGGAGTTGCAAATGATGCTGAACATTATGCAATCATCCCCACATCTGCCCTTATGTTGGGAGAGAGCAGCTGAAGATAGGTGAGCCCTGCACACTATCCTGAGAAACTCCTGCAGAGATGCTCTGGGGGTGAGACGTAATAAAAAATGAGCTGGATTTTACAAGGTGTAGTAATCTCGTGCAGATTGCCACTCCACTCCTTCTTTACAAAAGGAGAAATCTCCGTCTTTCTGAGCAAAGAATCCAATCAAGTCTCCTTCAGAAACGTGCAGCCATAGTTCAGTTCTGACAGTTCTTATGTAATGCAAAACTGTCAGGGGCAGGCCAACTGAGCCCTCTTTTCACAGTAATCAGCTGTTGTAATCAGAAATTTAAACACTTGATAACCCCTTTGACAGTTGGTGTCAAATGATATGTACGTAAGTGTGGTGTTAAGAGTGCTGATGGGTAGGGTGCTAGATAGATAGGACGTATCCTACTTTCCTAGTGACTTATATTAGCCAGCCAACAATATACTCGCCCCAACGTCACTATTATCGGCTATTATCTTATTAAGTAACCTGATTGGCTTGATCATTTTCATTGTTTCCTTAATCCACAAAAACTAATCAATTTTTTTTCCCACTTTGTTGTTTGAGGCATGGTATTTTTTTTCCATTTAAGGCTGAGAGAGATAGATTCTTGATCTGTAGGAGAATCAAGGGTTATGGAAAAGGGCAGGAAAGTGGATGTGTGGAATGTCGGTTACAGAATGTAGACATGAGGGGCCAAATGGCCTTCTCCTGTTTCTATTTTTGATGGTCTTATTACATTGCAACAGTAACCACTCCTCATAAAGAAATAATTGGCTGTAGGATACTTTATGATGAACTTGAGGACATGAGAATTGCTGCTTTCTTCTTTAACAGTCTAACTCCCAGAGACTATAAAAATAATAATATGGCAATTTTTGCACTTATATAAGGGGATATTTCCAAACTGCATTGTTTGAGAGGTTTGAACATTGCATGTTTTTGCTGAAATTGGTTTCTGCTATTCAGGACCTGTGAGAAGCTCAGACTAATTTGGTTCTAAAGTTGTTAATTTCTCCAATTTCACTTCCGTTTATATTGAACCTTATTTGAAATGTTGGTTCCCCCACTGAGCCACAGATAATACAATGAAGGATTAAAATGGCTGCGGCGGAGTAGGCAGCGCCCAGGTCCTCAATCAGTGGCTCATCCGTTCTGTGTTTTCTTTCCTCATTCCTCGTCTCTTTTATTTTACTTTTCTTTTAGTATTTTTGGAAAAACTTGCCTTGGAACAGCAATGCAGAGGCATGCAGTGGAGTGAGCTGGAGGCCCAACCACAGCAGGACGGCCAATGGGCAAGAGACCGAAATGCACTGAGATGGCCAGTATATCCAGTGCAGGGGCGAATGTTGGACTAGAGACCAATGTGGGCTGTCAGCGGCTTACAAACCCAGTCAGACCATATGTGGAAGCCCCTATGTGCTGATTTACTGCAGGCTCTTCATAGAAAGACTGTAATATTTATTTTTTTAACTTCATTTCTTATTTTTCTAACTTATGCCATGAATAGCTGACAGATAATATAATTGTTTTTCCTTTATTTCTTTATTTTGTATCTAGGATTTGTACCTAGGTACTTTGTACGCAGAATGGCACCATGTTGGACAACATTTTAAACTTTTCTCTGTCCTCCTATACTCAGGTACTTGAGTACACATGACAATAAAGTAAATTCCACTTTTTCAATACCATCTGGAACTGCAAGTCATTGCCCAATCTCACTTTGGGCACATTAGCATTCTTCTTGACACAGACCTTGCTGTAGTTACCATCCCAGTTGTTGCCCCACTCAGCAATGTGGTCAAAGTCCTCCCTTGCATTTCCCCCTCTCTTGGTTGCCCTGCTGGCTGCCTCACTTTCTGTTGTAGTCACCACTCTGACCACTAAGCTGCTCAACTTGAGCCACCATCCCACTCAGCCTGCGTTGCTGCCCCAACCAGAGCAGTGGCTAGTACACTGAGTAAGGTGGCAAGAAGAGGACGAATTAGAGTGCCAAGTAGGATAAAGAGCAGGACAGCCAATGGCAATAAATTGACTATACCTCACTGTTATTCATTGACTGATCAAGGAAACGCAATTTGTAAGCAATTTGGCCATCACTACATTACTAGAACAATCAGTTATCTGCAGTATCGCTACCAGTCACATTACAAGTACTGCAACTGCATGGGCAATTACTACGCCCCCTGCAGTTGTGGTGGCAGCAAATACAATCTATTTAAAACATGTCATGAATGAAAAAAATGAAAATCAACATCAAATGCAGAATGAATTTAAAACCAATATATTTCAAGCCTATTATATAAGACACTTTTTACTCGTAAACTCAAGGTAGATATTGGCTTGTCCAACCTTGGTAAAGTCTAACTTAGGCGAGACAGAGGACGGTGTAAGAAGGGTGGTGATGGAGCACTACCTAAGGTGTCAATTATTGCAATATGGAGAGATAATATCTTGGAAGAGTCCTCAAGCAAGGCTTTGTGGTTAGAATTTAGGAATGTTAAGGTGGCAGCTACTGTATTATAGGCCTCCAAAGAGTTAGTGAGAAATAGAGGACCAAATATATGGACAGTTTACAGAGATGTGTGAGAATAATACTAGAGGGATTTCTACTTTCCCATCATACATTGGGGTAGTCATAGTGTAAAGGGTTTAGAGGGGTGGATTTATTGAAATGCACTCAGGGGAGTTTTTTGTATCAATATGTAGAAGGCCCAATATGGGACAGTGCAGCATTGGATCTGGTTCTGGGAAACAAAGCCACACAAGTGTTTGATGAGGCAGTGTGGGAACAAATTAGCGATAGCGACCACAACATGGTACACTTAAAATTTGTTCTGGACAAAGGAAGCGATGGCCTGCAAAAGACAGCTTTGAATTGAATGAAGGCAGATTTTATTAGAATATAGCAGGATCTAGCCACAGTGGACTGGGAACAGCTCCTTGCGGGTTAGTCTACAGCGGAGCAAGAGGGGGCATTCAAAAAGGAGCTGTGGAGAATGCAAGTCCAACATGTACCCTTTAAGGGGAAATAAGTTAAAACAACCCTGGATTTCTCAGAAAATTAAGGACTAGATAAAGAGGAAGAGTAGGGATTTTAGCAATTCAGCTATGGCCAAGAGGAACACAGGAAGTGTTGGAAGGAACTTAAGAAAGCAATTAGAAGAGCAAAAATGGTGCTTGATGAAGGACATGTGAACAGGATTAGGAGGACCCTAAGATATTTTATAAATACAGTAAAGAGAAGAGGTTAACTAGGGAAAGTGTAGGGCCCATTAGGGACCAAAGGGGCAACCTGTATGTGAAGCTGTAGGATATTAGAGGAGTGTTAAATAAATACTTCTCTTCAGTTTTCACTCTGCAAAAGGACTATGTAGGTATAGAATTCAGGAAAAAGGACTGTGAGGAACTTGCACAATTTGACATAGGAAATGGAAGGTATTTATTGGATGCTCTTTTGGGCTTAAAAATAGACCCTTGGCCCGGATGAATTACAACCCAGGCTGCTATGGGAAGAGAGGCAGGAAATTGCAAGGGCTCTGACACAAATTTTTGAGTCCTCTCTGGCACAGGATGTTGGCGAATCTGGATCCACTTTTTAAGAAGGGTAGTAGAGATGAAACAGAAAACTATAGCCCTGTAAATCTTATGTCTGTGCTCAGGAAACTATTGGAAAAGATTCTGAAGAAGCAAATTAACGCATGGGTTAATTAGGGATAGTAAGCAGAGGGAGGTCATCCCTAACAAATTTGTTAGAATTTTTGAAAATATGATCAGCTGTGTAGATGAGGGAAGTTCAGTTGATGTAGTTTGTACAGATTTTAGCAAAGATTTTGATAAGGTCCCACATGGGAGACTGATTGAGAAGGCTAAAGCACATGAAACTCAGGGAAATTTGGTGAGATGGATAGAACACATTAGTAATAGAACATAAAGGGATGTGGAAGAAGGCTGTTTTAAGTGACTGGAGGCTGGTGTTCAGCAGTGTACGGAGCTGGAAATGTGTTGCTGGAAAAGCGCAGCAGGTCAGGCAGCATCCAGGGAACAGGAGAATCGACGTTTCGGGCATAAGCCCTTCTTCAGGAATGAGGAAAGTTTGTCCAGCAGGCTAAGATAAAAGGTAGGGAGGAGGGACTTGGGGGAGGGGAGTCG
>NC_057711.1:49101087-49169178 GCF_004010195.1 Chiloscyllium plagiosum
GGTGGATGGGAGATCCCCCGAGGTGATGAGGTTATGGACGGTCTGGGAGATAATGGTTTGTTCTTTCCACCTATCACATTTCCGACGCCCCTCCCCCAAGTCCCTCCTCCCTACCTTTTATCTTAGCCTGCTGGACAAACTTTCCTCATTCCTGAAGAAGGGCTTATGCCCGAAACGTCGATTCTCCTGTTCCCTAGATGCTGCCTGACCTGCTGCGCTTTTCCAGCAACACATTTCCAGCTCTGATCTCCAGCATCTGCAGACCTCACTTTCTCCTCAAAGATTTCAGCAGTGTACCACAAGGATCAGTACTGGGGCCCTTATTATATGTTATTTACATAAATGATATAGATGAAAATGTGGGGTGAATGCTAAGCAAATTTGCAGATGGAACCAAGATTTTTAGAGTGCTTAATAGCAAAGAAGATGGTTGTAGGTTACAGGAATACATAGATGGGTTGGTTCAATGGATAGAGAAGTGGCAGATGGTTTTTGATCCTGATAAATGCGAGGTGATGCACTTTAGAAGAAGAAGCAAGGTGAGGGAGGATTGAATGAATGGGAAGACACTGAGTAGCTTAGAGGTACTGAGGATCTTGGAATTATTATTTACAGATCACTGACGTTGGCAGAGCACATGAATAGGATAGTGAAGAAGGCATACAAGACACTTGCTTTCATCAGTCGTGGTCTAGAATATGTGAGCAAGGAAGTAATGTTGGAGTTGTACAGAGCATTGGTCAGGCCACCTCACTACAGGAAGGACGTGATCGCACCAGTGGAGTACAAAGGAGGTTCACCAGGATGTTGCCTGGGATGGAGAAATTGAGCTATAAGGAGAGATTGTTTAAGCTTGGTTTGTTTGGTTTAGAGCAGAGAAGACTGAGGGGGGACATGATTAAAGTGTATAAAATTATGACAATTATGGACAGGGTGAATAAAGAGCAGCAATTCCCCTGGGTTCAGGGGTTAATCACTAGAGAGCATAATTTTAGGGTAAGGGGCAGGAGATGCAGAGGGGATTTTGGAAAATAACCTTTTCACTCAGAGGTTGGTGGAAATCTGGAATGCACTGCCTGGGAAGGTAGTAGAACATTTATAACCTTTAAAAGATATTTGAATGATTACTTCAAGTATCATAACATTCATGGATATGGGACAAATGCAGGAAATTGGGATTAGTGCACTTTTAGTGGTAGTTATGTCAGTGCAGACTCGATGGGCCGAATGGTCTTTTCTACAGTGTATGAATCTATGATCCACAAATTTTAGTGTATTATAGTTTGCAAAATAACATAGTCAAAATTCGTATGTGTTATTTTGTGAATTTTTATCAATCCTAGAAGTATAAGCAAATACTGTAGAGTCAGTTCTGCTATAACCCGATTGTTCCATTCTCGTGCAACCGTGTGTTATAAGAAAATCCTGTAATAGCAACACCATTTAAACTAATGGGGCCGGCTTCGCATTTCAACCAATATGTGCTGTACAAGTTTGTACTTTAGAAACAGTGTTCCCAATTCACCTTAAAGGAACACATATTATAGCAGAATGATCTGTATACACTTGAATAAATGTCGATGTCATGTAAAAGTCGTCCCCTATTTTTGGCAAAAATATCTGGAATTTTCCATATATCTCATGTAAGAGTCGACCCTAGTTCTTCACAGATAACAGATCAATATTTGTTATTCCTGTATATAAATGTTGAAATGAGGAAACAATTTTCTTTTTCATGTTATTGTGCGTATTGATGTACAAATCACACTAATGTTAAGCTACAGAGTTCTTAAGTTCATTATCAAATGAGCAATATAATTAGTATAATTAATGTGATAGAAAGTTTATCACACCATCATTTCCTATATAAGATAGGCATTTACTTGACAATAATTACCATGCAGCTGTTGACTATCTCTCATGGCTACAATGATCAGTGAGACTGTATGAAGGTCAAATGTCTGATAATTTTTTTTAACAGAAATAAAAGCTTAAAATGCTAGTTTGAAAAACTAAAACAACAGTAGACGAGAGAAACCAGAGGGAAATGAAAGAATTTGGCACAAAATTTTAAGATGTATCTGAGTCAGGTGACAACCTCTCTTTGGGTGCAGCTCAGGTTCCCTGTAGAACAGTTGGAATTAATGTAATTTGTTGTGTTTTTTCTTATTCATTTAGTGATCAATTGGGCTTCTGTTTGTGATTCGGTATTTTAGACTGGAGTATGGGTTTCAGCCCCTCAAAAGTAGGATCCATGTAATAGTCGACCCCATAAATTTAACCTTAAAAAATAACCTAAAAAACTTGACTTTTACATGAGTATACGTGGCATTAATCCTATATTTAACTCAATTGAATACTCTGTTTAAGTACTAATGTAACATTTCTCATCTTAGAATAACGACTGATGACTGGGGCAGTCTAAATCACCTCTGACCTGGATCAGTATGAGGCTCACATTAAAGATGAACAAAGCAAAGTCCAGTGATGCTGGAGATGAATGTGTCAAATATAAATCATAAAACTTGATCTGTTTTATTCTTAGCCATTTAAAAAAAAATTGTATTTTACAAAGGAAAGCTTAAATGTATTCTTTACAAAAATGCAAATTGTCATATTAGGCCGGTGAAACTTATTGAGTCCATTCCCACCAATAATGACAATAATTTCCTCCTTTAATGTCATGTAAACTGTTCTGACATTTGGATGTCATCCAAATTTAGTTTTGGGGACTAACATTGAGTTGTATTATTGATAGAGGAAATTTGACAAGCTGTGATTCAAGAAATTTGACTTCTTTCAATATAGTTATGACCAAGTACAGCATTTCTTAAATCTTGTGTCTTAATCATAATTTATATTGAGTGTTCACGTCTCATAAAAGGACAATCTTCACAACATTCACACAATAATATAATGGGACCTTCAAGTATTTTGGATTTCCGCAGCAAAAAATCCTAGCAAATATAATATTATTCTCGGCACTCAGGGACAAATAAAGTAACAAAGATGACAGAGACAAAATGAACTAGCATACATTTATCACCTGAGTGTAAGTGGTTAAAAAAGACCATATGTCACAGTTATGGCAAGCAGTGTGCAGTGGTTTATTGTGGCAAATTCTATAACAAATTTCAACATATTCCATTGATGTGTATCAGAGGAAATGGTGACTCGATGGTTCAATTTATGCTTTGGATTTTGGTTTATTTGTAACTAACCCCACTGAGCATCTAAACTTAAGTGAACTGAAGGCAGGTCACTTGCCATTACTTCTCAGAATACATCTTAATGTAAATCTGTCTTTATGATGAGACATATATTTTAATGCACTAGACCCAGAGGACACTTTGGAGCTTTTATTCCACATTATGACCATAATTTCTTTACATAAAAGCCTGTAAAACTAACCTGAACAACATACGCTGAAAATAAGTGCATCCACACAAATCACTTCTCATGCACATGAGTTATAGGACAAGGGAAATTAAATTTCAGGACATGCTTAAGGCTAACTAGGAGATAAATCCCACATTGGCAGCTCAGCACCATTTGTCCTCTAAAGAGTTCAGCAACTCAGAAAACATTCTACGAATTATTACCACTGATGTAATAACTAAAATAAAGTGCAGATCACACCACCACAAGGAAATCACTTCCACCTACAGGAGAGTTTTACACTTAGAAAAGTAATGAAAAAAAAGCAAAATTAAGTATTTCTGAGAAAAATTGAGATTGGGCCTGGAAGTTTAAATGCTGACAAGACCAATAACTTAAGAGAACCTGATGCAGGAGCTACTCAGTAGAAAAGACAAATGCATTCATTTTCCACATTTAAATCCAATGATGAACATAAAGCAGCTGCAATCCATGTAGAGGATACAGATTTTAAAATAATCAATTCCATGAAGGGTCATGATCTCTTCAGCTACAAAATTAAATGAGTAAAAAGTGCTGTAATTTTGGTTGAAAGTGCAAGCGGTCTACCCGATTTATGTTTTTTTGTTAATCTGAGGATTTCATACATAAGTAAAGGAATTATAACAAAGTGCAGTAGGAGAAGTTATGTATGGTAAATAGTTTGAAGGAAATTAAAGAAGCACTTGTGGAGACCTCCAATGCTGCACAGTCAAATCAAGAAGTGAGTGTTTTACTTCAGATTGGGTCTCACATTTTAAAATAAAATTAATGAAAACATTTTATGGGAGAATTGAGGAGAATTTTCTGTTCGATAGAACGGGTGTTGTAGTAATTAATGGGTATGTCACAAAGGAAGTGACCAGACAGCACGGTAGACTTTCAGTGGCCTCCATCCTAGACTAGTATAACAGAGAAACATTGCCTGAAATACACAGGCTCCACACTTCCTGAGGTACACTTCAGGCTGTCTGTCCACTATATATTTAATGAATTGTAAATCTAAGACAATAAGACACTGGGTTGCTATATAACACTTTAAATTTGATAAATGAGTTATTTTGCTTAATGTTTCATCTGAGATTCAAAAGGCTTCCACTTAGACTAACACAGGATTTAGAATCTTTTAACTGAGATCCAGTTGCCTGTTGGTATCAGATATGCACTTTTAATTATTATTGGTAAGGATAGAAGTAGTCTAGCCTATGTAAACCATGGTCTGACCACTGATATAGGATACGGATTTAAAGTGTGTTAACTGAGAGTTTGATTCATTAAAAAAATTGAATTCCTTGCATGATTATGAGTCATCCAAACATTCCATGTTTGGCATCTACAGGGACCCAGCGAACATTTCATTGTTCTTTCATTTGATTCTTTGAAAATTTCACTGTAGCATAATGTAAATGTGAGTCATCATATTTGCATGTTCCCATTAGAGAGAGAGGACTGGTGGTGGTTTAACCTGAGGATCACCATGCCTAAGGTGACGGGAGAGGTTGGAAAGGAAAGTCCTTCATGATAACCTCAGCTGTATGGGAATTGAACTCACTTTATTAACATCACTCTGCATTTCAAACCAGTTGTCCAGTCAATCAAAGTAACTAACCTTAGTATAACATATGCAGTACCCAATCTCTGCTATTGGACATTGTGTGGATGTTAATGAAAACCTAAATTTCAGCATGAAAATTCAGATGAGTGGAAAATGATAATGATTTTGGTCTGCCTTGTTTCTGTTCAGGCTTTGATATAAGTAGTCACAAATTTCTTGTACAGTGTCTCAACGACACACTAGGTAATACAGTCCAGATTTTAACAACTTGTCACACATTAAAAACAAGATTTCCTCATGTTGTCTTTTGATCTCTTCCAAATTCACCTTGATTTTGTGTCTTCTGCTTCTCAACATTTCTGGAAAAAGAAAGGGTTTCCCCATTGAGATCACTCATGATTTTGAATGCTTCTATCAAACTTCCTATTAAACTTCTCCTCTGTCCAGAGCCCAGCCCCAGATTCTCGACTTTCTCTAGTAACTGTGTTCCTCTATCTTGGAGCCACTTTCACAATGTTTTTCCATATTCTCTCGAATGCTTTCACATCTTTTCCGAAATGAGGTGACCAGAGCAGGACACAGTCTTCCTGTTGAGGTGAAACCAGAGTTTTATAAAAGTTTTTCTAACTTCCTTGCTTTTGCTCTATGCCTCTGTAAAGACCAGGATCCCATATGCCTTTCTAACCACTTTCTTGGCCTATCTTACCTCTTGGGCATGTACTCCCCAGCCCCTCTCTTCTTGCATTGCTCTGTTTTACTCATTATACCTTTTTGTTCCATTAGTGTATTTAATATGGAGTGATCATTTGGTGATGCTACTTGAAGATGTGACAAACCTTTACCTCCAAGTAACTCTGTTTTTCAATGGCTCTGAATCTACTTCCGTGCAGAGTATATTACAATTGCAAAATACATTTTTATAAACAGCATCATCTCACACTTTTCATGGGAATTCCACCTGACTCTTGTGAGCCCAACATATCAAGATCCATTTGCAATTCTCTTTGTTTCATAAAGAATTAATTATATTTACCATTTCGTATCAGCAACAAATATCAACACTACTTCCCCTTGGCTTATATTCACAATGAATAATATGACTCATGATCTGAATCCTGTAAAACACCACCTCCTGCGTCTAATCACTCTGAAAAACTGCCTTTATCTCAAAGGTTACAAAATTTGGCTCTGTAGCACTTATAGCTCAGGTATTACAGGTGCCATTTTGTAATCAATATAGCATTTGATCTGTGCGTAAACATGTAATAACACTTCATTAAAGGCTTGTATGGGACAAGGACGCAACCACATATGATGGCTCAAGCACACACAATGCCTTGTTGGTTTTCATCAACCCCAACCATTTAATGACATGGAACCACCTTTCAGAAAGAACTCATGAACTCCTACCTCTGCCTAACTATTCTTCTTAATAGTAAAACACACAATCACAGCTTTGGGGATAGACAGCTGTGTCTTTTTTTATCAATGTCGTACCCATTGCTAATGTCATCTAATGCTTCTCTCCTTCTGCAGGAGAAAAACATGTGATCAGTGTAAACTTGTACAGACTGGAGTGGGATGTCTGACATATGTCTCCTACATGCCTATGCTGAACAGGACATTGAATATTTACAGCCATCTGTTGAGGAAGTGTCCAAGCAGCTACTCCCAGCTGTACATCAAGATTCAGCATCTTAATGACAGCTGTGTTATGGGTGGGACACACAACACTAATAAATCTTGATGTTTCTCTCTGAAGCCTCCAGATTTCACCCTCGAGCCAGAATAAAAGGAAGAGCCCCAGACTCATCCATACGAACAACTCAAAACACACCTCTGAGTAGGAGCAGTCATGGGCTTCCGTGTATTCATTGTCAAGGCCTTCGTCTTCACTGTCCTCCAGTGCGGAGACATAATCTATCTAGATTAGGTTTGGGGTCACATTCTGGTGAGAATAGCACTGGCACAGGCATGTAACTAGAGGAAGAAAATACAGTTGAGATCTTAGATGTTTGGGAGATTGCTGAAGAACAGGACTGTACTGAACCCAGTACAGTTGATGAGCCTCTGGACTTGGCCAATGTTGAACCAATGGCGATATAAAGATGTGCAGGCAAATAACATAGGTCCCAGAGATCTCATTGAGGGTGAGCTGCTGGAAAAGCGCAGCAGGACAGGCAGCATTCATGAAGCAGGAAAATTGACATTGCAGGCAAAAGTGTTGATTTTCCTGCTTCTCGAATGCTGCCTGACCTTCTGTGCTTTTCCAGTACCTCACTCTCGACTCTAAATCTCCAGCATCTGCAGTCCTCACGTTTTCCCAGAGATTTCATGCAGACTGTATTGAATGTCACAGGAGTCTATCTAAGCTTTGTCTGACATCATGACTCTAACATGCCAGCAAGTGGCTACCTCCATCAATTGGCTGGCAGCTGCTATGGAAAGCTAGGCAACTGGAGGACAAAGGACCTCAACCTCCAGCAGGGTGCCCAATTCCCTCAAGATGCAAAGGAGATGCCATTCTGCACCATTAAGTGGGAAGAGTGACAGCCTGGCACTCAGAGATTGTTATCGTAGGACACTCCAGAATTGCCCTGCCTGTCATGTCTCCTCTACTAGGAGCCCAAAGGCCTCCATCAAATCAGGATGCGGATGCCGCATCTGCATTTGTACGGAAGTCCTCTATCAGCCCTCTGAGTCCCAGATGACTAGAGGATGTCTCCAAACCCATCTAAGGTAAACTGACAAAACAGATTTGCTCAACTTCAACTGCAGCTGCCAAGGTGACACCATGACATAGTGAATGGAAAATCTTAAGGAACATTGAACCGGATATCAGCTTTCTATTCAATGTGGCAAATGACACAAATAAAGAACTATTAAAACAGTCCTGAGGTCTGTTTGAATCTTTTAAGATATCTATTTGGGGGTTAATTGTTATTCAGTTTATGCTGATTACTCAAGTGGACCATGTGCACATCAATGCATTCTGAGGCTGCAATTTATTTCTGAAGGAATATAAATATTGCAAAAAATATTTTTGTTAGATGGTTGGGTTTTGGAAGTCAGGCAGCATTGGTGAACCCATATAGATCTCAATGATAGATGAATGTCCCTTTGAAACAAAGTTTGAGTTATATAAATGCAGCCATCATGTAGACCCTGAATAACTCCATGCTAATATGGTATTCTGACCAGAAAACAGAACACTAAATTATTGGTGTAAAGAGAACATGGTAACTTAACAATGTATGCTAAACAATGTAGCTTAATGTTTTAAAGCTCTGAACAAAGTATTCAATTGAGGACAGGAAAGCCTGTGTGCCATAATTTGCACATATTTCTGACTGTTCAAATAAGCCAATGCAAAGTCTTTTACGATTAATTCATAGAGTCAGAGAGTCATAGAGATGTACAGCATGGAAACAGACCCTTCGGTCCAACCTGTCTATGCCGACCAGATATCCCAACCCAATCTAGACCCACCTGCCCACACCCGGCTCATATCCCTCCAAACCCTTCCCATCCAAATGCCTCTTAAATGTTGCAGCTTGTTCAGCCTCTCCCTGTAGCTCAGATCCTCCAACCCTGGCAACATCCTTGTAAATATTTTCTGAACCCTTTCAAGTTTCATAACATCTTTCTCATAGGAAGGAGACCAGAATTGCCCGCAATATTCCAACAGTGGCCTAACCAATGTCCTGTACAGCTGCAACATGACATCCCAATTCCTGTACTCAATACTCTGACTAATAAAGGAAAGCATACCAAACACCTTTTTCACTATCCCATCTACCTTTGACTCCACTTTCAAGGAGCTATGAACCCGCACTCCAAGGTCTCTTTGTTCAGCAACACTCCCTTCGGATCTTACCATTAAGTGTATAAATCCTGCTAAGATTTGCTTTCCCAAAATGCAGCACTTCGCATTTATCTGAATTAAACTCCATCTGCCACTTCTTAGCCCATTGGCCCATCTGGTCCAGATCCTGTTGTAATCTGAGGTAACTCTCTTCGCTGTCAGGTTTGCTTGTGCATGTGTGCCTTGTCTCAGTATGCCACTGGTCCATCCTCAACCTCATCATTGACTCCCTGAGCATCTCCCTTAATCTCTACTTCATGTTTATTCAATGACACGGTTCATCGCCTCCTCTTCTAGGTTCTCAGTCCATTGCTGAGCTAGGCTATGCAGGCTAAAATGATCACTATTTTGAAAACTCTATCTGGCAAATACTAGAGTACTTCTCTTGGTTCATCTGAGAAACAGAGTCACATCTTCAGAAGACTACTTATCTGTTCAATCATGGTCTTAATGGATACATAGGCAACATTGCAATGTTGTTTGGCAGCAGTCTGAGAGTTGTGTACTCAGTTAGTTAGCCATGCCTTCTGGAGGTATCCTTTATCACCAATGAGCCAGATAAGGAGATGATGTAGGGAGTGAAAAAAAAATTGTTGATGCTGGGACTTGTGCTGAATTTAAACAACATGAGAATTCTCTGGTTCACAGGGGCTTACTTGCAGAAATTGTTGCCTGTGGTCACAAATGAGTTGGACATTGAGGGAGGGAAATTCCTTCATGGGATAGTGTCAGTCATCAGGGTCAGAAGCTGCTGGTGTATGTTTTTATGAAAGAGAAAGATGTTGCCCATGCTATGGTGACCAATGATGAAACACTGTCACAAGAAGTGATTAAAATTGAGAAGGAAGAAGTCTTGGATAGATTTTTGTAATTCAAGTTGACAAGGTACCCGGATGCATCGAAGGATATTGAAGGAAGTGAGAGCAGAAATAACAGAGGTGCTGGCCATAATCTTTAGATCTTCCTCGGACTTTGGGTTGATGCTGGAAGAGTGGAGAATTGCCAACATTATGTTTGTAAAGAAAATCCTAGAATTATAGGCCAGTTAGTTTAATTTTGGTAGCAGACAAACCGTTGGAAAAACATTATTTGGGGTAGAATCAGTAGTCACATGGAAAAGGGTGAATTGATTCTGGAAAGTCAGCGCAGATTTTTAAAGGAGAAATATAATGGTTTATTTGAAAGTCAGTCAGACCCCTATCACTACAAATAGAAGGCAAAATAAAAAAAAATGAATTATCTGTGATTCACCAGCATTGAGATTCATGATTTTGCCATGATATTGCCAAACTATCAGTAAGGCTGTGTTGGTTATGATTCCCAAGTGGAGTAGGATGTCCTTTGGTTTCTATCATTGCTATTGAACTTGTTTACAGTTTCTTTAGAAATAACAATCAGTATGAAATATTCATGAATGTATCTTTGTTAATGAGTGACAATTGTAATGTTCACACTATTATGGCAAGTCTGAGGGGATTGGTTTACTGGGCAGGTCGGTGGCTCAGTGGTTAGCATTGCTGCCTCACAGCGCCAGGGACCTGAGTTCAATCCCAGCCTTGGATTAGCCTTGCACATTCTCTCTGTGTCTATGTGGGTTTCCTGCTGATGCTCTGGTAAGCTTCCACAGTCCAAAGATGTGCAGGTTAGGTGAATTGGCCATGCTAAATTGCCCATAGCTTTCAAGGATCTGTAGCTTAGGTGCATTAGTGAGGGGTAAATGTAGAGGGATGGGTCTGGGGGGGTTACTCTTCAGAGGGTCAGTGTGGACTTGAAGGGCCTGTTTCCACACAGTAAGGATTCTATTATTAGTGGTACAAGAGCAATAAAAGGACCAAGTAATCGCATAAACACAATGGTTTCAAGAACAGGTCAAAGGCTAGGAATACCGATGTTAATAACTCACTTCCTGACTCTCCAGGGCCTGTCCACCATTTACAAAACACAATTTAGGAGTGTGATGGAATACTCCCCATTTTCCTGGATGGGTGTAGCTCCAACAACTCTCAAAAAGCTTGACACCATCCGGAACAAAGCAGCCTGCTTGATAGGCACCACATCCATAAGTATCCTTTCCCTTCACCACTGATGCTCAGCGATGGCTGTGTGTACAAGATGCACTCCAGAAATTCACCAAAGACCTTTAAACAGTACCTTCCCAATCCACAAACACTTCTATCTAGATGGATAAAGGCAGGAGATACATGGGAACACTGCCACAGGTTTGACCACCTGTTCATCTATACCCTAGTGTTGTGTGATTTTTAACTTTGTAAACCCCAGTCCAACACCGGCATCTCCAAATCATGACTTGGAAATATATGACTGTTCCTTCACTGTCATTGGATCAAAATACTGGAATTCTCTCCCTCAGGGTATCATGGATCAACCACATGAAATGCAGCGGTTCAAGAAGGCAGCTCACTATCACCTTTTCAAGGGCAACTAGAGATGGGCAATAAATGCTGGTCAGCCAGCGATGCTAATGTCCTGTGAGTGAATTTTAAAAAGTATATAATAAATTCTTGCTATGTTAATATAGTCGCCTAAAAATGAAAGAAAAGATATTTGTAACACTGAAGGTTTATTTTAATTGGCTGTTAAGTACAATAATGAAGTTTGTCTAATTATTTATTTGATATGAACTGTTCTTTAATTGCAGCACAATTCAGGATAACTAGTGATGAGAAGATGACTTACTGGCTCATTATCTTTTAAAAGGACTAATTGTGTCTATAATTAACTAAAACCTGTGGTACATCTATGTGCTTATAATTACAGATGTCTGTATGTGATGGATGAAAACCTGTACTATCTATAATCACATTGCCATGGCAACAATGTATTCTATTTGATGGCACTATGAATTTGAACTGTCCTTTTTCTCATGTGTCTAAGTACTTCAACATCTCTCTGAACTGCTCTGTTAAACCATGAATATTCTTCATGTATTAGATAAACTTATCTATGCAGCATCTCTTCCCCATGGTCAGATCAGCTCCATCTCCAAACACATGTATGTGTGTTCTGACATACCCTGAAGTCAGATATCAACACCTTTTCACTCAGAGATGGCAGCAGGGAACAAAAAGAGTGAATGTAAGAAAGCTTTGGGACTGGGTCACTGTGCTGGCCTTGTAGCTAGCCAGACAAGCGTACCAACTGTGATTAAAAACACAGTCTACACATCTCTCAGACAGTGGATGCCCCAGGGCTATCCCAGAAGACTATGTGCACAATGCATTTGAGTCACCAAGGTGGCAATTGAACCTCTTCACAGTTCTGAACTGTGAATGTATGCAATGAGAACATTAAGAGGTGAAATGTCAAGGTTACCTCCTTTTGCCTGCACGAGACTGAAGTTTGTGAAAGAGGCTGCTGCCGATGTCATCAAGCAGTGCATACACCAAGCAGATATTTCTGAGTATATTTTCCATTCTTAATCAGTTTTTATGCTGATTTGATGTTTTTGTTGAAATCACCATTTGAAAATTAAATCACATTGTTCCTTAATTGTAGCAGAATTGGTATGCATGAATGTTAATAATTGCAATTACATTTTTATAATAAAGGAACATTCCATTTTCACAATGTCATAGAATCATCTTCCCTTTTAGCCAGTGAATCTCATAAATGAAATTAAGTCTTTACAATTCAGAAGTTAAATCTTTGCTATATTCTGTACTTAACAGGACTATATGTCTCTTCAACTAACAATTACACTATCTGCAGAAATTTGCAAGCAAACTTCCAACAGAATCATTATGACTGCATTGACAAGTGGTTTAATAGAAGTAAAACACACAGTCCCATGGATTAGCTACCTGTCGGACTGTAATTGCAATTTTATGAAACTTAACAATTCCAGATAATTTAATTGCTGAAAAAAGACACATTTTATCTAAACTTTTGGTCTTACGCTCATCAAGACGATTGACGAGAAATGCCAAATTAAAGAGTCAAGGTCAGAAAATATGCTCTTTCTGTTGAATGTGGGAGATTAGGGAGAGTTTCCACGTTACTGCAGTAAGTGTGTTTACCAGAGGAAGTGGTGGAGGATGATACGATTACAACAATTAAAAGGCATCTGAATGGGTATAAGAAGGGTTAGTATGATTATAGGCCAAATGCTGGCAAATGGGACTAGATTAATTTAGGATATCTGATTGATGTGGACAAGTTGAACCGAAGGATCTGTTTCCATGCTGTACATCTCTATGACTCTAAGTTTACAACACCCGGTTATAGTCCAAAAGGTTTATTTGAAATGACAGGCTTTCGAAGCATACTCCTTTGTTCAGTGAAGTTCAGGTGATGGAGCAGCGCTCCAAAAACTTGTGATTTCATGCAAACCTGTTGGATTATAACCTGATGTCATGTGACTTCTGACCTTGTCTACCCCAGTCCAACACCAGAACATCCACATCGAATTAAAGGAAAAATGCAATTTATGCTGCGTAAAAGGAATGTGCTGTTGGTTGGCAAGTAGACTTTGTATGACTGAACAATTGCTGAGGAGAATTACTCCTCAGTTTAAATGTTGTTTTCCTTTTGGTGTTTCTTGTGAATTCTCCTCATTGTGCAAGATGGCCAACTTCAACACAATCCATCCTTTGTCAAAAGAAAACTCTCAAATAATTCAGCTGAGAACAGTTTCATTTTACATAACTTATCATTAGTATTTGTCCTACTATATCCTGTATACATTTACAGGGGGTCTCCAATTTGTGAACATCTGACTTACAAATGCTTGCACTTACAAATGCAATCCCATGCAAGGGTGTAATTTTAAAGACTTAATTCAAACATTTCCTTTACCTACAAACAACTGCTTTTATATTATACTGCATTTCGATTTGTGCACAAACAGACTTGCAAGTGGACTTAGGAATAGCATTGTTCGCAACACAGGGACTGTCTGTAGCTAACATTATCATTATTTCGAACACCTGAAAAAAACAATGCAATAAACAAGAAAATATTCTCTAATATACAATTTAATTTTCCTAGCCATACAAATTATACATTTAGCTTCAATTGATTGAAATTCCAAAGACATACTTGACACCTGCATTATATTAAAGTTCGGATTGGTTTAACACTTCATTTTAAAATGCCTTAAACATTCCTCTATGGAACCTGTCATGTGAAAATGCTCAGTCTTCCTTGTTGAATTCATTTTTTTGTACAATCATGTTCTTTTTTACCTTCACGGTTAATTAGGCCATTCACATTTTTGTTTTGTTTTGTGATGTTACTAATCCCAATGCATTCAAATTACTGGCTTTTTTTTACATTCATTCAGGGAATGTAGGATTCACTGGCGAGGCCCCACCACAGAACACACCAGATGGCCTCCTTCTTTAGAGACCGCAATTTCCCTTCCCACGTGGTTAAAGATGGCCTCCAATGCATCTCGTCTACATCCCGCACCTCCGCCCTCAGACCCCACCCCTCCAACCCGTAACAAGGACAGAACGCCCCTGATGCTCACCTTCCACTCTACCAACCTTCGCATAAACCAAATCATCCACCGACATTTCCGCCACCTCCAAACAGACCCCACCACCAGGGATATATTTCCCTCCCCACCCCTTTTCACCTTCCGCAAAGACCTGGGGAAGACAGTGTATTATATCCAGTAAATGTGAAATACTTTAGAAGCAGTATTTTCCTCAACATCAAGATACAGTTTTATATTCAGTTGATGGAAGAGCCCTCTATTCCAACCCTTATAACCCCTCATACAGCCACCTTATGCTCATCCTACATTCACAGTCATAACTGCTTATGGCCCATCATTC
This sequence comes from Chiloscyllium plagiosum, assembly GCF_004010195.1. Lineage (NCBI taxonomy): Eukaryota > Metazoa > Chordata > Chondrichthyes > Orectolobiformes > Hemiscylliidae > Chiloscyllium > Chiloscyllium plagiosum. The sequence goes on from NC_057711.1 coordinate 49,115,726, forward strand.
CTCTCATGACCCCGACTCCCCTGACCATTACCCTGGGTCCCCTGACCATTACCCCGGGTCCCCATGACTTGTCCGGACTTGTCCGACCTGCCTATCTCCTTTTCCACCTATCCACTCCACCCTCTCCTCCCTGACCTATCACCTTCATCCCCTCCCCCACTCACCCAATTGTACTCTATGCTACTTTCTCCCCACCCCCACCCTCCTCCAGCTTATCTCTTCACGCTTCAGGTTCACTGCCTTTATTCCTGATGAAGGGCTTTTGCCCGAAATGTCGATTTTGAAGCTCTTTGGATGCTGCCTGAACTGCTGTGCTCTTCCAGCACCACTAACCCAGAATCAATATTTATTGTCTATCTTTAATTATCTGTGAGAAAATGATGCTGAGCTGTCTATTTTGATCAGTTGGTGTAGGTACAGTGCTGGGGTCACAGTGTTGTTAGGAAGTGAGTTCCAGGATTTTGACTCAGTGACAGTGAAAGAACTACAATATATATCCAAGTCAGGATGATGTGCAGTTTCCAAAGGAACTTGCAGATGGTGATGTTCCTGTGTATTTACTGCACTTCTACTTCTGATGATATTGGTTGTGGGTTTGGAATGTGCTGTCAAAGGAGACTTGGTGAATTTCTGCAGTGCATCTTGTAAATGGTAGATACTGCTGTGACTGAGCAATGGATGTTTTTTGGGTATGTTGCCAAGCAAGTGGGCTGTTTGGTCCCAAATAGTGTAAGTCATATTAACGATTGTTGGAACTGTAGTCATCCAGGCAAGCTGGGGATATTTCATTACGGTCCTAACATGTGTTTTGTAGCTGGTGGACAAGCTTAGCGAGTCAGAATGTGAGTCACTCATTGCAGATTCTTAGCCTCTGATCTATTTTGTAGCCACATATTTACATGGCTACTCCAATTCAGTATCTGGTCAATGGTAACCCTCAGGATGTTGATAGTGGGGGATTCAACAATGATCAAGTCTCAATGTCATGTGATGATGGTTAGTTTCTTTAGTCAGTGGAGATGGTCATTGCTTGGCACTTGTGTGTAATAAGTATTTGTTTGCCACTTGTCAGCCCAATCCCAATATTGTTCAAGTCTTGCTGCAATTAATTCGAACTTCAATGTCTGAGATATCATGACTGGTATTGAACATTGTGCAATCATCAGCAAATATCCCACTTCTAACCTTATGATGGAGGAAATGTCATTGGTGAAGCAGCCGAAGATATTTGGGTCTGGGACACCACCCTGAGGAATTCCTGCAAGATGTCCTGGATCTGAGATGACTGATCTCCAACACCACCAACTCGCTTTCTTTGTGCCCGGTATGGTTCCAACCAATGGAGCATTTTACTTTGATTTCCATTGACTAAAGGTTTTGCTCAAAACACTCAGTCAAATGCAGTTTTGATGTCAAGTGCAGTTACATCACTTCACTTCTAGTGTATTTTTTTTTGTCCATACTTGAACCAATGTGCTAATACAAACCAAACATTAGCATCAGTGAGCAAGTTATTGCTAAACCAATGCTGCTGGATAGCAATATTGATGGCCCCTTCCATCAATTCAATAATGATCGAGTTTAGACTGATGGGACAGTAATTGACTGGGTGGATTTGTCCTGATTTTGTGTACTGGATATACCTGGGCTATTTCCACATTGTTAGATGCCTGCCAGTCTGAATAGTTTATATTGACTGTGTATTGGAGGAATGTATGTATTAACGTTTATTCAATTAGAGTTCTAAGCTCTATTCCAGTTGGAATTAGTTGAAGTAGGATGTGTTTGTCTGTGCCTTAATATCTGAAAAAAAGACCTTAAATCTGAGGAGGAGAAAAATGGGTCTTTATTCATTCAAATGTTATCACCCAATAATATTTTCTCATTCTTCAGTGCTAACAGATTGTGCTGAAGTGACTGCTGTAAACTTACATGCTTCTATGTGCATGTTAATGTACTAGTATTTTGATTGAAAATGACACTGTGAACTTAATGCTTAATTCTTATTAGACATAGATGAACATTCATGTTTTTTCTGCTGACAGTAACCATTTGTGACTGGTTTTCCCAGGGTATTTGTCGATGTAACTGAGCTCCAGTATGTGATTCCTCAATGTTTTGTAATGGGATGTGCATAGAATGGAGCTGTAACATCTAACTCCAAGAATCATTCAAACAGATGTTCCGACGACAATTTTTCAATCCATTAACATGTATTTGGTGCATTGTGCTAGTATTGGTGCTAAATTCTCCAATGAAGCACAATACTTTAAGTCAAATTTCCATCTTTTTCTTGATATCCGTCTCTATTTTCACTTTCAATTATAAATTTATTTACTCCACTCTTTTTATTTAAAAAATGCTAACAATTTGAAGTTCCAATAGACATCAGTGTGAAAGCATTTATTTTAATTAAATTTTCAATCAATGGAAACAATTTCATTGTTATTGGAAATCACAGATGTTTCTTGCCTTCTATCTTGGGTCTGTTTTGAGAATTTTGCAATAACTAAAATCTCAATAATTAAAACAACTTGCCTGGAATGAAATATTGCACTTCACAGAATTGAATTCAGATTTTTTTAAAAAAGACAAGATACCATGCCAGGAAGGAGATATTAAGATTGATGACCAAAGTCTTATTCCAGCAAGTGTGGTTAATGCGATTCTTAAGGGAAAAGATAGCAGTAAACTTTCGGAAATGGACTGGAATGTGAGACCAAAACACCTGTAAACAGAAAACCAGATTTTCATGATCAAAATCAGTTGGGAATGGTGCAAGCAAAATCAGCAAAGCTAAGATCAAGCGACCAGAGCTTTGAATTTCTCCTGTAAAATGAATTCCACACAAGCTTCCCACAGGCAAGAATAGTTTTTTTGGAGTGTGACCCCATGCATGTGGCCTGTGAATTAAGTTATAATTGACAGATCCAGGGAAATGTGTGTATTACAGTATATTCATTGTATCAGTGACTTTTGGAAGCCTATGGGAAACCTGCCAAGTAATAAAGGTCAAGGGCCTTAAGAGAAACCTGATGGGGAGGTAACATAGAAATATAGAAAATTGGAGCAGGAGTAGGCCATTCAGCCCTTCAAGTACATCCCAGCAGTCAATATGATCATGGCTGATCGTCCAACTCAATATCCCGTTCCTGCTTTTATTCCATGCTATTTGATTACATTAGCCCGAGGACCTATATCTAATTCCTTCTTGAAAACATGTAATATTTTTGCCTCAACCACTTTCTGTGGCAGAAAATTCCACAGGCTCAACACTCTAAAGTGAAGAAACTTCTCCTCATCTCAGTCCTGAATGGCCATCCGGTATTCTTACATTATAACTCCTGGTTCTCTACTCCCCAGTCATCCAGAACATCCTTCTTACACTTCCCCTGCCTAGTCCTGTTATAATTTTATAGGTTTCTATGAGATTCCCTTTCATTCTTCTAAAGTCCAGTGAATCTTAGACGATCTAATCTCTCTTCATGCAGTATCTGCAAGAGACGAGGAAGGATGGCATTGTGGCCAGTGGTTAGATGTTGTCTGCAATTAATGCAACTGACAATGTTGTTAATGTGAGAGTTACATTGAAGTGAAGAGCACTGTTTACTCGATTGACAGGATGTGGCTGTTTCCGCATCCCTGCAAGAGCAGTCCCAGTCTTCTCCTACGACAGCAAAGATTCTCTCCAGGTAGGGAATGAGGACCTGGATCTTGGACACCCTGCCACACCGGTATGGACTCTGTCTGCCCTGTTTTGAGATATCTTCTCCTTCAAAGAGAGGGAGGAATAAATAAGGTTACAGAGGGTGGCAGAGCTGTTAGTGCTGCTGTATGTAAATGGTGGGATGTTCAAAAGAATTAAGGAGACAGCATAAAGGGCATGGAGTGTTAGTGGGAGACTGAGGAGGTTTGAGCAGGAATGGGGGGGTTATCAAAAGTGAGGTGGGAGAAGGTGTGGCACAGAGAAGAGTGTGGCACTCACCCTGGCAGAGCTGGGAAGGCCATTGATCTTCTCATAGCACTGTTGGCTGTTCCTAAAGATGACGCTGACTTGGGTGGTGATCTTGGACCATGCTGGTGGTGTCTGCTAGTGTGGTCTCCTCTGCTGGTTATCCTGGAAGAAATCACCTATTTTTAGACCACACCAATCACCAGGATCTCCAGGTCCTTGTCGGAAAACTAAGATGCTGTGTGATTGAAAGGGATGCCAGTTTTTTGGGATATCCCTGAGTGGTGAGTTTTCCCAGAAGTGAGCGTGGTAATGTTATGAGAGGTGCGTTTTAGAATAATTTGTTCCATCATGTTTCTTTTGAAAGCAAGTGTTGGGAACTTGGAGATGAGCTGTCTGCTCTGAGTCCAGCTAGTGTGGCAGTTTTAAAAGTTGGAACAATGGAAGCAGCATGAAGGGGTGGGGTCAAGTTCCCACAGAATCAGGATTTTAGTTTTAGCTATCAGTATTTGCTGGGGTCTTGAGGCTGTATGTGGAACCTCTTATTCCTTTCTCAGTTATGACTGAATCTGGGATTCTCTTCCTGCTGTTAGAATTGCATGTGAGACTATCTATTTCACTGAATTTCTTTTTGCCAAGGGTGTGTTTATGGGATGTTACTATGTTGGAACAGTTGCTGTGTAGTAGTTAAATAACCTGTTAAGTTTTCCAATAGAGTTAAGTTAATCCAATTCTTCTTTCTTTTTGTTTGTATTTTAAACAAACAAGAGTGTAAAGATATAGTGAGTTTTGTTTCATACCTGGCAGCTTGACCAGTCAAAGAAGAACAAAGAACAAAGAAAATTTACAACCCAGGAACAGGCCCTTTGGCCCTCCAAGTCTGAGTCGATCCAAATCCACTATCTAAACATATTGCCCAATTCCTAAGCATCTGTATCCCTCTGCTCCCCTCCTACTCATGCATCTGTCCAGACGCACCTTAAATGAATCTGCCATGCCTGCCTCTATTACCTCTGCTGGCTATGCGTTCCAGGCACCTACTACCCTGGGTAAAGTACTTGCCGCATATATCCCCCTTAAACCTTTCACCTCTCATCTTGAACCCCTGGCCTCTCATTATTGAATCCCTCACCCTGGGAAAAAATTTATCTCTATCTACCTTTTCTAAATGCTTCATGATTTTGTAGATCTCAATCAGGTTCCCCCCCCCCCCCCCCCCACCCCGCCAATCTCCTTTTTCGAATGAAAACAATCCTCACCTACCCAACCTCTCTTCATAGATAGCACTTTTCATACCAGGCAACATCCTCGTAAACCTTCTCTGCACCCTCTCCAAAGCATCTACATCCTTTTGGTAATGTGGCAACCAAAACTGTACACAATATTCTGAGTGTGGCTGAACCAATGTCTTGTACAGTTTTAACATGACCTGCCAGCTCTTTTACTCAATATCCCGTCCGATGAAGGCAAGCATACCATAAGTCTTCTTGACCGTTCTATCCACTTATGCAGTCACCTTCAGGGTACGTTGGACCTGAACTCCCAGATCTCTCTGCTCAACAACTTTTTTCAAGGCTCTTCCATTTACAGTATGGTTGGCTCTAGATTCAGTCTTCCCAAAATGCATCACCTCACGTTCACCTGGATTGAACTCCATCTGTCACTTCTCCGCCCAACACTCCAGTCTATGCATATTCTCCTGCATTCTTTGACTGTGCCCTATGCTTTCTGCTACTCCACCAATCTTCGTGTTGCCTGCAAACTTACTGATCAGACCAACAATGCCCTCTTCCAGATCATTTATGTATATTACAAACAACAGTTGCCCCAGCCTATCACCTTTACCCCTTCCTCTATCCATCTATTGCACTCCCAGCTACCTTCCCTGCAGCCCCACGCCCTCCCATTTATCTCTCCACCCCCGAGGCTTCCAGCCTCATTCCTGATTAAGGGCTCCTGCCTGAAACGTTGATTTTCCTGCTCCTTGGATGCTGCCTGACCTGCTGTGCTTTTCCAGCGTCACTCTAATCTTGACTCTGATCTCCAGCATCTGCAATCCTCACTTTCACCAAATAAATAAGATTCAGCCTTCTGAATGACTGCTGCCCACAATTTTAACCTTGCAACATAAAACACATTTTATCCCTGCCTTTTTCTAAAGGCAGGAATAATTATAATAACATAACTTAATCATCCCATTACTTGGATCATGGTGAAATTGACCCTCTGATTATCAAGCGCATCACATGTACCTTGGAAGGCACTCATTCAAATATCATCACTTGGGCACTTGATGTTAAGAAATTTATAATTGAATGTTTTCAGTGAAATGATAATGTTTCTTTGCTCTTGGTCACAAACCTCTGACTTTCTCCCTCCTGAAGAACATTAGAATTCATTTTGTTGCATCCAAATTTCACTGCTTATCTTTGTAATACAGTCTCTTTTAGACTTTGTTATGTGTAAGGGCATTGAGGATGTGAGGTTGAACCGGTGAACAAATGCACTACACAGTCACTTGAAAACCTAATCTACTTCTGCTACCTGTGGTTCAGTCAGGTACCAGACGCTCTGTATATTTCTTCATAATATTTATAATAAGTCAAACCATTACAATGGCAGAGAGAGGGATGTCTCAGAGCAAATAAAATGTAGCTTTTCGGTCATCAGAACATGATACTAATGATATCTAATCCCCTCCAGGCCTTTCTCTGTCTGCTGTCTCAGATAAAAGATTTGATCGAAACATGACTTCCCCAGTGAAATCCAAACAAAGTATTTTGCAGTTTGGTGCCTACCATGTCTCCTGGCCAAATGTAACATTCTGTGCAATAGATAGGCAAAGAAGATGCAAAGGTAGGAAGATTTCATCTCCCCACTCGGTACAGCAAAATCATAAACTGCTAAAAAGATCAATGATTCTATTGCACTAAATGCACATGTGAAAGCAAAGTGTAACCTCCCTATATTCATGCTTGTAAACATTTATGTTAAAGTACATTGAGATCACTTCACAAATTTTTGTTTGCAACAAGGTCAGTTTAAGACCCCATGTTTATCATACGATCCATCTGATTTTTTGAGGATACAAATAAGAATCAATCCTGAGGTGCTTATTATGCTATTAATTTTTTGTGTATTCTATGTTTCAAATAGATGATAATCACACAGAAATAAAAAACAGGAGTATGTAATTTATCCCACCAATTCACCATTTCGTGGGTGATTTTTTAGATTTAGATTACATTAGATTACATTACAAATTAGATTTTTAGATTACATTACAGTGTGGAAACAGGCCCTTCGGCCCAACAAGTCCACACCGACCCGCCGAAGCTCAACCCAACCATACCCCTACATTTACCCCTTACCTAACACTACGGGCAATTTATCATGGCCAATTCACCTGACCTGCACATCTTTGGACTGTGGGAGGAAACCCACACAGACACGGGGAGAACGTGCAAACTCCACACAGTCAGTCGCCTGAGGCGGGAATTGAACCCAGGTCTCCGGCGCTGTGAGGCAGCAGTGCTAACCACTGTGCCACCGTGCCGCCCACTGTGCCACTGTGCCGCCCACAATGTTAGTGCAATGTTTTTATTTTCCATTCTCTTTTCTTCCTTATGCTTTTATAATCTTATGTTCATATTGTGGGCAACAAATTGTGGGGCAATTAGGAGTGTTCTATATGGCAATTAATACCTGAAAGGATTAACTGACAACATCAGGTAAGCTCCAGCAATCAGAATATGAAAGACCATTCCTGGGAGGAGCTAACCACTTGCAAGTTCAAGGTCAGAGAAAGCTGTAGTCCCAGTTGCACATTCCATGATAATTTCTAGGCAGGTAAAAAGTTGTGTGTACTTACTCTTACATCTAGTCTCATGAAAGACTCTCACGTATCTTAGATGTAATGTAACTATTAGGTATTCTCTCATTAATCTATGCTGTTCAAGAAGACTGAGCTTTAATTCTACCAAGGTCTTTGTGTGTGCACTCTTCCCTTCTTGGTATCAGCAAGTTAAAATTATACCAACAAGAAGTATTGTTTTCAGTCAATCTAATCAAAGCATCTTAGACAGTACCACAACACGACAGCAATATAGACCATGCTGAGCTGCAGTGTAGATTTTGTCCAGACAGTGTTAGCCTAAAGGAATATTAAGTCGAGACAAGTTATAAACCCTTAAGGACTGTAAAAGAGAAGTAAAATTCCATTAAGAAACTGTGTGTGTATCTTTAAATATTAAAAGCACATGGAACCAGTCTGCTTCTGTGAAAGTGATAGCCAGTTGTTCAGATGGCTGCAGAAGTAATAGCAATGTGAAGCCTGCTTACAGAAGTTTAAAATGGCAGAAATACTGTTAGATATTGAAAATGTGCATGAAAACCATGGAGTCCTGGAAACTTACAAGAACAAATATCTAAATCAGAAAACAGGGATGAAGCAATCAATATTGGATATATTGTGTCTAAGGAGTTGAGAAAGGCGCTGACCATTTTCCAATCATCAGTGAATATCCTCACTTCTGACTCATTTTAAAACCATTATATAAATGTAACTGTATAGCATCTTACACATGTTTTTTTTTGTGTGGATGGAACTTGGAAGAGATTAACATTTTTTCACTTGTTGCCAAGGGTTCATTAGTAGAGGTTAAATAACAACAGGGAGCAAGGTTCCTGGATCTGTTATTTTTGTAAGGCTGACTCCAGGAATCAGGAGGATCGATGTATCTTTACTCAGAGCCAGAAAGCTGAGAGCTGACTGATAGAGGATCTGAGGAGGAGGCTGTTTCGGTGGCTGGGATTTTAAGCTAAGTGCACGACTTCAAAATTTTAAATCGTTTTTTTGGCATCTCCTGTATGCTTAAACTTAAAAACTTAGGGAAAGAGAAGGGTAGACTTTTTTTTAAATTGTAGTATTTTTAGCTTCATCTTTTAATATAAAATATAAGCTTTCAGTTCTCCCAGCAGAGTGCGTCAGCAACAATCGGTCTACAAACACTGAATTTGAGAAAAGTGTGGGTCTTTTTAGGCAAGTCTACATTAGCAAATTTTTAAGAGGCCATTATGACAGCCAATGAAGTGGGATATTCCTCCTGTCAGACTTTGGACCTCAACATGTGAACAGGCAATTCAGATGGTTTGCCTCAGTGGCAGATACGACCAAGTGACCAATTCTCCACATCATCATCAATCAAATAGAGAAACAGAGAAGGTGGTCAAAATCTTAAATTCAAAGAACTGAATGGGTACTGGACTGATGCCCTGGAGAATATTTGTTTGAGTGGTTGGGAGGGTTTGAACTAAATTGGCAGGGGATAGGAACCTATGGGATGAGAAGAAGGGGAAATCAGTTACAGAGCAATACCATTAAGTAATGAGAACTCACGATCTGAATTGTTAACGGGAAAGGGTTTGAAAACAGTATTGAAGTGTAAAATCAAGTCAAACGTAACCTTTAAAGATGATGAGAAGTGAATAAACAAAGGAAAAAAACAACACCACAAAATATTGTGGATGTAGTTTAACTGTAGATGCAGTGCAAAGAAACTGTGTAGTTTAAAATCAGGTCAGAAAGACAGAGACAGTAAAAAAACATTGGGACCAGTTCAGCAGGAGGTGGGATCAGTTCAAACAGGAATATTAAAACAAACAAGTCTTAAGACCTTGTGTCTAACCACATGGAGCAATTGAAATTAAGTGGATGAATTAATCACACAAATAGATGTAAACGCTTATGAGATAGTTGACATCTATTACGGAAACATGGCTGCAGAGTGACCAGGTCTGGGAACTGAACAATATTTAGCAAGGACAGACAAAAAGGAAAGATGGCAGAGTTGAGTTACTGTTTAAAGAGAATATAAACAGATTACTGATGAAAGATATTAGCCCAGATAACGTAGAATTTGTGTTTGTGGAATTGGGAAATAGTAAGAGGCAGAAAACATTAGTATGTAGACCACAACACTGTTGTGGTCATGTTGGGAACGACATAACAAGAAATCAGAAATTCCTGCAGTGAAAGAAGATGTGTAATTATGGGTGACTTTAATCTGCATGTAAATTTGGTGAATCAAATTAATTGCAATATCATGGAGGAGGAATTATTAGAGTGCAGATGGAATGTTTTTTCTCGTTTAATATGTTGAAGAACCAACTAGAGAACAGCTCATCTTAGACTGGGCATTATACATTTAGAAAATAATAATTGGCAATCTAGCTGTGAAAGACCCCTTGGGGATAAGCGACTGTAATAAGATAGAATCTTCATCAAGATGGAGAGTGAGGTAGTTGATTCTGAGATTGGGGTCCTGAGTCTTAATAAGGGAAACTGTAATGGTATGAAGCATGAGTTGGCAAGAGTGGTTTTGGGAATGTTACTGAAAGGAATAATAGTGGATAGTCAATGGCAAACTTTGAAAAAGTGAATGGGTCAACTAGAAAAATTATTTATTTCTGTCTGGTACAAGAGTACAAAACAAATTGTAGCTAAACCATAGTTTATGAGGGAAGTTAAAGATGGTATTAGATGCAAGAAAAGGGGTACAAATAGGCAAGAGAAAACAACAGACCTGAGGACTGGGAACAGTTTAGTAGTCAGAAAAGGAGAGCCAAGTAATTGTTCAAGAAGGGAAAATAGAGTATGAAAATAAGCTTGAAGTGAACACATCGAACTGACTGTAAAGGTTTCTACAGGTATGTAAAGATTGGTGAAAACTAATTTAGGTCCTTTAAAGTCAGAAACTGGAGAATTTATACTGGGGAACAAAGAAATGTCTGATGAACCAACTTTACATCTGTCTTCACAAAGGAGGATACAAATAGCATACCAGAAATGGGTAATGCAGAGTTTCTTGAGAGGGAGAAACTGAAGAAAGCCAATATTCATAGAGAAATGGTGCTTGAGAGAACTGAAGTCTGATAATCAAAGGGCCTGGTAATCAAAATCCCAGAGTACTTAAGAAAGTGGCCCTCAAAATAATGGATGCATTGGTGGTCACCTTCCAAGATTCTTTTGACTCTGGAACAGTTCCTGCAGATTGGAGGGTAATGGGCTCATGTAACTCCTTTATTTAAAAATGGAGGGAAGGAGAAACAGGGAACTATAAACCCGAGAGTCTGACATTGGTCGTGGGAAAGATATGAGACTCCATTATAAAGAATTCTATAGTAGAGCACATAGAAAACAGTGATAGTAGTGACAGGTAGCATGAATTTACAAAAAGGAAATCATGCTTAACAAAGCTACTGGAATTCTTTGAGGACACAACAAGTAAAGTTAATCAGAGAGCCAGTGGATGTGGTTCATTTGGACTTGCAGAAGGCTTTTCGAGAAAGTCCCACATTAAAAAAAGTGTAAAAATAACATGCATGGAATTGAGGGTCATGTATTGAGATGGACATAAAATTGGCGAGCAGACAGGAAACAAAGTTTTGGAATGACAGGGAGTGAATGGTGAGGTGCCATAGAAATCAACACTAGAATCTCAACTATTCACAATATATGTAATGCTTTAGATGAGAGAATTAAATGTAATACCGCAATGTTTTCAGATAACACAAAGCTGGGTGGAAGGGTGAACTGTGAGAAAGATACAGAGATGTTGCAATATTGTCTGCATAGGGTGAGTGAGTGAGGAATACCTGGCAGGCACAATATAATATGGATAAGTGTGAGGTCATCCACTTTGGCAGAAAAAATAGGAAGGCAGATTATTATCTGAATGACTGTAAATTGAGAGAGGGGAGTGTTCAGTGAGACCAGGGTGTCCTTGTGCAACAGTTACTGAAAATAAACATGCAAGTGCAGCAGGCGGTAAAGAAGGCAAACTGTATTTTGGCCTTCATAGTGAGAGGATTCAAGTACAGGACTGAGGATATCCTACTGTTATTATTCAGCTGAGACCACAGCTGGAATATTGCATGCAGTTTTGGTCTTGAGGAATAATGTTCTTGTCATAGAGGGAGTGCAGTAAAAGTGGATTCCGAGGACGGTGGGACTGACAATATGAGTAAAGATTGTGTTGGTTTGGATTATACTCATGGAAGCTTAGAAGAATTAGCAGGGATCTCATAGAAACCTACTACATTCTAACAGGATTGTACAGGTTAAAAGCAGAATATTCCTGTGCTGGAGACCAGAACCAAAGGTCATAGTTTTAGGATAAGGGGTAAGCCTTGCAGGACTTGGGGAGGAATTTCTTCACCCAGAGAGTGGTGAGCCCGTGGAATTCATTACCACAGAAAGTGGTTCAAACCAAAGCTTTTAAAAGGAGATGGAAAAAGCTCTTGTGGTCAAAGGGATCAAGGGAAATGGGGGAGGGTGAGATTAGAGTATTGAGCTCAATGATCAACCAAGACCATAATGAATTGAGGAGCAGGCTTGAGGGGTGCAATGACCTAGCCCTACTCATATCTCCATTGTTTGTATGCAAAGAACTGATCAATCAAGATTTTACATAGTTAGATCAACTGAAGGAATACTGAGGGGAAATAAGAAGACATTGATCTTGCTTAAGTAAAGAAATAAGACAAAGTATAATTATCAGACATGAGACAAAGGCATCAACACTACATCACAAAGTCTGCTGAACAGTACAATGATTCCTCCGTATGGCCTTTGTGGAGACAATATTCCATCTTTATATTAAGAATACTCTCCATCATGTTGTATGGCACTATCACCGCATGACAGGAATTAGACTTTAAACACATGCAGTGGACAGCAAAGAAGGTTACCTCAGATTACAAGGGGATCTTGATCAGATGGGCCAATAGGCTGAGAAATGGTGGATGGACTTTAATTTAGATAAATGCGAGGTGCTACATTTTGGGAAAGCAAATCTTAGCAGGACTTATACACTTAATGGTAAGGTTCTAGGGAGTGTTGTTGAACAAGAAGAACTTGGAGTGCAGATTCATAGCTCCTTGAAAGTGGAGTCGCAGGAAGATAGAATAGTGAAGGAGGCATTAGGTATGCTTTCTTTTATTGGTCAGAGTATTGAGTACAGGAGTTGGGAGGTCATGTTGTGGCTGTACAGGACATTGGTTAGGCCACGGTTGGAATATTGTGTGCAATTCTGGTCTCCTTCCTATCGGAAAGATGTTGTGAAAGTTGAAAGGTTTCAGAAAAAATTTACAAGGATGTTGCTAGGGTTGGAGGATTTGAGCTATAGGGAGAGGCTGAACAGTCTGGGGCTGTTTTCCTGGAGTGTCAGAGGCTGAGGGGTGACATTATAGAGGTTTATAAAATCATGAGGGGCATGGATAAGATACATAGACAAAGTCTTTTCCCTGGGGTGGGGGAGTCCAGAATTAAAGGGCATAGGTTTAGGGTGAGAGGGAAAAGTTATAAAAGAGACCTAAGGGGCAACTTATTCACGCAGAGGGTGATATTTGTATGGAATGAGCTGCCAGAGGAAGTGGTGGAGACGAGTACAATTGCAACATTTAAAAGGCATCTCGATAGGTATATGAATAGGAAGGGTTTGGAGAGATATGGGCCGGGTGCTGGCAGGTGGGACTAGATTGGGTTGGGATATCTGGTTGGCATGGACGAGTTGGACTGAAGGGTCTGTTTCCATGCTGTACATCTCTATGACTCTATGACTCTATAACTCAAGACTGGGCATCCATGAGGCACTGTGGCTATCAACGGCAGCAGAATTATACTCAAGCACAATCTGAAATCCATATTACTTTGAGTTTTAATACAATCTGCAACCTCATGGCCCAGCATATCCCCTACTCCATCATTATCAGCAAGCCAAGAGATCAATCCAGATTTAATGAAGACTGCAGGAGGGCATTCTAGGAACAGAAATGGGCATACGTAAAACTGTGGCATCATCCTGGGGAAGTTACAAGACAGCACTATTTGCATGCCAAACAGCATAAGCTGTGATTGATAGATGATGCTGAGTGATTTCACTGCCAATGCCTCTGCTGTTCTGCAACATCTAGTTGTAAATAGTCATGGACAATTATATCGCCCACTGGAGGAGGAGGCTCCACAAATATCCCTAATCTCAATTATGGGGAGCCCTGCACACCAGTGTCAAAGATAAGGCTGAAACATTTACAAAGATTTCAGCCAGGAGTCCCAAGTGGGTGATCCGTCTTGACATCATCCAAGCATCACAGATATCAGCCTTCAGCCAATTCAGTTCAATCCTGTGATATCCAGCTGAAACAACTGGAAACGGCAAAGGTTATGGGCCCTGTTAACATTCTGATAATAACACTGAAAACTTGCAATGTAGAGCTTGCTGTGTCCCTAACCAATCTGTCCAGTGCAACTATAACATTGGCATCTTTCTGATAGTAAAAAAAATTGCCCAGGTACACTCAGTACACAAAAAGTAGGAGAAACTGAGCTAATGACAGCTCATCAATCTGCTTTTGATCATCAGTAAAGTGATGGAAAGATGATATCCAACAGTACTTAACTTCTCAATATTGGAACAAATTATTGCAGATGCTGGAATCTGTACTGAAAACAAAAAGTGCTGAAAATCTCAGTGGGTCAGGCAGTATCCGTGGAGACGTGCAAGCTAATGTTTAGAGTCTGGATGACACTTCATCAGAACATCTCAACAACCTGTTTACTATTGCTAATTTTGTGTTCTGCCAAATTATTCAGCTCCTGACCTCATTACAGCTTTCTTCCGACATGGACAAAAAGAGCTAAAGTGCAGAGTGTACATGAGAGTGACAGCCCTTGACATTAAGGCTGTATTTACATCAAAGGTGGCATCAAGAAGCATTGGCAAAATTAAAGTCAATAAAAGTCAGGGGGAAAAGTCTCTGTTGGTTGGAGTCATACATGATATAAAGGAGTATGACTGTGGTTGCTGAAAGTCAGTCATTTTAGGTCCTGGATGTCTCTGTAGGAGTTCGTCAGGGTTATGTCCATAGCCCAATCATTTTCACCTATTTCATCAATGACTTTCCCTCCATCATAAGGTCAAAAATGGAGATGCATGCTGATGTTTGCACAATATTCGGAATCATTTGTGACTGGTCAGATATTGAAGCAGTCCAAGTTCAAATGCAGCAAGATCTGGACATTATCCAGGACAAATAGTAAGCAATTCATGCCTTGCAAGCACCAGGCAATGACAATTGTCAACAAGGGAGATTCTAACCATTGCTGGTTGACATTCAGTGGCATTCTCATTGCTGAATCCAAGGACCAAAATCCTGGGAGTTACCATTGGCAAAAAATTGAAGTGAACAATCTATATAAATAATGTGATGACAAGAACAAGTCAGAGGCTAGCAATTTTATAACAAATAACTCACCTCCTTACTCCAAAAATGTCCACCATTTACAAGGTTCAAATCAATAATGTGATAGCGTACTCCGCACTTGCCAGAATGGATGTAGTTCCATTTACATTCAAGAAACTCAACATCATTCAGGGCAAAGTAGCCCACTTGATTGGCTCGACATCTTCAAATGTATGCATTCTCCGTCACCGATACACAATCAAAGCAGATGTACCTTACATGAGACAAGTTCCTGAAATTCACTAAGCTTCATTATACAGCACCTTCCAAAACCATGATTTCTTTCATCAAGAAGGACAAGAGTAACAGGTATCTGGGAATACTACTTTCTTTCCATTTACTCATCATCCATACTTGGAAATTTATCACCATTCCTTCAATGTCACTGGATCAAAATCCTATACGTCCCTTTGTAACACGTGTCTACTTAAGGCACAGCACCAGTACCTTCCCAAGGATAAAAGCAAATTACTGTGGATGCTGGAATCTGAAACCAAAAGAGAAAATGCTGGAAAACCTCAGCAGGTCTGGCAGCACCTGTAAGGAGAGAAAAGAGCTGACGTTTCGAGTCTAACTGACCCTTTGTCAAAGCTTTGACAAAGGTCAGTTAGACTCAAAACATCAGCTCTTTTCTCTCCTTACAGGTGCTGCCAGACCTGCTGAGGTTTTCCAGCATTTTCTCTTTTGGTTTCACCTTCCCAAGGATACCTAGTTTCAGGTATAAAATGCTGACCCAACCAGTGAAGTCCACGTCCACTGAACACGTTTTAAAAAAGAATGTCAAATTTCATTCCCAAAAGGACATTAGTGAACTAGAATTGTTTTTTAAATACAAATTGATGATGGACTGCATTAGAGTGGCTATTTATTCCAGATTTTTTAAAAATTGAATTCAAATTTTCCCATCTGTTGGAATTTGAATCAATGACTATAGAACATCAGCCTGGGGCTTTTGATTACTAATTCAGTGGCATAAACCAGGAGCACCTTCCCAAAGTAGAATGTAAAAATTTAGTTAGAACATGAAAGCCAGTGTTTTAAAATTGAGTTATTGATGAATCAGAAATCAGTGTAGGTGTTTGGGTATAGTGTGAATGTTGTCTGGTATGAGCTAGAAAATGAGCAATGGAACTTGAGATGCCTTCAAGTTTATGGATAGAATAAGATAGGAGGCTGGCTTGGACACTACTGCAACAGTTGAGTCCACGAGTGAAAAAATAATTGATGAAGATTGAGCAGATGTGCTTATCTAGAGTGGAGATTGGTGATGTTACAGAGGAAAAAATGATCATTGTGATCGAAAAGATAATAGGATCAGAAGATCAGCTCGAGTGAATTAGGATCCTAAGGTTGTAAACAGTTTAGTTCAGCGTGAGATATTGGTCAAGGAGAAGAATGCGATCAATGATGAGATAAGAATTTGCTCTGAAGAAGAATCATCCATGCAAACCTACCTTTGTTTCCAACATTGATTAATTTACAGTCTCTTTCCAACTCTTTCTACATTCATTCCAGAACGAAACCAGTTTTTGCAAGATTTCATTTAACAGTAAAAAGGAGCACTGACCCAGATATTAAATCAACATTTTGTTAACAAAGCAGCAAACCTTTCCTCGACAATATTGGTAACATTGAGAACATTCCAAATGATATAATTCATTACTTCTGGCTGAGTTTAATCATGACCCAAGTCTCTTCATTCGAACAAAGTTCAGCAAAGGAATCTTTCATTAAAGCTGAAGGTCATCGTCACCTCCCTTTGATATGTCAGAATTGATGTAATTCAGATTGTGAAAGTCAGGTTATTTAACTTTGTTGGAATTTGTATGATTTCTTGGCAACAAAGTCATCTTTAATAAAATTTATAATTTTCAAGTTATACATGTGAAATCTACATGATAGACCTAATTATTAGTCAGAAACTCTCCTGGTTTAATTTGTTTCCAAAGTCTGGCTCCACATTTTTTCATTATTTTCTTCTCTGTTTAAATCCCATAGCATATTTTCAAAATGATGATATATAATTTTTAGGTTCTATGCTAAAGATTTAACTTGTATCAATTATAATTGGACAGTCTGCTATGGAGAGAGATCATTATCTGACTGAATTATGTAAGGTATTTGCTGCTTCAGTTTCCCCAAGTCAGATTTCAACATGAAGTTGGGGAAATCCACACAATCTACTTGGATCTCACCACATCTCTGGGGAAATGTTAAAAAAACCCACAGGTTTCCACTATTTCTGGGAATTTCTTCTTTACCTTGCAAGGAGTAAAATATCTATCTGGCCAGTGTGGGATTTATCTTAAGTCATGCACTCATACACAACAGCAAGAAGGAGGATCCTGCATAATAGTATGTGTGCACTAACCAGCACAAACATGGGTTGCATAACAGGCTTGGCAAATAACCTGAAGTGTTGAAGAATTTTCAATGTTTAAAAAAATCTGTCTTGCACAAGGAATCAGTAGAACAATGATAGGACCTGGACAATCGAACCCATCTCCCCTCCAAGCATGCAACAGATTTCTTTGTTCATACCTAAGTATGCCACTCTCCCACTAACCCTGTCAATTCTAACCAAAGGCTATTCCTTTGTTCTTATGTTTTCATGAAGACTCGCTCAATGGTGATTGTGATATATTTTCTTGTGTTAAAGTTAAAACATAGTTGTTTCAATTCAAGTGTTTCTTTTCTTCAACTTTACAAGAAATTCTTCATTGACTGTAGGGAATGATTGTATGATAGGCTGATGAGACACAACTAAGCATTTTCATTTACCAAGGAGAACAATAATGACACACTTAGCTGTGTCACTCTTCTTTATTACAATAGCATTATTCCTTCCATCATAAGCACAGTCGAAGAGTATGGTGCTGGAAAAGCACAACCAGTCAGACAACATTCGGGGAGCAGGAGAGTCAACATTTCGAGGCTCCTAATGAAGAGCTTATGCTCAAAACGTCAATTCTCCTGCTCCTCAGATGCTGCTTGACTGGCTGTGCTTTTCCAGCACCATACTCTTCGACTCTGATCTCCAGCATCTGCAGTGCTCACTTTCTCCCACAAGAAAACAATAACCCAGGCAAATTAATACTAAGCTATATGAACTCTACAGATTACCATTACTGTGGCCTTGCTTGCAATTTACATCATGTATCATATGTTGTTTCTTTTGTCCCCTCCTTTCGAGAAGTAATTGCACATTGGATTGCAATTCCATGGATGTTGATAGTTATCTAGTAAATTTATTAACCTGAGAGTGGGCATCGTGTATTGATAGGGCATCGTGTAGTAAGATAGGTAATACTGCACAACTAACCATTGAACTAACTAATTCAATGCATGTCATGCACATTTTCCAGCAGGGTTGCTGGGAAATAATCAGAAGTACAATCCATGTGTAATTATTGCCTGCTCCCCAGCCACCCAAAACTTTGTAGTCCAAAGATCAGGACAATCCAGGACAAAGCAGTCTATTGGATCGGCATTTTAAGCACTCATTGCTTCCACCACTGAAGTACAGTGACAGTAGGTGTGTACCATCTACAAGATGTGCTGCAGGAGCTCACCAAGGTTCCTTCAACAATACCTTCCAAGCTTCTACCCAGAAGAACAAAAATAGCAAACATATGGGAACATTGGCAATTACAAATTCCACTCCAAGTTACAGATCATCCTGACTTGATTCCGTTCCTTCGTTGGGGCTGTGTCAAAATCCTGGAACTCCCACCCTAACAACACTGTGGACAAATCTACATTAGGGGGAAGGCAGTGTGCTCAAAGGTAGCTTCACCAGCACCTTTCAGAGGAAATTAAAGATCCAGAAAAATATGCAGCAAAATATGTTGGCCCAGCCAATGATTCTCACTTCCCATAAAAGAATTGAAATAAATAGAATCCAGTGGGATCTTGGCTAAGATGACTGACCACATCCTAAACCATCTGGCCTATGAGACCCAGTACAAAACTATATGAAGTATCTCTCTCATAAAGGGAAGTTTAGCAGTATTCTTTCATTATTTTTAATACCACATAAGCCACAATCTACCACATAAGCGGAAATCTATCAGTCATCTTAACATTCATTTGTTTATGTCTGATAACATAGAGAAGCATTTTAATTTGAAAATCAGACTACAAAATTCTTTTCTGTGAGATGGGAATATGCTCAGGAATGTGACATTGTATATGTTATGTTATCACTGTAGACCAGCTGAACTACTCTATTTTAAATTTTTTCTGGCAGTTATGTCCATGTAGAGTACTTCAAAGAACAACTGCAGCTCTCATCTTGACTTGTCCCTGACTAAATATGCACATCACAAAATATCAAACTTGTAACTGTCTAAGCAGTTGTCTCTGGGGTCTGTAAGGAAACTGTCTTTGATAAAACCATTTCTTTTAAAACACATACAACAAAAGTTTGACCTTTTGTAAATATGCAAGCAAAATATCATTAATGCCACACAAAAGCTAAACTTCACACTGGGCTCTTCAGTGTAACAGAGTAAAAGCTTTTCCCCTTTTCTGTGTTCAGTGCAATCCCAGGACCAGCAATATTTGTCATGGAACACTCTCAAGTATCACTGTGAAGGGAAACTTCTCAAGCTTTATCTTGTGGGTTTCTTCAGGGCAGAAGGTGGAAATGGCAGGTTCAAGTAACAGTGCAGTTTCAAAAAGGAAACCAAAACTGTTATTATACAAGTAAGGAGGTTACAATTGAACTGTATATAACATTAGTTCAGCCACAGTTGGAGAACTGTGAGCAGTTCTGGTCACTACTCTACAGGAGGGATATACTTAGGCTAGAATGTGCAAAAACGATTCGTTGCCATGTTGAACAAATGTCTCAAGAAAAAACATACCCGACTCGAAAAGTTAATCCTGCTTTTTCTCTCTACAAATGCTGCTAAACCCACCAAGTATTCCCATCACCTCCACGTTTTTTTTTTAGATTTCCAGTATATGCAGGATTTTGCTTTTATCACCAGGATGTTGCCTGGTCTGAAGCGATTCAGCTATGAAGAGAGGTTGGGGTTGTTTTTCCTGGAGTAGAGAAAGCTGGGGATCGGTGATTGAGGTGCTCTGAGGGAATAGACAGGACAGATAGGGATATACCTTCCCTCTTAGTAGACGGTCTATAACAAGGGGGCATGGTTTTATGGGAAGGAATGGGAAGTTTAGAGGGGATTTGAGGAAATATTTTTGTCACCCAGAGGGTTGTGGGTATCTGGAACTCACTATCTGAAAGGTGTTGGTCAGGTAAGCAGAAGGGGACCCTCAAGACATTTAAGAACTATTTAGCTGAACACTTAAAACAACATAGCATACAAGGCGTTGGGCTGTATGCTGGAAAATGAGATTAGAATAGATGGATGATTTATGACTGACATGAACATGATGAGCCAAAGAGTTCCTTACCTTGTTGTAAAACTCAATGTGTCTATGACTCTCCATGACAACTGGAACTGGTGGTGAGATTGTTAACTATGTGGCAATCAGCTAGCCATGCTTCCTGAGTGATAATGTGTTATGGTGTCACAATAAGTTGTGATGTACTATAAAATCCCATAATATTATTGTTGTGGATTTTCTTCATTTAAATAAAATATAACTTTCTTTTAAATTCAATTAATGGATGTGGGTTTTCTAGATATACCAGCATTTATTGCCTATTCCTAATTGCCCAGAGTGCAGTTAAGAGTCAATCACATTTCTGTGGGTCAGGAGTCACATGTTCGCCTACCTAAAGTACATGAGTGAACTAGATAGGTGTTTCTGACCATGTACAATGGATTCATGATCATCATTAGATCTTTAATTCCAGATTCTTTATTGAATTCAAATTCTACCATCTGCCATGACAGGATTTGAACCCAGGTCCCCAGGACATTAGAGTCAAGAGTGTGGTGCTGGAAAAGTACAGCAGGTCAGGCAGCATCTGAGGAGCAGGAGAATCGACGTTTTGGGCAAAAGCCCTCCATCAGAATGAGGCTGTGAGCCAAGGCAGTGGAGAAATAAATGGGAGGGGGCGTGGGGCTGAGGGGAAGCTAGCCGACAGTGTAATAGGTAGGTGGAGGTGGGGGTAATGATAATAGATCAGAAGGGATGGTGGAGCAAATAGGTGGGAAGGAAGATGGACAGGTAGGATAGTTCAAGAGGGCAGTGCCAAGCTGTAAGGTTGAAACTGGGATAAGGTGGGGGGGAGGGGAAATTAGGAAACTGGTGTAATCCAAATTGATGCCATAGGATTGGACGGTCCCTAGGCAGAAGATGAGGTGTTCTTCCTCCAGGAAGTGGAAATGGAGGAGGCCCAGCACCTGCATGTCCTCAGCAGAGTGGGAGGGAGGGGTTGAAGTGTTCCACCATGGGGGGTGGGGTTGGTTGGTGCGGGTGTCCCAGAAATGTTCTCTAAAGTGCTCTGTGAGAAGGCGTCTAGTCTCCCCAATTTAGGGGAGACCACATCGGGAGCAACGGATACAGTAAATGACATGTGTGGAAGTGCAGGTGAAAATGAGATGTAGAAGGCTCCTTTGGGGCCTTGGATGGAGATGAGAGGGCAGGTGTAGGCACAGGTTTTATAGTTCCTGCAGTGGCAGAGGAACGTGCTGGGAGGAGACTTCCATATACATTGTATCATCTTTCGCCATTTCCACCACCTACAAACGGACCCCACCACCCCTATCCGCTTTCCATAAAGACCGTTCCGTGTGCGACTACCTTGTCAGGTCCACACTCCTCAACAACCCAACCTGCCCTCCAGACACCTTCCCCTGCCACCGCAGGAATTGCAAAACCTGCACCCACACCTCCCCCCTCACCTCCGTCCAAGGCTCCAAAGGAGCCTTCCACATCCACTAACATTTCACCTGCACTTTCACACATCTCATTTACTGTATCTGTTGTTCCTGATGCAGTCTCCTCTACATTGGGGAGATAGTATGCCTACTTGCAGACTGCTTCAGAGAACATCTCTGGGACACCCACACCAACCAACCCCACCACCCTGTGGCCGAATGCTTCAACTCCCCCTCCCAAGCCGCTGAGGACATGCAGGTCCTGGGCCTCCTCCATTGCCACTCCCTTACCACCCGACACCTGGGGGAAGAATGCCTCATCTTCCACCTCGGGACCCTCCAACCCTATGGCATCAATGTGGATTTCACCAGTTTCCTCATTTCCCCTCCCCCACCTTATCCCAGTTTCAAACTGCCAACCTAGCACCGCCCTCATGACCTGTCCTACCTGTCCATCTTCCTACCCACCTATCCGCTCCCACCCTCCCCTCCGACCTATCACCATTACCCCCCACCTCCAGCCACCTATCGCACTCTCAGCTATCTTCCCCCAGACCCACCTCCCTCCCATTTATCTCTCCACCCCGAGGCTCCCAATCTCATTCCTGATGAAAGGCTTTTGCCTAAAATGTCGATTTGCCTGTGCCTCGGATGCTGCCTGACCTGCTGTGCTTTTCCAGCAACACACTCTCGACTCTAATCTCCAGCATCTGCTGTACTCACTTTCCCCAGGACATTAGCTGAGTTTCTGGATTAATAGTCCAGCAGTAGTTCCCCTCGGCTGTTGCTGCTCCATTTTAAAATATTGAATGTGAAATTACTCCTGTATAAATACTGAACTCTTTCACCTGAAACTCCACTCCAGACATTTTTTTAACATAAGTCAACAGGTCAATTTCTCCTTGAAAGTTTTTTCAAGAATTTCAAGTAGACATTTTGAATATTTGTGTATTGCTATCTCAAATATATAATGACAAGGTTAATTTTCTTTTGATATTACAATTTAGTTACAATGGGCTAGTTAAAGCATCTGCCAGAAATTTCCTGATCTGTGCACAGCCCAAACCATCACAGAACCCAGCCTTCCATCCATGGATTGAATTTACACAACTCATTGCCATGGAAAGACTGTCAACATCATCAAAGACCCATCCCACCCTGGTAATGCTCTCCTACAACATCTTCCGTCAGGTGAAAGAGACAGAAGCTTGAATACTCACACCAGCAGGCTTAGGAACAGCTTCTTCCTGGCCATTACTTGAATAAACTCTCTAACTTCCAATAGTGATGATCTTGCCAAGGGCATGCCTTGTGCGCCATAACTTGTGCGCTTCTGTCTAAGTTTTTCTCTACCCGATGATATGTATGTCCTTTCTTACTCTAATCTGCTTGCTCAGAAACAGAGCTTTTCACTATACTTAGGTACACATGACAATAGATAAATCAAATCAAATCAAATCAGTGCAACAAACAACAATCTGATAATCGACTGCACCTTTCTACTTTTGCCCCATTAGTCTTGACTCTTTTACTGATTAACAATATGTCTACCTCAGCCTTGAATATTGACATACTGAATCCACAGCCTTCAGTGGTAAAGAATTTTATAGAATGACTTCCCTCTGAGAGAAGGATGACCACATACTCCAGCATAATTTCCTGAGAATTTCACACCATTCAACTTGGTACGCAAAACACTGGTGGGATATGTGTATATTGTTTAATTTTCACACAACTGGCAGGAATGTTGTTAATTAAAGGCACTGAGAGTCTTAAAGAATTGCAAAGATCCTAGTTGGATCTTGCAATGTGTTTGATGCATAATCCCTTGTAGCAAGAAACTAGGCACAAATATTGTGGTATTGAAGAATCCAACTGAAACATTACTAAGTTTCTGGAATAATATTAAGCTACTAAGTTACAACAGAGGCGCATGCCAAGTGATCCCAAGTAAAATGAAGTACCTTTTACACTCAGGTCACATGCAATGATACAGTGATAACATCTTGAGCATAGTTCGAGAAATAGAGTCATAGAGAAGTATAGCACAGGAATAGACCCTTCAGTCCAACTCGTCTGTTCTGACCAGCTATCCAAAATTAACTTCGTCCCATTTGCCAGCATTTGACCCATATCCCTCCAGACCCTTCCCATTAATATACCCATCCAGTTGCCTTTTAAGTATTGTAATTGTCCCAGCCTCCACCACTTCCTCTGGCAGCTCATTCCATACATGCACATCCCTCTGCATGAAAAAGTTGCCCCTTTGATCCCTTTTAAATCTTTGCCCTCTCACCATAAACCTAAGTCCTCTTGTTCTGGACTCTTCCACCCCAAGGAAAAGACCTTGTCTATTTACCCTATCTATGAAGTTATACACATACAGATTATGAAACAAACCATGATAGTTTCTGGGATCAATAATGAGCTTTGCCCTTGTGTCTCATTTCATTCAAGTGCCTATTGTTAATGAATAAAAAGTGCAAAGAATTCATGCAATTATCATAAATGCATGTTAAGGAAATATTGGAAATATATGTCTGTTTGTAGACCATATGGAAAACTTGAATATATTAAACTGCTTACACAGTTCCAGGATTAAAACGAGTTTTAACCAAAATGTGCTTAAAAGGAATCCATGGTTTCTTGGAAATGAGGACAACAGTTTAATATCGGCTATGATTCTTCGGCTGATTACAGAAAGTCAGATGACTTAGAAAAATTACATTCTTGGCACCAGCACCATGTTTAACAGATGTTCACCTCAACAAGAACTGCCTGTCCAGACCTGCCCTGCACAGTTCCTGACATTCGTCATAGTCACAGCAAAGACGGGAAGGTTCTTTGTGGACAGGGACTTCGAGGTCCCGTTACAGTGGTGTGTAGAGGCAGGAATCTTTTTTTCCACAGGACCAGCAGGGGAAACCCTGACAACAGACCACAGGCAGTTCTTCTATAATGTGATGGCTGCATTCTTGTGCAACCCCGCATTATAGAAAAATTGTGCTTGAGAAACAACACTTAAAGTGTTGGCACTGTAAACACTTTACAGCCAACACACATTTTAAAAGTTCGCACTTTAGAAACTGTGTCCCCAGGTCGTCAATCGCGTTACAGCGAATTTGCGTTGATGAAACACGTGTTATAACAGAACAACCTGCATATCATCCTGGTCTGAGTTTGCCACTCGATTGTAAGTAGAAATGCACAGCAATGGAGGAAGAGGATCAATTACCTTCTCCACTTTGTCAATGTAAGTGTCACCATCTTCTTTCTGGTACCTCACACTTACTTTATTCGTGCTATTGTATCCACATCCCATCCAGGTTCATGTTTTATCACTCTCACCATTACCTGCAACATTTTCCCTCACTCACTGCCAGCCACTCCAACCTTTGGCAGCCGTCACCATGCATGGTATTGCCTAATCTCGTGCTTAAGACACACTCCACATACACCAGAAATAAGTCTGCCACCCACTTCCAACTCCTTTAATAGATGCCTGTCTTTCATTTTAGGAGGAATATTGTCTGCATTGAGAGAAAGAGTCAACATGGGTGGTGGACTGCTCACTATTCAGCTGTTGTACCCTTATGAGGAGAGGATCCTGACTCAGGCCACCCTCAGTAGCTGACCGACCACATCCAAGTCCATGTCCTTGACTTACTGTGCTGGATCCTCCTAATCCAAAGTATTCTCCCTTGAATTGACTGAGGACTGCTGACAACCATGACAAGCTTCCTGGCTTCATGTACGCACTAAATGGCAAGGCAATGCTGCAGTATTGAGCCTGGTATCTTTGCCTAAGAACAATGCAGAATGACACAAGGTAAGGCAAGGCAGGGATGGGGTGAGCATCTGGGTAGGATCAAAATGAGTGAGCACTTAAGGCAAGCAAACAGCCCAGAGGTGCAACCTGATCCTGTCCATAAGACTGGTGCACGTCCTTCAGAACAAAGTGTCCTTGTCGTAGCATAACATTGAAAGTTGTCATCTCACACTGAGGTGCAGCATTGAAGTGCAGCAACATCCTGTAAGTGGGTCAGAGATATGCCAGGATGGTTCTTAGAGGCTGGTATATGTTGATGCCAATAAACATAGGTATGTGTCATAGCCACAGGGAGCATGTGGCTGTTGAATATGCCTACTGTCCCTCATGGATAAGCAGTGAGCTGTTGTCACCAGTTACCTGCTCTAACGTCTAGGTCTAGGATTCTCAGTGTTTGCTCATGGCAGGTTGTACAATGGAAAGCTACTTATTAATGAGGCAGGGTTTGCAGGAAATAAGTTTGTTGACAATAAATAATGACTGAAAATGTGTTGCTGGAAAAGCGCAGCAGGTCAGGCAGCATCCAAGGAACAGGAGAATCGATGTTTCGAGCATAAGCCCTTCTTCAGGAAGGGCTTATGCCCGAAACGTCGATTCTCCTGCTCCTTGGATGCTGCCTGACCTGCTTCGCTTTTCCAGCAACACATTTTCAGCTCTGATCTCCAGCAGCTGCAGTCCTCACTTTCTCCTCCAATAAATAATGACTACCTAGCACAAATATCACTTTGATGCCTGGAACTAAGTTAAGAGATGAAGTGAGTTAAATCAAAGTGTTCTGAAGAAGGATAACTGGACCTTAAATGTTAACTCCGCTTTCCCTCCACTGATGCTACTGGATTTGCAGAGTTTCTCCAGCAATTTCTATTTTTGTTTCAGATTTCCAGCATTCGCAGTTCTTTTTTTTTGTTAGTACATCAAAATACTGCTTTAATTTTGAGGATTTTGAAAATAAATAACTTGTTAAAGCAGCAACATGAACACTGTTTAAATAATGCTTCTGGACTCTGTTTCTTTATGGTATTCCAGTAAAGTTTTGAAGCTCATCACTAAATGGTCTAACGCACAGACAGACAACATAGGGACAGGTTTAGGCAATTCGGCCCCTCAAACTGACACAACCATCAATGAGTTCATGCTGATCCATTTGTATTTCAAATTCCACATACCAACCTGCACCAAGTAATCTCTTGTTCCCTTCCTGATGAGAATCTTTCCACTTTTGACTTAAATGTATTCAATGACCCTGCTTGCACTACCTTCGAAGATGGACAGTTCCAAAGTTGCACAACCTTTTGAAAGAAAATGTTTCTCCTCAGCTCAGTTCTAAAAGGATGACTCCTCACGTTAATTAAAAACCCATTTTATTTCCTAAGTCTTGTAAATGTTCTTAAAGCATACTGGTTAGCTTGTCCAAAAACAGATAAACCTGCTCAAACATATGTGGCCTAGTTTTTCATATTTCAAAAGGATACTGAAACAGGTGAAGAAGCTTTCTTTATTGAACTGGACTCAGCCACAAGAGAAAACATCCTTTCTACATCCATCTTGTCAAGACAATTCAGGATCGTATAGATTCAACCAAGTCACCTCCCACTCTTCTAAACTCCAGTAGAAACAAGCCTAGCCTGTCCAAGTCATCCCATAAGACAACCCACTCATTCCAGGTGTCAATCTGTATTGAATAAGTAGAACAAAACTGCAGAGCGTTCAAGATTTGGCCTCAGCAATGCCCTGTATAACTGCAGCACAACATTCTTACTTTGATGTCAAATAATAAAGGGCAGAATTCCATCAGCCTCCTTGATTATGTGCTCTACATGTATAATAACTATTTGTGACACATGCAGTAGAATACCTGGATCCGACTGCCCCAAAGAATTTCACAGACATTCTCCGGTGAAGAAATACTTTGCTTTTTTAAAGCTTTTTCCACATAAGCATATTGTGTTTCTCACCAATTTACTGGTGCATCCTACTGTAACTATCATGCAGTTTCCTGACCATTAGCTTCTTTTCCCCCTCACTATTATGAGGAGACAATATTAAATCATCCATGTTGTTTGACATTGAAAACACCACCCATCTTTTTCTGGCTTATGAGGGTCTCTCTTAAACATTGTGTAGAAATTTATCACTGACTTCTAAGTCATTAATAATTGATAAAAAATTGCTTTCCTTATATAAAGCATTGACTCGAAAAAAGTATGACAAACATTACAGTTATTCGTAAAGCTGCTCACTTGTGACTAGATTGCATAAGTTGAATAACAATTATATGTGGTTCCAGTGGATGGATAAACATCCATTTACCCTTACTAGAAAATCCATTTACCCTAACTAAAAAGAAAATGCCATTATTTAAAGTCATATAGCCACAAAGATATATAACACAGAAACAGACCCTTCCATCCAACTCATCCATGCTAACCACATATCCTAAACGAACCTAGTCCCATTTGCCAACAGTTGGCCCATATCCCTCTACATCCTTTCTATTCATTTACTAAGCCAGATGCCTTTTAAATGTTGTGATTGTACAAAAATCCACCACTTCCTCTGGCAGCTCGTTCCACACACACACACACCACCCTCTGTGTGAAAAATTTGTCCCTTAGGTCTCTTTTAAATCTTTCCCCTCTCACCTTATGCCTTCTAGTTTTGGTCTCCCTTATTCTGGGGAAAAGACTTTGACTAGATTAGATTCCCTATAGTTTGGAAACAGGCCCTTCGGCCCAACAAGTCTGCATCGACTCTCCAAAGAATAACTTAACCAGACCCATTCCCCTACCGTATATTTATCCCTGACTAATGCACCTAACACTATGGGCAATTTAGCATGGTCAATTCACCTGACCTGCACATCATTAGATTGTGAGAGAAAACTGGAGCACCCGAAGAAAACCCACACAAACACAGGTGCCTAGTGCTGTGAGGCAGCAGTGCTAACCACTGAGCCACATGCTGCCTCACCGTGACTATTCACCCTATCCATGACATCATAACCTCTATTAAGGTCACCCCTCAGCCTCTGACACTCCAGGGAAAATAGCCCCAGCATATTCAGCCTCTCCCTACAGCTCAAACCCTCCAACCTAGCAACATCTTTGTAAACCTTTTCTGAACCCTTTTGAGTTTAACAACATCTTTCTTATAACAAGGAGACTAGAATTGAATGCAGTATTCCAAAAGTGGCTTAACCAAAGTCCTGTACAGCCACATCATGACTTCCCAACCTCTATATTCAATGCACTGACCAATAAAGGCAAGCACACCAAACACCTTCTTCACCACTCTGTCTACTTGGGACTCCACTTCTTCCGAGAAGCTGATGCAGCATTGCTTGTGTTATGTCTAAAAATATCTAAACGTTGTTTTTTTTATATATAGGAACTGCTTACACAGATAGCTGCAAATTAGTAAATGGAGAACTGGTTTAATTCTATCATGAAAGAAAAATGCATCTTCTGGTTCACCCAGCATTAAAGCCTCTCTCTTAAGCAGCTCATTGAAATTATTTTTTTTTAAACAGTCTTACTTTGTATTTTCCTTTATTAATTTATTTTATGGAGAATTTGTGTCAAGGTAATGTTTCACAATGTCACAGTATAAAGTGTGAAGTATTGACCTTGTATCCAGTTGTTTGATTTAATATCAGATATTTTCATGGACTGAAATAGTTTTTAAAAAGGATCCAAAAATGTGATTCACAATAGCCACAGAGATCACCTAACCACAAAAATTGAAGAAGTTTTCACGCAATTAACATGGATCAGACAGGAATAAATCTGATCTGCAATTCACACGTTTCCCCACACCAAGAAAATCAGTCGAGCCTTTCCTCAGGTACCTGAAAAGGTCTTCATTATCCACCTTATTTGCATCACCCACAGATAGAGTTTACAACCAGCTTGTGTTTCAAGGAGCTTGTTGGAACAAAGCAGCAGAGATTAATGTTTGACTGCAGAAGTGAAACAAACTGGAAAAGGTTTTCTTTCTCACTCATTGACTTTCTACCCCTCAAGAAGAAGAGACCAGTACAGCATTGACTGCAATTAAATTTCAGGAATCAGAAATCTTAAAAAATACTTGCAATATTCTCTATTGGTGACAGTCCCAGAAAGTTACTCATCAAAAGTTGTTCCACGTTAAATCATTATGTGTCAAGGAAAGGCAAAAGAAAAACTGTACTGGCTTTTATCATGTGTGTATGTGTGTGTGTGTGTAGGCTGTGTGCTTGACATCCCATCTTTTTTATTTTTCTTGCTGTTGTCAAATACTAAATTTAATCTTTCATAACTCAAGACAACATGGCAACTGGATCCTTACTGTTACAGTAAAAAATAGTTAACTACATTTTAATTGAGGAAAGGTAAAGCTGTGTTAAAAAGGGCTTTAAAACTCCATTGCATCTATCCAGAGTGATTGAAAAGAGGAGGAATGCTTCACCTCTCCTCACCTGCAGCTGCAGAATACTGGCATTATTTAAGAAACAAAAAGAAGATTGAACTCAACACGTCCAAACTTCCTGTTAACAGATCAAATCCAACAAGATGCTGTGTTAATATATCCCATAATCCCTTTTCATTTTGAAAACAACATCAGGCTGGAAAATGATTCTTAAGAAGTGATTCCTGAACGTGAATAAAGTGGCACAGGCACTTTGGCACAAAAGTGAAATTTTCTTTGCATATTAAATTGATCAAACTTAGCTTACTGTGAATTGATAGTTGCAGATGTGCCTAAAAATACGGACCGATCATGGTGCCCATCCTAAATTTAAGATCGGATGTAGTACCTTGTGCCCAGAAATTGGTAATTTAAAAACAGATACAATGCATTTAATTTCTCCCAAATTTGATTTTCTGTTGAACTTATTGTTACTCTATCATTATTCATTGCCACATCAAAATACCTTTTCTAAAACCAGATTCCCCAATGCCAATTCCATCACATGCCAGCAGTAACATTTATGACCTATAGAATTGGGAACTTTGTTTTTGGTATGTCATTTATCTTAATATCTTAATTTTGTATGCTTTTGGTAATTGCATGCCATGATTTGCTGCAATCAGGTTAAATTTAACTTTAAGTTAGGCATTCAAACTGCATGGAATTTTACTGAAAATTTAATGCGGACTCTTAATTAAAATCAGCAAATTATAGGAGAATTGAGCTTTATTAAAGCTTGATGTTAATACAGTGACTGTTCATTACCACAGACACATGGGACTGGCAATCCAACTGAATTGATTATGGATAATTCATGAAAACGATGAATTTTCATGTGTGATTTTACACGAACATGCATAAAAGTCAACTTATAATGTTCATGACTTTTTCTACATATCTCAATCAATATTAATGACATCTTGTCAGCTCATAGGCAGAATTCAAGTGTGTAATTTATCAAAGTCCATAAAATCTGAAATAGGCTATCTGTAACCAACCTGTGAGTGAGTCAGTAAACATCCATGAGCTACCTTGATCCAGAAAATAATAGACCGTGCACTTTTGTGAATGTTCTTGTCAATGCAGCAATAGTTCTTGAACTCTTTGTGACCCTAAGAAAAAAAATCCAGATTGAAAAAATGTGCTATTACACTCCACCCTCATTATAAGCCTTTCAGTTCTGAAACCATTTCTGTTATAAACCTACTGGACCTTGGCTCGTGACCTTTTTGTGCTAGATACTCCATTATATTATGGGATATTTGCTACAGAACACATTATCATGTATGAAGTGCTTAACACCTAAGGATAGAGATATAATGACAGTGAGTGCACTTTTCTTAATCATAAATAATTTATATCAAAAATTATTTTACGGAATGCCAACATAAAAGGTAAACTCAGGTTTAGAGACACCAGGATTATGAACTCTTTCTTAAGGCAAAAACATTGTGATATTTTAAAACAAAGATTTCCATACACAAGAGTTCATAATTGCTGGAAATTTCAGTAAGTGCTCAGTACAGAATTGCACAAGCTTTTATATTCAACTAATTTCTTTTTAATATTAGTTTTCGATTCTATATAATTGGCCTAATTTTATAATATTGATACAAGTGCTACAAATTAGGAATGTGCAATGGTTGATACAAATCATACAGTTGCTTTTTCCTTTTATTGCAATCTTTTATCAGAATATATGGTAAAGATAATGGTAAAATCTCAGAGGACTGGATGGCGACTCTCTCATCGGAGAGAGGACACCAGTGGTTGCTTAACCTGTGGGTCACCATGCCTCAGTAAAGGCTGGGCCACTCAGCTAAAAAGAAATGACCCAGATCTTCTGAGTAGCGGCAATGATAAGCAGGTCTCTGCTGTGTTTGAAAATTCACTTAATTTGATACAGCTGCACATTTCTTCCAAAGTTGTCAGGTTCAGAGGCTAGACAGGTCTGGTTCAGGAGTGTGGCAGGGGACTGAGAGGATAGTTGGTGGTCAGCTTCGTAGTCAGGTTGTCTGGGGGAGAGAGTTAGGTCCAGGTGAGGTAGCCAAGTTATGGGATGGTCGCAAGAGTGGTCAGGTTGCAACAGGAGTCGGTCTGCTAGGGACTATTGAATAGCTGGAATGTCATTGGATCAGAGGCATGGCACAGTCAAGTCAGGGAGTAGCCAGTGAGATTAGTTGGAAGAGTGGGTCAGGGTTACTTGGAACAAAGCAGCCCACTTATTTGGCACCCCTCCTCTCACCACAACAGCAGCAACAGTGTGTACTGTTTATGAAATGTGCTGTAGAAATTCGCCAAGTCTTTTTCGACTACAACTTCCAAACCCACAACCATTTCCATCAGAAAGACAAGGGCAGCAGATACATCGGAGCACCACGGCTTCCAAGACCCACTCTAAGCCACTGACTACCCTGACTTGGAAATATTTCACTGTCCGTTCAGTTTCACTGGGTTAAAGCCCTTTGGCTTTATGAGTCTATCCACACCAAATGGACTGCAGCTATCAAGAAGGCAACTTGCTGCTGCATTCTCAAGGGCAACTAGTGTTGAGCAATAAATGCTGTCCCATCCAGTGATGCCTATATCCCATGTGAAATGGCAACAGGAACACCAATGCTGGCCATATACCTCTTCCCAGTGAGACAGACAATTTCGTTCAGGGGACTGACTCCAAGCTGGTTGGCCCTAGCCAGTGTACTAAGCACAAGTAAGTAAAGGGTGACTTGGTGACAGGCTACCAGCCTCTGAGCAGTTATTTCACTGTGAATGAATTTTTTAAAAGCCCATGGTGAATAATGGGTGAGTTAGCATGGAAGATATGAGGGAAAAAGGAGCAGGTAGTCAAGCATGGGTTGGCATAAATTGGTATCATTTTGGCATGGAGGAAATAGAGTCATAATCTGGTGAAAGTTGTTGCTAGTAAATTTGTGCAGTTTTAATGAATCGTGTGATTAATTGGTGGGGCATGGCTTTTCACTTATTTGGCACAGACTTCAATGTAAATTATTACATCACACACACTAGAAATCATTAGTGCTTAATGACAAACAGCTTCATGATAACTTTAATTGATGCCAACATTTTATTTCAACTCTGCATCATCCAAATGAAGATTTGAACTTGCATTCTCTGAATTGTTAGTCAAGTCACTGTTTATTACTTGGCTACTGGCTGATAAAAATGTTGAAGTAATTAAATGAAATGACAGAGAATCTGCAGGGAATGTCATGAATCACATGCTTAGCACATACTAAACGAAAACTGACTTTAAGATCTATCACAGATCACTTTCAATATTTAAATCGACTCACTCACTAATCCACCTTTTTCAATTATAGCAGTTTTTAAGAAGAATACTTTTGTCTTCATTCTTAGAAAGCCTTGATGAGCAGGCTATTAGGAGTTGGTTCCACTTCACATCTCTTACAATGTTTTTTGGATAAGCCTTTCAAAGCACATTAACCCAGCCAATCAGATTAATTGATTCAATCAATCTTTCTACAAATGTCTTATAGCATATCAATTGTGTTTTGTTGGAGAATACCAATAGAGGTGCTTCTGAAACTATGATACACTTTGTTTTTATCAGTGCATTGTCCATTATATCTGATAAATTACCATGTTTGCATTAATTACACTATAGGCTGCTTTGCAAATCCTACAGTTTTGTTTTGCAAGGAATGTGTAAACTGCTGATTTGCTATTTGTGAGTTCAGAGATTGTTGCGTGACATGCAAAGATTTTAAGACTCTATTCACTGCAATTGAATTTTCTACATTTTTTTTTTAAATTGCTTTGAGCTGACTCCTTATTTCTAGAGTTTAAAGTAACCAGTTTGAACACTAGAAAGGATTATTTTAACATGTGAAAGCATATACCATGGATGCTGGATATTTGAAACAAAAACAGGAAGTGCTGGAGAAACACAGTAAGTCTGACAGCACCTGTGGAGAGAGAAACAGAGTTAATGTTTCAAATGCATATGATCCTTCTTTGGAAATCCAAGGGAATGGAAAATAATGATTTTTTAAGCTGTTGATAAAGGGGGAGATAGAATAAGTGGAATAGATGGGGAGGGTTGAAAAATGTGGTGCTGGAAAAACACAGCAGGCCAGGCAGCATCCGAGGAGCAGGAGAATCGATGTTTCGGGCATAAGCCCTTCTTCAGGAAGCCTGAAGAAGGGCTTATGCCCAAAACATTGATTCTCCTGCTCCTCGGATGCTACCTGGCCTGCTGTGCTTTTCCAGCACCACATTTTTCAACTCTGATCTCCAGCATCTGCAGTCCTCACTTTCTCCTAGATGGGGAGGGTTCACAGAGCAAAAGACCAAGGGAGTGCTAATAATGGTAGAGGAGCGAGATTTAGAGACAGTGACTGAGGAAGAAGATGTGGCTGTGGAAATGAGTTTTGGTAAACACCTTTTCAAGCACTAGCAGCATACCCTCCCTATCTGTTACTTTGTTAATCACCGAAAAACCATCATTTTCAAGCGCCATTCAGTTTCTGGAGAAGAATAATATTGGAACGTTCCTTTTGATTTTTTCCTCCAAAAATGCTACCAGATCTGAGTTTATCCAGCACTTTCTGTTTTTATTTTCATAATATATCTTTAATTCCTTTTGACATTACCACATTTTCTTTCCTCCAACATTGAATATTTTCTTCAAACCATCCATTCTGTCATTCCACCTTATCCCACACTCACCTCCAATTTCCCTTCAAACCTTAACTGGTGAATTCAGAGTTTTTCATTGAGTGGTGACTATCTTATTTCCATGCATTTGTATGCCATTAAGTCCCCAACTCATGTTATTTGTATGTGATATCCAATTGGGCTCTCCTTCACCAAGAAACTACAGGGCACAAATTCCTGAAAACTGAGCAGTACCTGGCAACTGAAGCTCTCTGAATGCTTGTCCAATTCATGCTGCAATTGCTTTTTCATAACAGTTCCTGTGTATTCCATGGCCACCATCCTCCTCAACCCATCATCCACATACGACAGCATTGGTAAACTACAAGCCTCACCACATCACCATGCCTGCTCTCAAACTCAGGCACCGCTACAGCCCTTCAACAATTGACTTTGGAGCTCCAGGGCACCCATTACTTGCATGCTTCTGCACACAATGTACATCGACAATGTAGCTTTTGCGCTCACATGGACGGGTTCTCCCTACCTACTCTATCCAACACACTAATGATTTTGAAAACCTCTATCAGCACTACTCTCAGTTTCTCTTCTTCAAGGAAAAAAGGCTCAAACTTTTGCTTTATTCCCATAAGTGAAGTTTTCATCCCTGCAACCAATCCGGTAAACAACAATCTCTATGTTCGCATCTTTCCTACAATGTGGCAGCCAGAACAATATTCCAGCTGAAGTCTAATGACTGTCTTATCCAAGTTCAGTATCATCTCCTTGCTATTATAGTCTATGCACCTATTAATAAATACTGGATACTGTCTGGTTTACTTATTGTTCTGACCAGCTGTCATGCCAATCCAATGATCTATGCACAAATACATCCAGGTCCCTGTACTCCTGAAGGAGTAAAGCAGGTCAGGCAGCATCCTGGTGAAGGGATTATGCCTGAAACATCGATTCTCCTGATCCTTGGATGCTGCCTGACCTGCTGTACTTTTCCAGTATCACACTCTCTACTTCGATCTCCAGCATATGCAGTCCTCACTTTCTCTCTGTACTCCTGAACCCCTCTTTAGAATAGTAATTCTTCTTTTATGCTGTCTTTCATTTCCCTTCTGATTAATATGCATCATCCCTCACACTGCTCTGCATTGAACCTCATTTTCCATGAATCTGCTCACTCTACCACCTTGTCGATTTCTTTCTGTAGTTTCACATTGTCCTCCTCACAATTTAGAATTCTTACAAGTTTTTGGAAACTTTGAAATTGTCCCCTGCACACTCAGAACCAGATCATTAATATATATCAGGAAAACCAAGGGTCCCAATCTCAACTCAGAAGGAATTTTACTACAAATCTTCCTCCAACATGAAAAAAAATTAATTGACCATTACTCTCTGTTTCCTATCACTGAACCAATTTTGTATCCTATTGCTACTGTTCTTTCTATTTCATGACGTATAACTTTCCTCACAAATCTGTGGCATTATACCAAATGCCACATCAACAGTATCAGCGTCATTAAGCCTTTCTGTTACTTCTTTAGAATTTCATGCTGAATTTTCCCAATCAATCCACCATTTTTTCCATATATCTACAGATTCCATAATGAATAATTGTCTCTCAAAGCTTTCTCATCACTGATGTGAAACTGACTGGCGTGTAATTGCTGTTAAAAAGTGTGACACTTTAAGAGCACAGCCAATCAGGCAGCATCCATGGAGCAGGAAAGTTGACGGTTCAAGCATAAGGTCTTCATTCCTGATGAAGCGTTTATGCTTGAAACATCGACTCTCCTGCTCCTCAGATCCTGCCTGACCAGCAATGCTTTTCCAATGTCACACTTTTTGACTCTGATCTCCAGCATTTACAGTCTTCACTTTCTCCTGGTCTGTAATTGCTGGGTTTAACCATATAACCATCTTAGACAAGTCCATCATGGTTGCAATTCTCCAGTCTTCTCGCACCTCCCCTGAGTCCAGGGAAGACTGAAAGATTGTGGTCAGTGCCCATGCAATTTCCACTCTCACTTGTTTCAAAATAGTTCATGCATCTTATCCAGTTCTTGGTGCCTTGTAAACTTTAAATACCAAGAGTCTATCCAGAACTTCTGCCCTATCAAATTAGTGCCTGGTTTTCCAAATGGTTTGGTACTGGATCCACTGTTGTTTATTGCTTATATAAACGATTTGGATGAGAATTTAGGAGGCATAGCTAGTAAATTTGCAGATGACATCAAAATTAATGATATAGTTGACAGTGAAAAAGGTTATTTAGGATCACAAAGGGATCTTGATCAATTGGGCCAATGAGCTGAGGAGTAGCAGATGGAGTTTAATTTGGATAAATGCAAGGTATTGCATTTTGGTAAAGCGAACAAGGGCAGGACTTAAATAAATAATGGTAGGGCCTTGGATAGTGTTGTCAAACAGACAGAACTCGGGGTTCAGATACATAGTTCTTTGAAAGTTGCATCATAGGTAGACAGAATGCTGAGGAAGATGTTTAGCATGCTTACTTTCATTGCTCAGACTGCTGAGTATAGACGTCATGTTGAAGTAGTACAGGACATTGGTAGGACTTCGTCTGGAGTATTATATGCAGTTATGGTCGCCCTTTTACAGAAAATATATCATTGAATTGGAGAGAGTTCAATGAAGATTTAACAGCTTATTGCTGGGATCGGAATGTTTGAGTTATAAAGCGAAGCTGGTTAGGCTGGGACTTTTTTCCCTGGAGGGTAGGAGGTTGAGGGGTGACCTAATAGAGGTTTATAAAATCATGAGGGTTATAGATAAGATAAATAGCAAATGTCTTTTCCCTAGGGTGGGAGAGTTCAAAACTAGGGGGTATATTTTTAAAATGAGAAGGGAAAGATCTATAAGGGACCTGAGGGGTAACCTTTTCACATAGGGGGTGGTTCAAGTGTGGAATGAATTGCTGTAGGAAGTGGTGGATGCAGGTACAGGTATATCATTTAAAAGACATTTGGACAGATCTATGAATATGACATGTCTGGCAAAGGCAAATGGGATTAGTTTAGTTTGGGAAATTTGGTCGGCATGGATAAGTTGGACCAAAGGGTCTGTTTCCATGCTGTGACTCTATTACTCTATGTCTCTATGACCAAGTTCCCACCTCTGTCACCATGGCCTGTTAGCTTCTCTTGCTTTGATGAAAACAGATGCAAATTATTCACTTGCTGGGATGACAGCTAGGGGTTCCCCACATTCTTGTCCTATTTCAGCTCAGGGCTTCAACCATAATCAATCAGAAGCTTAGTTCTAACAGAGTCCCAGGATCTGCACCCTTACTGTCCAGGAATGGTGCCAGAGTCAGTCCTATAGGTCATGTGCAAGTGGTCTGGGGATTACAGGTACATTAATTGGGATGTTGTTGAGACATCAGTCAAAAGGGTGGTCCAGTTTTTCCTGTAATGAGACTATGAGAGACACTGAGTAGTGGAAGTGGATGAAAAAAATAGTTAATGGACTGTTATAAAATGAATGATTATGAGTGGTTGAAAATATTGTCTAGAATCTTAACTTTTTTCACGAAGGTTGCAAACAAATAATGTTGAATGTTACGTTCCCAGGCTCACTTCGCCTGCACGAGCAAATTCAAAAATTGAATTCAGAGAGTACCTGATACCAATAGTACTTTTTTTACTTAACAAAGCTCCTTTCCATGCTAACTTAAATAAATAAATCTAAATAAATAAATAATATTTGTTGCATTTTCACCACTGTACACCATGGCCAAAGTACTAATATAACCAATAAAGTCCTTTTTGGTGTTTCATTAATGCTACAATATGAAAAGCACAAGACTACATGTCATATTTTCCTTTTGGGAGGGGAATGACGATATCAATTCAAAATGTATTCATTGAAATGAATGGGGTGAATGTGAAATGTCAGCTGTGTTGACATCAGAGAAATAAATAAGCTTACCAAGTTCTGATCTGTTTTGTATGTGTTGTTATTCACCACAACAGATTTGTACATAGGTCAATATATTCTCTGTGCCAATACAGGTTGAAGTGATAATATTCATTCCAATTAAATATAAATACCATAAAATATGCTTTTTCAAGGGCTAAATCTAAGGTTACCTCTTGTATTTGTTGAATTAAGTTGAAAGAGTATTTGGAGGGCATACAAAAGGTACATGAAAAGGATTGTTCTGCAGATTCTTGGTTTGCAAGAGATCCACATCCAGAGGTTATGGCTTCTATCACATGAGTGGATTCCTGAAGGTGTTTTTTTTAAATTGCACCAATTTCTGACAGCCCAAGATTCACAGCATGTCAATGGATGAATGCCAATGCTAACACGTTGCCACAAACAATAATGGCGGTCTTTCAATCCTTCATGCTCAACAAGTTTAACTGAACAAATCCCCTGCTCCCATTGCTATAGCAACTCACATACGGGAAACAATTGTTACACAAGTGCATTATGAAGCAGTTTTCTGTGACAGAATATTCACTGACCAAAGGAAAACATTTCCTGACATGTTTCCCTCTACATATCTGAAACATAAGGTGAAAAGAATGGTCAGAATAGAACTTGGTTGGGCTTGTAAATAACATTTCGAGTGGTACTTATTTGATAGATTTTAATTATGTCAATATAATCTGGCCCTCAGCAAACTATGCCTACTCACGTATCCTATGCATGTGCCCAAATCAAGCAGTCTTATAACAAAATAAGAATCCCTGTACCAAGGCTGGATTATCTATTTAGCACAAAGCAGGTTATATTATAATTGTCTCATCATCTGTTTATCACCTTCTAGCCACAAAATGTAGTTATTTAAATTCTACTCATTATTTGATTGTAGTCTAAAAATAATTTTACCTCTTCATTTATGAGTCTTCCTTTTATCTCAGTGATTCCAAAACCCTTTACTGTGCCAATTATCATGAAGCAGCTTTTTTCCCCCTATATTATAAAGTAGCACTTTTATCCGTTTGAAAATTATGCTGAGAAAGTAACAGCTTTATTTTTCTTTCACAAGTTTTAATTTTCAAAGCAACTAACTGTGGTCAGATTGGAATTAGCAGCAGAGAAGGAATCTTTGTTCCACAGTTTATTAAAGAACGTGAGAACATCTGCATAATAACATGTGGCACTAACCACAATGTGGCTGTGACAGGTAAGTGGGCCAGACAAAAAGACAAATTACCAGGTCATTTATTGAATTGCATATATGTTGCACCTTGTGACAGAAGATTGTAGACAGTCCAAGTTGCCCTGTAAAATAGAAATCTTTCTGGTGTAGAT
This sequence comes from Chiloscyllium plagiosum, assembly GCF_004010195.1. NCBI lineage: Eukaryota > Metazoa > Chordata > Chondrichthyes > Orectolobiformes > Hemiscylliidae > Chiloscyllium > Chiloscyllium plagiosum. Next base: position 49,155,999 of record NC_057711.1, read on the forward strand.
ACTTTCCTCAGGAATTATGCCATATAGTTTATATATAAACATTGGCCCTTAACCTTTTTGGTTTGAAAGCGATTTGAATCTTTCTCTTAGATAATTATTTTAACCTGGCTAAGATTGTGATGATAATGTTAGAGGCATAATATAATTATTGTCAGAGAAAAGTACTGCACCCGCCAGGTATTTGCAAATAGCACAGAAGTAATCGTTACATTTCCATTTTGCAGCAAAACAAGCCTTACAAAGCCCAAATATTTAATCTCTTAACTATAATGCAAAGTTCACATAAAGCATTTCATTGTAAGTTCCAATGCAAGTTAACAAGGGCACAAAAAAAAAGCAATATCTTATTTCTGGATCAATAAAATTGGTAAGTTTCAAAAGTTATGTTAAACTCGTATCAAAATGCGTTGAATCACAGCTGGAGTATTGTTTACTGTTCTGGAATCCACATGACATGAAGAATATGATAGCACTGAAGAAGATGCAGATGAAATTTACCAGCATGTTGCCTGGATTAGAAAGTTTTAGAGCAATTGGAGAACCTGCAGTTGGTTTCCTAGCAGAGGAGATTGAGAGGACATGATTGAGATACATAAAATTATAAGGGACATGGACATGGCAGACATGAATGAACTTTTCCTCTTAGCGAAGGGATCAATGATTTAAGGTAAAGGGCACGCGATTTAGAGGAGTTGTGAGAAAAACCTTCTTCACTCAGAGGCTGCTGGCAATCTGGAACTCACTGTCTGAACAATGGCAGATGCAGAAACCCCATAGCATTTAAGAAGTATTTAGATGTGCATTTGTGATACCAAGGCATACAGGACTATGGACCAGGTGCTGGAAAATGGGATTAGATTAATTAGGTGCTTGTTAATGGTTGGGGCAGACTTGATAGGCTGAGGGACCTTTTTCTATGCTATAGATCTCCATGAGTCAATAACTGTCTGACCATACCTGAAGTATTGTTGGTTGTTATATTATTTTCTAAAAGCTATTAAGGCATTATACAGGCACAAAATAATAGCCTTTAAAAATGATAGTAGTGATGTGGGGCAAGCAGGGGAGGTCACCCATCAGGTGAGGTTGATCAAGCTTGATGCCTTTTGTCTTGAAGAGAAGGCTGGTGGTGACAGAAAAGTGATCTTGAAAATAATGCAAGATAGACAGTGTTCCCACTTGTAAGCAACAGTGAAACTTGAGGCCATCTATATAAGCTCAACACCAAGGAATCAAGTAACAAAATTCAGAAGAAACTTCTTCACCAGAGAATGATGAGAATGTGAAACCAACAGCTAGCAAGAGAAACAAATAATATAAATGTATTTAAGAGGAGACTAGAGACACATATGAGGGTGTGTTATTGCAGTCAGAGACAAGATCGTGAAAAGTTGTTTCGGTACTGTTATAAAGTTCATAAGATCACTTTGCTTTGTGACTGTCTCTTTGAGGTAAAATGGAGAAATGAAAGAGGTTCATGTGACCTGCTCTGAGTTCTGCCAACAACAAAACTGAAAGAAACGTGGCACCCGGGTTGACTTACTCGAAGCTCATTCTTGTAGGGAATGCCAGGAGCAACCATACTGTCTGTAGGCAGGGAGATAAAGAGATAAGTTAGGCTTAAGTTCCAAGATGGTGTAAGGTTGGTTGTCGAGAGGATGGTTAATTAGCATTTCTACCTGAATACAGAGCCATAGTGCCACTGTGGCTTTATTTGAGAGGCATATACTCAATACAAAATGATTGCAGTTTTGAATTGTGGATTTTCTAAGAGATTAATGAAGCTTGCAGACAAGTCAGTCGACAGACACTTGGCAGAATGTGGGTGGGAAATAATGTTCATATTGAAGAGACCAAATTTGTGAGCATTCATATCGAAGATTTGTTTATCTTCAAGTAGAGGGAATGAATCTCTTGCGTAAATCATTACACTGTATGCAATTTCTGGCATTTGAGGTTACCCAGCTGGTAACAAAGCAGATAGCAGGCCTTCAACTTTGGACTTCATTCCTGGAGAATAAAGTGTCCTCTTGAGAAACAGTGTAAAGGATAACCATGGTAAGAGATTTCTGGTCATGGCGAAAGTTAGATTGTTAGTTTTTTTGTCTCTAGAGTTTAAGCTGCTTCCTGAACAGTGTTTAAATGACGTTGCCTTTTGTTTGGTTAGTAAATAAAGTTCTTAAAATTTGAAATCTTGTGTGATCATTTCAGTCAATTATTAGATGTTGAAATGTATTGTTTTTAACAATAATCAGTCTCAATAGGAATTGTTAGACATTATATATTCTAATATATCCGCAATAACACACCCTTGTATGTGTATCTAGTCTCCTCTTAAATACATTTATATTATTTGTTTCTCTTGCTAGCTGTTGGTTCCACATTCTCATCATTCTCTGGTAAAGAAGTTTCTTCTGAATTTGTTACTTGGTCCCTTGGGGTGGCCCGGTGGCTCATTGGTTAGCACTGCTGCCTCATAGCATCAGGGACCTGGGTTCAATTCCTGACTCGGGCAACTGTCTGTGTGGAGTTTGCACATTCTCCCCATGTCTGTGTGGGGTTTCCTCCCACAATCCAAAGATGTGCAGGTCAGGTGAACTGGCCATGCTAAATTGCCCGTGGTGTTGGGTGCATTAGTCATGGGTAAATGTAGGGGAATGGGTTTGGGTAGGTTGCTCTTCAAAGGTTGGTGTAGACTTGTTGGGCTGAAGGGCCTCTAGGGAATCTAATCTGTGTTTTTCTAATTCTTGTAGTTTATGCATCTGTGCATACCAGGATACTATATGCTTTGCTTTTATTAACTCATAGGATGAGGACATCACTGGCTGGGCCATTATTTATTGACCAATCCTAGTTGCCTTTAAGGAGGTGGTGATGATCTGCTACAATCCATGTTCTTCAGGTAAACCCAAAAAGCCAATAGAGAGGGAGATCCAGGACTTTGACTCAGCAACACCAAGGGAACAGTGATATATTTCCAAGTCAGGATGGCAAGTGACTTGGAGAGGAACTTGTAGGAAGTGATGTTTCCATGTACCTACTGCCCTTGCCCTTTGAAATTGAAGTAGTCATGGGCCTAAGCAGCCTTGGTGAATTTCTGCAGTACATCTTAGAGATGATATACACTGCTGCTACTGAGCACTGATGATGAGGGAGTGGATTCTTGTGGGTGTGGTTCCACTTTATCAGATATTTTGTCCTGAATGGTGTCAAGCGTTTTGAGTGCTGTTGGAGCTGCATTCACCCAGGCAAGTGAAGAATATTCCATTGTACTCCTGATTTGTGCTTTTTAGGTGGTGGACAGGCCTTAGGGAATCAGGCGGTGAGTTCCTAGCTTCTGACCTGCTCTTGTACCCCCTTATACTGCTTGTCCTGGTCACTGGTAGCTTTGCAGATGTTGGTAGTGGTAATTCAATGATCATAATGCTGTTGAATATCAGGGGAAGTTAGTTAGATGCTCTCTTACTGGAGATAATCATTGTCTGGCATTTCTGTGGTACAAATGTTACTCACCATTTTTTAAACCAAGCCTAGATATTACTCAGGTCTTATTGAATTTTGACATAGGCTAGTTCAGTACCTGTGCAATCATTGTTGAATATTCCAATTTGTCCTTATGGTGGAGGGTAGGTCATAGATGAAGCAGCTAAAAATGCCTGGGCAATTTTTCCCCAATTCCCACTGACTCCAGTTTTGCCAGGGTTCCTTAATCACATACTTGATCAAATGCAGCCATGAAGTCAAGAGCAGTTACTCACACCTCACCTCTGGAATTCAGCTCTTTTGTCCATGTTTGAAACAAGGTTGAGGTCAAGAGCTGAGTGGCCCTGGCAGAACCCAAACTGGGCACCAGTGTGTGGGTTATTGCTGACCAGGTGCTACGTGATGCATGGTTGTGCGATACATGTGACCACCCTGAGACATTGGTGCCATGTGTCCAAGATGTAAGTCCAGATGAGCAACTGCTAAGATGGCAGCAACCCATTCAAACGTCCATGTCCGGAAATCTTGGCATCAATTCAGTGGTTGAAGAATATGAGTCTGCATATTAAAGAAGTGAAATTAAGTAGTAATGAAGATGATAATGATCAATTATCTCCATTAATAGTCTTTGTGATGCTCACTAGCAAAAATCTTGTCTTGATGTCCAGGACTTGGTTGGAAAATGTGACTTGACAGTTTTGATGACAAAAAAGACATCATTCAACATTTCATGTGATTCACCCAACATTCTCACCTTAGCCCACATTGTTCCGGGCCTGGGAAATTGCACCCTTAGTTCCTGAAGCTCACCAACCTTATCACCGCATTTAATGCATTTATTCACTTACATTCCAATATTGATTGAGACCTTTTTATCTAGTCTGTGGTCTTACCTAATATTAGGCAGGGATTTCCAGACCATGAAGTCGAGGTAAATGAAGATTTGACTGTGAAGGGGCAAACAGGCACAAGAGGCCAGATTGGAGAGTTTGTTCTGGCAAGTGTTGCATAACCTGAAAGATTTGCATCGGTGGCGAAGACCATCATGTGATTTGAACAGAACTTGCTAGTTTTTAACTGTGACGCAGTGGATACTGTCTGACAACATAAACCAGGGATGTTTGATATGAGATATAATACATTTTGCACTGCTATGGAGGAGTTGAATTATTCAGAGGATGGAAGCTGGGAATTGATCAGTTATGTGTTGAAATAGAATATTCTGGAAATAACAAAAGAATGAGAGGGTTTCACCTGCAAGTGGGCTGAGGTACAGGTAAAGGCAAGTGATGGAGTTGGATGTAGGCAGTCTTTGTGATGGATGGTCAGAATATAGTGGAGCAGGGGTAACAAGAATCCAAGAAGCCTGAACCAGCCTGAGTAAGTGCCTGGGACAGGGAATAGAGTTGGCGACAATGATTGAAATTTCTAGTGGGGAGATAAAATCGATGGCATTGCTCTTTTCTATGCTCACCTTATGTAAGCTTATCTAAGATTGAATATCAGGTAAATAGCTTGATAGTGTAATGATAGTGTAGGCTTCAGAAAGAAGGAAGTAGAAAAGTAAGGCTGAGTATCATCAATAAACATATGTAAGTTGACCGTGGCCTGAATTTTCACTCTGGGATTAATAGTACAGAATCCAGATACTTCCTGACTTCATAAACCCAATCAGAGAAAAGATACTTTCAGTTTTCATATTGGGAAGCATTAGGCGCTGTGGGAATCATAGTGGGTGACTGTGAGAGCAATGTAGATGTTTCTGGATGAAGATGCAGCCTAGTTGGAAGGCTACTTCAATGTAACAAGACTTTATCAAATCAATCTTTTAAAAAATCAGAAATAAAAAAGCCTTCACCTCTCACACCCTCTTATCTTCTCACATACTACCCATGTTCCAAACCAATGAGAACATTAAAGCAGAAGAGGAACTGGAAATAGTGACTTTGAGAAGGATCTGGTGTCAAGCAATCAGGGTTAACTACGTTTCAGTCAATGTACAATCATAAATGCAATACCTCACAAAAACTTTGTGATAACAAAGGCCTTGTTTGTGTGTAAATGGACCAACTGTAAGAAAACATGTGAGAGGCAGTGATATGTCAGCACAATTCAATGGTTAGGATGCCTCAGCTTCATGCCAATATGTTGCTGTGCCTCAAACAGTAGGTGTCTCTTGAATGATCTTTGAGAGGCCATTATTCTGAGAAATCAAAATGCGTACTTTAAATATTGTTAAAGAAGTCAACTAATTTACACAGCTTTAAAAATAAGATTGCTTCCATGTTGTTCATAGGGTATCTGGTGAAAACTGTTGACTCTGCAACTAAGTAGAAGAGTTAAAAATTTTGACAGAAAAGAAAGGTCTGTATTTCAGAGCCCACAGGGGTCATAAGCTTTGGTATTGAAAGCACTTTTGACTGCACAGTGGAGCCAAATGTGTTTCAAACCTTTTTGAAATGTGGGACATAATTTTGGACCAATTACAATGTGCTGCAGCATAAGGAGCAAGGCCAAGGATTATGCTGATTCTAATGATTAAAATCAAGGTACGTAGCAATATCAATGATGGAAGGTATGTGAATGCATTTAAAAAATCTCAAATGGTATGTCATAAAACCATATAAAAACAGTTGTTTTCTCTATTGTTTGTTCTTGTTCCTTTTGAAAAATTTATTAGAATATTTGACAAAATAAAATATCTGCTGTACAGTATCGGAAATGTATTACCTTGCTGTAAGCCAGAAACTCAAGTCAGTACTCACCAAAATTTATAGCATTCTCTGTAGTCTTTCGAAAACCTCTAGGCTTTCTGAGCAGGTGCAGAAATACTTCTTTTAGGACAGCTAATCAATACAGTTTCAGTGTAAATATCTTGGAACATGTTATTTAAGAACCACACATTTCTTTAAGTGCAGTTACTGGTACTGTATTACTCTGGGACGTGACAGGCGTGCAGGAAACCCCTGTTTCAGTCAGCATTGCTTCATAGAGCTGATGGGATGGATTGAGAATGGCTCTTGTGTCTGATCCATAACAGTCATTGTCTGTTATATACATTTCAAGATTCATTCGTGCTATGAAGGTAATCGAGGCAGCAGACAGTTACCCCTGCAGCTGAATGGATTTATGATAGCACTGTCAAGAAAATGAGGGAAAATGACACAGTAGCCAGCTTTAGCTGCAAATAATGTGATAGGCTGCACAGTGTTACTGCTGGAGCTGCTGTCATTGCAGGTAATAGGCTATAAAGAAGGCTGATAGCAATACCTGTCATTTCTTAATGGCTGACTTCACTGAAGAGCTTTTGTGGCCTTTAACATGGAGATAATAGAAGATACAACAAATTTTACAGCTTTTACATTGCATTCATAATTTATCTTGAGAGTAATACCACAACAAGGACAACAGTTGTCAGGCTGAGAAAGTACAGCACTGCCTGAGATGGGATACGGAAGTTGCCTTCTGCTGTCAAGAATGGAATTCAAGCATTTTAAAAATCTTTAAACACATATTCTTTGGAAAAGCAATTTCTTATAATAAGAGGCTTGAGAGTTTACAGTTCTCAATTATGTCGTGCAGCACCAGAGTTAATTCCAATCTTTGAACTACCACAAGCATGGGCTTACGTTTTACTTCAGGTGTACTCCTGTACAAAAATCCATTATAAATGTCCACTCATAAGGACGGAGAAAGTGAGGACTGCAGATGCTGGAGATTAGACCTGAAAATGTGTTGCTGGAAAAGCGCAGTGGGTCAGGCAGCATCCAAGGAGCAGGAGAATCGACGTTTCGGGCATGAGTTCCTGAAGAAGGGCTCATGCCCGAAACGTCGATTCTCCTGCTCCTTGGATGCTGCCTGACCTGCTGCGCTTTTCCAGCAACAATTTTCAGCACTCATAAGGATGCATTGGTACTCATGATTGCCACTTGTAATCTCAGCTCATCGGAGTGGCCAGAACAAACCTGAGAATGCTCTAAATTATACCAATAAACTATGTTGTAACATTAAAAGGAAGCAGCTTGAAAAATCTAAGGGTAACATTAAATCATATTAATATGAGGACAATTGTGTACATTTTGGTGCCTCATAAAAACAGTTGGCATTTTATCATTTTCCCAGGCAGTATGATAAGATTTTGCTAGCCTAGCAGATAATCCATATTGATTTGTTATTTAGCATTGTTATTTATGAAAAATGTTGCATAAAATCATATCACAGAAGGCCCTCGCAATATTGCAAGGTCCATGGAAGAACAACATCAACTTTTAAGGAGTTACTCTTCATTAAAAGAAAACCTGCTCGCTGAAAGGCACGTATCCCATCACATTTGAAATGTCACTGATGCACATTGAACCAGAGAAACTTAGCGGTTCTTTCAGATTAAAACTACTAGTGGAGGAGGGGAGAATGTGATCTTTTGGATATGTAAACGGCCTACAGTTTAAATTATGGAAGCGTGATGTTCACTGTGCTGGAAGAGATAACATCAAGATAAATCTCAGAAATATACCTTCAGTCTTCATATAAAACCTACCAATGAACTTTCTTGTGTTTCCTTAATGAGGTCAAGTTGTAAATATATTTTAGTGTGCAAATAAGGCTCAGTTTTTATGATTTTATTTTCTTTCCATCAGAGAAAAATCTTTGTTTTTTTTGTCTTTACCTTGATCTTATATTCCATACACAACTGATTCTTTTCATGTTGTAATTAAAGTACAGATAGAAGAGCTGAGATTCACTGGGAGCTGCAAAACAATAGCAGGAACAAATGAATTAATTATCACACCAAAGCACCTTTATATATAATCAATTACCCTTTTTTCCTTCAAATAAAGGGATGCCCCTTGAGTTTTATTCTTTTATGGTTAGTCTCTTGTCAGAAATATACCCTTAAAAAGGATTATTAGTAAAACATTTCAAATATTGGGATAATTATGATTTTATTTTAGGATGCGAATATTAGCCTGCAATTTTAGACTTTTAAATGAGGTTAAATCTGAATGTACTAGAAAAAAACTAGATTACTTAAATAGAATGCAACAATCATAACTATTTTTAAAATATGCATTATAGATTTGCAAAGCATACGTATGTTGCTTTGGGAGCATAAATAAACAGGGAAAGAAAGCTAACATCGTCCTAAAATTTATAGATCCAAACAACAATGACCTGAATAAAATCAGAAAGTTCCTATTTTATTTAGTTCTGTCTGAGCAATAGGAAGTAGATGTCATCAGTTTTCTTGCTTTGACTAATTAATGGATACAATGTCAGATTTCCTTGTCTTGTTTGTTTTGAGGCTGTTTTGATGCCCAGCAAATAGTGCCATCTCTGCTATTTTTCTCAGGCCTAGGTGGGCATCACTGTAGCAGCATTCAATTATGCATCTTTTTTCGTGAAAGTGATGGCAAAACCTTTATGTGAGGATATGGCCGAGGTTGTGGAAAATATCACGAGGACATCCTCATCTTAGAAATGGTACATACACTGCAAGATGATGTCATTGCAGTTGCTGGGGGAGTTGGCACATTCTGTTGCTGATAGATTTGTTCAATGATTGTTTTTTACCATTTCACTTACTTGTTGGTTGCCACTGATATTGGATTTAAAATAGCTTTACTTTTGTCATAATATATTAAACATTGCTTTGTTTCTCATTATCTACATTTTACTACCTTCAAAATCACTGTAACATGGTGACATGAATTGTTTTCTGTTTTTGATCACAGCATTTTATTGCTTAAATATTGTACTTCCCATTATGGAGGGAAATAGCTTGTTTTAATAGCTGCAGTTCAGAGCTTTAAGTTAGCAATCATATATCTTTAATGTGATAAAATAAGCCATAAATCATAATTCATCTTCTTTACATACTTTGTTTCTGATATTTCAGTGTATTTTTCATTCCTGCTTTCCAAAAGTAAACTCTTTCACTAACAGAAACAGGTCTAGAATCTGAACTTCAGATGAAATTACCTTTAATTCTGCAGGACAGGGGTGATTTAAGCAATTGCAATTTACAAGTTATTTCCCAGATGGTGTAGAATTCAATGAGATCTCAGCTAAAAGCAACACAAAAAATCAGCACTTAACAGATTAGGAGCCTTTGGAGCAAGGGTTAAGAAAAATGACTCTGCTTCATATTACAAGTGTACGTATTGTTTTGAGATATTTGGAAATTTAGAAACAGATTATTACTTCACCATTATACAAACTGATAGTGAGTTTTTGCTCCCTTCCTTTCATAATGAAATAGGTTGTCTTAAAAGCATGCTTCTGACTGGAAAATTCTTCTTTGTTGATGTTTCTGTTATTTATTAAACTGCAAGCTTAATAATATTTTGGACAGGTTACTATAAAATAAAGCAGCAGCTAGAAAAGACATCTGCTGAGTACAGTGCTGTGTGTTACTCCACTAAAAATGGTCATGCTTAGGGGGAGTACTCATTAGCTCTAATGACAAATTCAAGATGGTCATGGTTACTGAACTGCATATGTATATCTTACATAATAAATTTATGACAATCAGCTCATAAATTTAAATATTGAACTTTCACAGTTCTTTAAAAGTAAAGACAATTATGGCTCATTCATTTTAATCTTCATTACCAAGAGCAATTACCAATTTGCTGCTTTTAACATTATCTTATGCTTCCATATGAAATTGATTTATGTTTAACTACTGCTTTACAGAAAGATAAAATAGACAAGTGGGAGGAGAAATTTTCGGGGTCACTGATACAGAACGTGCGCAGAATTTTTAATGCGGAATAATTCCTATGTAGAAACTAATTTCTCTGAGCATGTGACAAAATCGGACTGCAGTGTAATCTTTCTCAGAATGACACAGTGGAGCAAGTTCATCCAATGTGATGACTTTCTATTCTCTCTTTCTTCTCATGAAATATTTCCCTGTAACTCAGAGGCAGTTATGAGACTTAAACATGGAAGAAGAACAACACATCTATTCCGATGCTTCTGCAATGCTATAAAGAATATGTGCTGGTGATGCATAGAATCCCACAGGCAAAATAAAGGTGACCTACTGCTAGTTTTAAAAATTCACCAAGCAACTGTCACATGCCTGCAGCACTGTCCTTCTAACCTTCGAGAAAGGCTGCACTTATTAACCATTAAATGTTAGTCACTGTTGTGTTAAGTGCATGCTTATGCACATACATTCAATAAAGTGTTAATGGAATCCCTTTTTTGGTCTAAGGGATCATTTGCTGAATGAATCTTTCAGTCATGTTGCTTAGATCATGGAAATTGGAAATGGATCCTGATTCATAAAACACCATTTTCGCAAAAACCTGGGTTTCATTTGGATCTTCTAACACTTGAAGTTGTTCCATGGCCATTTTAAATAGGTACTAAGTTTATTGTGGAATAGAGAAAAATCACATCTGAAACACAACAGATTCAAAATGGGAATAGTTCAGTATAAACATGTCAGAATGATTCTGATTCCCAATTAAGAAACAAATTTGAAGTTCAATGGAGCCCAATGATGCAGTTTCAGTTTAAACACTCAGCTATTTTTGTTTCCTTCCTCGTGAGTATCAACAATTCCAGTATCTGGGCTTGGTTGTTCTCATGGGCAACCTGAGAGTCATAACTTTTAAACAAACATTTTTTAGCTTAACTATTCAAATACTGCTGTAGCTGCAATGAACCCGGGATGTAATATTAAGAGTGACAAATACAAGAGGCCCTATAGGTTATAGAATAAAAGTGGTTGCAGAAATCAAATGATTAGCTGAATATCCTTGTGTTTCTCTGTTGATAAGATCATGTGAAACCAACAATTGTAGCAGACACAGTATGTGCCCTGAAACTGATAATGACATTTTAAAAGTTGTAAAGGTACATTTTTAGGGTAAAAGTTGTAAACCATTACAGTTATGCTGAAGTGGTTTAATCTTCACACTGTGTACTGCAATGTTGTTTATTGTAGTTAAGTATAGGAACAAATATAAATTTGAAAAACATCAGTTAAACATTACATATTAAGATTAAAAAAATCAGAAGAATGTGTCAATTGAGACATCTTTCCAGATGTGTGATTCCAGTTAACACTTTGGCACAACTCTCCAGTTTTAATAAAGCTTTTGACGGAGGCAAATAACATAGAAGTCAAAACATTGCGAAATTTCTCCACGGTCATTGACAATGGTAGGGTAAAGACTCCAAAATATCTCGTTTGTATTATAAGCTAAACTTTTTTTTTAATCTGGACAGATTCTGCAAATATTTACATGTCTCCAGTAGCACTAGAACATGTTATTCTATTGAGTATTTCATTCTCTTTCCACAGATAACTGTTATCTTTTAAATCAAGTTCTTAGTCAATCATTCAGCTACATTTACAATGAGTTAATCAATATTGCATTCACAGTTTCTTAATGGAAAGGCTGTTTCCTATGTCTAATACATTTCTAATCATTTCTCTTGAAGCTTGCTAATTTATTTGATCTCCAGCTACGTGTTAATTATTGAAAATAAATAAGGTCTATGAATCTATCTTGTTTATTCTTCTCTTAATTTAAATTTATGTCCCCTCCTCATTTTTCAAGTAATTGGAATAAAATTTTTGTGTGGAATCTTGTTGCCATGGTGACTGTCTTGGTGGCGGGATAAGAATTAAATATACCTTCCATTCAGAGATGAGACAACTGACCACTCAAAATCACATGGCAGCCAGCCAGTCTGCTGTGACCATTTGATGGGCTCAACCAATTGTGCGGCAGAGTCGGTCAGGAAGTCACCAGTCCCACCATTACCTCAGAGCAGTAGAAGGTGTAACACCATATTTAAATGACAGCCAGGCAGTCATCCACTTCCTGAAAGCCTGTCTGAGAGGAGGAATGTGAACTTGAATGGCTGCCACCTCTTGCCCACCTGCCAAATTTGGGTCTCTGGAGCTGAAAACCATCATCCTGCACCATCTTACAGTCACCTTTGACCTTTCCTCACGCACCCTTCACCTGTTGCCTTCCTATGCAGCCACAAAGGGTTGGTTAAGTACCTGTGAAAACCTACATGTTTTTCAGAGATTTTTAGATGAATGAGGGAGTTCTTAGCATTTAGATGTGCACTTGCAATGCCAGGATATACATGGTCAAGTGCAGGAAAATGTTATTAGAATAGTTAGGTGTTTGATTTTGACTAGCACAGACCAATCAGATGAAGGACCTTTTTTCTCTGTTGTATACCTGTGTGACTCTGTGACTGTTTGATTCCAATAATATGATAATATTTGTAGTTATTGAAGAGTGAACAGTTTACCAAGATCTAATCTTGGGATCCTCTTGATTCAACTTGAGTCTTTTATGTACTTTCCTGTATTCCTATCTGAAACATGTGCCTGCACATAAGTTTTGCAAAGCTAATTACAAGTGGAGTTCCGCAGGGATCAGTTCTGGGTCCTCTGCTGTTTGTAATTTTTATTAATGACTTGGATGAGGGAGTCGAAGGGTGGGTCAGTAAATATGCAGATGATGCGAAGATTGGTGGAGTTGTGGATAGTGAGGAGGGCTGTTGTCGGCTGCAAAGGGACTTAGATATGATGCAGAGCTGGGCTGAGGAGTGGCAGATGGAGTTCAACCCTGCCAAGTGTGAGGTTGTCCATTTTGGAAAGACAAATAAGAATGCGGAATACAGGGTTAACGGTAGGGTTCTTAGTGAGATGGAG
>NC_057711.1:49169261-49215122 GCF_004010195.1 Chiloscyllium plagiosum
CGAAGGATGAGGGGTGACTTGATGGAGGTTTATAAGATGATCAGAGGAATAGGTAGAGTAGACAGTCAGAAACTTTTTCCCCAGGTACAGCAGAGTGTTACAAGGGGACATAAATTTAAGGTGAAGGGTGGAAGGTATAGGGGAGATGTCAGGGGTGGGCTCTTTACCCAGAGAGTGGTGGGGACATGGAATGCGCTGCCTGTGGGAGTGGTAGAGTCAGAATCTTTGGTGACCTTTAAGCGGCAATTGGATAGGTACATGGATAGGTGCTTAAGCTAAGACAAATGTTCGGCACAACATCGTGGGCCCAAGGGCCTGTTCTGTGCTGTATTGTTCTATGTAATTATATTTGCTGCTGTGTATATTTGTTGCAAGTTTTTATCAACCACGCTGTTAATTTATTTAAAACAAAAATAGAAGTTGCTGGAAAGACTCAGCAGATCTGGCAGCATCTGTGAAAAGAAATCGAAGAACTCCCACAGAACTCTTATTTTTTTAAAAAAACCCACTGCCTCCAAGCTGATAATCCCCCAGCCCTTCTACCTCCTTCTGGAAATCCACAAACAGGGCTATCCTGGGCCGACTCATTGTTTCAGACTGTTCCTGCCCCACAGAACTCTTATTTAAAGAAGACCCCTTCGCCAGCTCCAACACTCTTTCTCCACCTGGACCCCTCTCCTTGGCCTTTTACCTGGACTCGATTTGTTCACTGAGAATTGTTCAGGTGACTTTGGTTACCTCATTTTCTCTGCACCCCACCTCACCCAATCCAACCTATCTCTCTCCAAACTGATTGCATTCCGTGTGCTTAGATCCAACCTTAACTGTGTTATTAAGCTGCTGATAAGGGTAGTGCTGGTGTAGTCTGACAGACTGACTTCTACATGGTAAACGCTGAGTGCCAGCTCTCAGATACCTCCTCCAATCTTCCCCTGGACCATGACCCCACCATGGCACATCAGGCCATTGTATCAACGACAGTCATTGACCTCATTTCATCTGGCAATCTTCCCCCTGCTGCCTCCAAGCTGATAATTCCCCCAGCCCTGCAGAGCTCTCTTCTACATCCTTCCAAAAATCCACAAACAGGACCGCCCAGGCGACCCATTGTTTCAGCCCGCTCCTGCCCACAGAACTCTAATCCATGGTTCTTTTGGCTATTAATTTATTAACTTACCTGAAAATCCTTCAGTCATTCTTTAACTCAACCTTTTAATTTATTCATACCTCTTTGAATATTATACATCACTTATTCAGTGATAGGTTGACTATCAAAATTTCATGTCATCATCACTTGTAAGGTGATAAACAGTACCCTCCTCTATACCATTTCAAGTTGTGGAATGGTTATATTTGAGGAATACATACTTGTTGGGTTTCTACACACTAGGTAAGAAATCTGTGCAAAGCTGCTGAGATACAGGTTGATCAAGGTGATTCTTTGATTTATTGCACAATGCATGTTATTAAGCCCAGAGGACTAATCAGAGACGAATCATAAGGGCATTGATTTTGTGAAGAAAATTTAAATCAGCTTGTCAATTTTTACATGGTCACTGCATATAGGCTTCAGAACGTCCCCACCACACTACTGCCAATAAATTGCATAAAATATTCAACCTAATACTTCACATACCTTTAGTGGAGAAGCTGGCTGAATCTCGAAATTTGTGAAGTATGTGAACTTTCCCTCCAGGACCCATTTTAAGTGCATTATGATTTCAAAGGGTTCTTCTCTTAAAAGTGAAGAGAAACAAGATAGTCTTCAAAACCTTCACAAGTGACATGGTTGATGGGGTAACTGTCGTCTCTGCTGAGGTGGGAAATTGGGAGATAGTAACCACAACAACATTGAATACAGTGCAAAGAAAAGTGGAAACTGAAAAAGAAAATGCTGGAGAAATGCAGCAGGTCTGGCAGCAACTTGTAGAGGATAAACTAATGTTAATACTTTGAGACAAGTGACCATTCATCAAAACAAAAAAGCATGCCAGCAGGGCTCAATCTGTGTGAGACAACTTGTAGGCCTGAAGAAGAGCATCCAATATGGAGTCTCAGACTTCATTCAGAAAAGACCAGTGAGCTGCTGATACCTTCTGCCACTACCTAGACAGCTCACTGGACAACTGGATTTGAATCATTGGCAGGTGCCTTAGATCCTGCGAGGGAGGATTTAATATGATCAGGATGCTTTCAAATGGATGGTAATAGTCTTTGATGCTTCAATGAAGCCACTTGAAGCACATGTAGCATTCATACTAAAAAAAAAGGACTAGACAGTTCACAATGATCAATAGCAGAGGAAAAGAAATTAAGTAAATAGCAAAAAGCAAACTGTTGTAAACAAGCTAAAAAGGAGAAGCATGATAAGACCCAGCACCAAATAGTCAATGAGGATATCGTTCAAAACTTTGGTCAAATTGTGATTTGAGTGTGAGGAAACATTTCAGAGAGAAACTGAACTGGAGGATGGGCATGGAAAAAAATACAACACTTCAAGATTTTTTTTTAAATTTGGATAACAGATTGTAGGTTATTGGGATGAAGAGATGTTGCTATGAAACTTGCACTTATCTCTCCACCCTTCAGGCTCTCTGATGAAGGGCTTTTGCCCGAAACGTCGATTTTACTGCTCCTCGGATGCTGCCTGAACTGCTGTGCTCTTCCAGCACCACTAATCCAGAATCTGGTTTCCAGCATCTGCAGCCATTGTTTTTACCTAGGTAATCTTACAGGTGAATAAGTGACGCGGGCTATGCCCAGATTTAAGACAGAATCAGACAAGAAGTTTGGCGAGGCCAATCTCGACATTGAGAGCACCTTGCTCCATCTTTTGTGCTTATCACAAGCAGTGTGGAGAGTTTTTGCTATTTACAATTCTTATCTTGCTGTAATTTTTTCAAAAGCTGGTTGAGCCATCTGCTTTAGGAAAAGACTCTGTATCAGTGAACTCCAGCTTTCTTGACTACTGAGAATCACGTAGTTTTCTGCTATAATTGAATCTCTTTTCCCACCTCGGCTTGTTTCTCTGAGCTCAACTGTCAGGGATGCTGTTTTATTAGTCCTGACTTCTATGTTCATGTCATGCCTAGCTAATGTAATACATCCAAATATATTTCTACAGATTATCTCATACTTCCTCGGCATCCTTACAAGATTCTCTCATTGTCCTTCCTCTAACTATCTGAACACACTGTCTAACTTCCATATTTCAGTAATATCTAGAGAGACAGTGGAAGATTTGCTTTGAGAACTCCATCTCTCCTTCTACCTCACTATTATATTCTCAGTCACCTTCCATTTCTCTTATCAACTGACACACTTGTTCCTCCCTATCCTTTCTCCGACAATGATAGTTTTCAACATGATTAAGTGACATAACCGATTCTTCCTCCAATCATTAGGTAAGTTACTTTTCAAAACCTGCTGTCTACTTTGTATGAATCACTGAATTTCATTTTTAAAGATTCACCTTAAAAGGTAACGATATCAACATTTAAAACATTTTAGTTGCTGAAGATTTATCTGACCATTCTTTTAGCTCCATGTGTGAAACTTGTTCCTGTGTTCCCTACATACTCCCATGAGATTTTCTATCAACATGAACATGCAATCGAACATTGAGGAGTCACCTTTTTAGTTCAAGAACATTTCCCTAATGGGAAATCTCCAATTTTAATGGACCTCCGATCTCATGACCATAAGTGAATTCAAATAGATGAAATCCAGTTGATCCATTTAGGAAATCTCTGCTAGAAAATAGCAAGACATCTAGTCCTTTGCCCTATCCTTGGTATTCATGACTTAATCATGGTTTTGATAGTCAGATAGTGTCCCTTTGAAGCTTCCTGTGTTTGCAGGTAATATGCATGCGGTTTTGATTCTTTTATACCTACTAATGCCTCCTGGAAAACCTTGAATATAAATTTAGAACTGTGATCAGACTGTACCTCAATTGGTATCCCAAAAAATATCTTGGCCACATAAAGAACTTGTATGTTGATGCCTGTGCTTTTTGTAATCCTATACATTCAGACATAAGATTTTGATGTTCTGTAAGATCAAGCAAAAATCCATATCATTTGAAATACTGGACTTCTCCAATATCAAAATACCAACCAAAATCCTGGAATGAGGCTGCAGCATATACACATCAGAGCCAGTAGAATGGAGATTATGGTTTAGGTTGGAACTTGAAATTACACGTCCTCTCTAAAAGAACAATCAACTGGCCCTAACAGACTCTAGCCCAAGCCAGCTTTTACACCTCAGCTACCCAGCACAACTACAGCGCCACCCTTTTTGACTCTGATTCTCTAGCATCTGCAGTCCTCGCTTCGTCCTACCTCCAGAGATACCAGAAAGTCAACTGCAGTTGAAATCTCTTCACAGAGATACCAGGCATTCAGCTTCAATTGAAATCCATTTTTAGCAATTGGGAAACCAATTGATTTCAAAAGGAACACCAGACACACAATAGAAAGCACAAATTTAGTGCAAAGGCAATCAAGATAATTGCAGGCCCTGATCATATCCGAGGGAACAATTCCAGTAGCAACTCCAAGATAGTTCCAAAGAGCAATCCCAGGAGCTATTTTCTGAGAGCAGTTCCAAGGACAATCCAAGGCAATCCAAGAACATTCCAGGAACTTCTGATCAAGAGCTACCAGACACAGACCTGTTCCAAACCAGGGAAACCAAAAGCAACTGACTATGACCAGCTGATCCAAGAACTGACAAACTCAAAAAACCAGGAGAAAGTGAGGACTGCAGAGGCTGGAGAATTAGAGACAAAATGTGTGGCACTGGACAAGCACAGCAGGTCAGGCAGCATCCAATGAGCAGGTGAATCGACATTTCGGGCATAAGACCTTCATCAGGAATGTTGCGGGGTGGGTGGAAGGGGCTGAGAGATAAATAAGAGGGTGGAGGTGGGGCTAGAGGGGAAGGGAGGTGGGAAGGCGATGGGTGAATGCAGGTTGGATGTGATGGTGATAAGTCGGCAGGGAGGGTGGAATGGATAGTTGGAAAGGAAGATGGAGAGGTAGGATAGTTCAAGATGTTGCGGCTGGGTTGGAGAGTCAGATCTGAGAGAAGGTGGGGCATGGGGTGATTTGGAAAATAATGAAATCAATGTTGATGTCATGTGGTTGGAGGGTGCCAAGGCGGAAGATGAGGTGTTCGTCCTCCAGGGATCAGATGGCTTGGTTTGGTGATGGAGGAGGCTCAGGTCTTGCATATCTTTGGTGGAGTGGGAGTTGAAGTGATTAGCCACAGGGCAGTGGGGTTGTTTCATATGTGTGTGCTAGAGATATTGTCTGAAATGTTCCGCAAGTTGGCGTCCTGTCTCCCCAATGTGGAGGAGACCACATCGAGAGCAATGGACACATTAGATGAGGTGGGTGGATGTGCAGGAAAATCTCTGCTGAATGTGAAAAGATCATTTGGGACCTTGGACTGAGGTGAGGGATGAGGTATGGGTGCAGGTTTTACATCTTTTGTGGAGGCAAGGGAAGATGATGAGTGTGAAGGGTGGGTTGTTGGGGGCGTGAACCTAACGAGGGAGTCGCAGATGTAATGGTGTCTGCGGAAAGCAGATGGGGGTGGGGAGAGAAATATATCTCTGGTGGTGGGATCAGATTGTAAGTGGTGGAAATGGCAGAGGATAATGTGCTGTATTTGCAGATTAGTGGGTTGGAAGGTGAGGACCAGAGGGGTTCTGTCCTTGTTGCGGTTGGAGGGGGGGCGGATTCAAGGGCGGAAGTGAGGGAAGTGGAGGAGATGCACTGGAGGGCATGGTTGATCACATGGGAGGGGAAATTGCGGTCCCTGAAGTAAGAGAACATCTGAGAGATCTTAGAGTCGAATTTCTCCTCCTACGAGCAGATACAGTGGTGGAAGAGGGATTGGGATTGAGGGATAGCGTTTTTACCGTGTGTGTGGGTGGGTGGGGGGGGGCATAGTGTGAGGAGGTGTAGTCAAGGTAGCTTTGTGAGTTGGTGGCTTTGAAATAGATGTCTGTGTTCAGTCATAGAGTCACAGGGATGCATAGCACGAAAACAGACCCTTCGGTTCAACTCGTCCATGCCAATCAGATATCCTAACCTAAACCATTTTCCAGCACTTGGCCCATATCCCTCCAGACCCTTCCTATTCATATACCCATCCAGATGCCTTTTAAATGCTGTAATTGTACCAGCGTCCACCACTTCCTCTGACAGTTCATTCCATACATGCACCATCCTCTGTGTGAAAAAGTTGCTCCTGAGGTCCCTTTATATCTTTCCCCTCTCACCCTAAATCTATACTCTCTCGTTTGGCACGGTGGCACAGTGGTTAGCACTGCTGCCTCACAACGCCTGAGACCCGGGTTCAATTCCCGCCTCAGGCGACTGACTGTGTGGAGTTTGCACGTTCTCCCTGTGTCTGCGTGGGTGTGCTCCGGTTTCTTCCCACAGTCCAAAGATGTGCAGGTCAGGTGAATTGGCCATGCTAAATTGCCCGTAGTGTTAGGTAAGGGGTAAATGTAGGGGTATGGGTGGGTTGCGTTTCGGCGGGTCGGTGTGGACTTGTTGGGCCGAAGGGCCTGTTTCCACACTGTAATGTAATGTAATCTAATCTAAAAGATGTAATGTAATCTAATCTGAACTCTCCCACCCTAGGGAAAATACCTCGTCTATTTACCCTATCCATGCCCCTCATGATTTTATAAACCTCTGTAAGATCACCCTTCAGCCTCCAACGCTCCAGGGAAAACGGCCCCAGCCTATTCAGCCTCTCCCTACAGCTCAAATCCTCCAACCTTGACAACATCCTTGTAAATCTTTTCTGAACCCTTTCAAGTTTCACAACATCCTTCCGATAAGAAGGAGACCAGAATTGCATGAAATATTCCAAAAGTGGCCTAACCAATGTCCTGTAGAGCAGTAACATGACATCCTGACTCATTTACTCAACACTCTCACCAATAAATGAAAGCATACCAAACACTTTCTTCACTAGCCTATCTACCTGAGGCAACTCAACATGGCCTAGCTAGCAGGGTTGGGAGGCTGTGTGGTGACAGTGGGAAGCCAAGGGTAGGAAGCCTGATTAAAGATTTTGTAATTAAAACTGTTTTTCTTTCGGGGTCTAACCATGTTTAATTGAGCTAATAGTATATTTAATAGTGTTCTTGACCACTGTAAAGTTGATTGTGTCAATTTCCCTATTTATTGTATTCTCCTATATTTTCTTGTGCTGTATTTTGTATTTCAAATAAACACAGAGATTCTTTTGGAGAAAGTGAGGGCTGCGGATTCTGGAGATCAGAGTTGAGAGTGTGGTGCTGGAAAAGCACAGCAGGTCAGGCAACATCCGAGGAGCAGGAGAATCGATATTTTGGGCATAAACCCTTCATTAGGAATGAAGTCCTTCATCAGAGATTATTTTGCCCTGAAACACCTATCTACTGCTTTCTTTATTTCATATTCCTTAAATAAGCTCAGTCTCTTATACCAGGAATTTTGGGGTGATTCAAACCATATAAAAATCAGAAAATAAGTGATTGCAAACCAGAACTGTATAGTGCGGCTGACAATATCTCTTTACAATATCTTTGCAGTGCTGCTATTTGATAAACAAACAACAATTCTTTCTACACAGGTCTCCAAGGAGTTACAATACTCACTTCCTTATCAGAATGCTGTTTTGAGTATTATAGCGCTCAGGAGTTCCTTCAACTTCAGCTTCAGTGTGAGCTGTCTATGCTCATGCACTTAACTCTAGATCCACTTCATGAGTCTCAATTAACTGCAGATTCTAGAAATTTGAAATAAAAACTGAAAATGCTCCAGAAACTCAACAATTCTGGCAGCATCTGTGGTGAGTGAAAAATAGTTAATATTTCAAGTCCAAAGACTCATACAGTCATGGAGTTATAGACGGTGTGGGTGGAAATCTCATTTGTGCCTCCCATAGGGTGTATAAACTTGGATACAACACCTCACTCTCATTATGCTTTACATTACCCCACTGAACAGGTTGAAATTTGTAACTTGATTCTTTTTTTTCATTCCTCAGTGGGTAACTAGTGGGTAACTCCATCAGTGGTATCTGCTGTGGATTTTGTTCCTTTTCCTTTTCCCTTTACTTTAGGTATTGATTTTCCTCTTTGCCGTTCTACCTTTCCTGGAACACTAAAGTTTTTTTTATGCTCCCTCTGGCTATTCCACAAAGTGAGGCTTCACCTTCTTTAACTTGTTTCCAGGTAGAAAATCTTTTGTATTCCCTATCAGTGACATTTATGAGCATCAAAGAGTTTGAAGAATGCTTATTTCTCTCTTCAGCTGTTTAAACCCTACAGTCTTTACTGTTCCTTTGAACACAAACTCCTGTCAACTGACCTGGTTAACAGTCATTCCTGAGCAGACACTGATCACATTTAATTTGACAGGGTGGCACGGTGGCACAGTGGTTAGTACTGTTGCCTCACAGCACCAGAGACCTGCGTTCAATTCCCACCTCAGACAACTGTCTGTGTGGAGTTTGCACATTCTCACCATGTCTGTGTGGGTTTCCTCCCACAATCCAAAAATGTGCAGGTTAGTTGAATTGGCCATGCTAAATTGCCCATAGTGTTAGGTGTAGAGGAATGGGTCTGGGTGGGGCGCTTTTCCGAGGGTTAGTGTGGACTTGTTGGACCAAAGGGTCTGTTTCCACACTGTAAGTAATCTAATCTAATTTGGCAGACACTGATCTTGTAGCTGATTTTCTGTGTGATACATGAACAAACAATTTTCTTTTGCATAGCCTGACTTTAGACAATGGAAGAACTTGGATATTTTCCTAACCCAGCTAATCTTTTTTTAGTCGTTGGGGACAGTTATGCTTTCCCTACCTTTGTTTACAGATGATCTTGGGATATTTAGTGGGCGGCACGGTGGCACAGTGGTTAGCACTGCTGCCTCACAGCGCCAGAGACCCGGGTTCAATTCCCGCCTCAGGCGACTGACTGTGTGGAGTTTGCACGTTCTCCCCATGTCTGCGTGGGTTTCCTCCGGGTGCTCTGGTTTCCTCCCACAGTCCAAAAATGTGCAGGTCAGGTGAATTGGCCATGCTAAATTGCCCATAGTGTTAGGTAGGGGGTAAATGTAGGGGTATGGGTGGGTTGCGCTTCGGCGGGTCGGTGTGGACTTGTTGGGCCGAAGGGCCTGTTTCCACACTGTAAGTAATCTAATCTAATCTAATATTTACCCACTCCTTTTCTTCCTTTGGTCTGAGACCAGTTTTGAGACCCCATTAAATGTGAGTTTCTGTGCTGATGTGCTAACTTGTAATCATTAGGCATTTTGACCATCTTTGTGATTCCTGCTACCTTTTGCTCCTTCACATAAATCCAGATTGGAAAGAGTACGGAGTCTGTGAATTTCTTGAGGAATATTGCTTCATGAAGATTTTTATCAGTGGCCTCAATTTTATGGAAATATACCCTCAGGTCAAAAGTGAGCTGTTTAAACTCTTCAAATTCCAAGCTTGTCTGGTCAGGCAATTTCCTGAGGGTACAAAATTGTTGCTCTTATGCTTCAGGCACTAACTGTTATGTACTTAAAATATCCCCTTTTATTGCCTCGAAGCTGGTTACACTCTCCTAAGCAAGAGGGTATAACCTTTGTGAGCATTTCCTGTCAGCCTATTCTGCAACAGTAGTGTCCATTGTTGAACTGGTCACTGAGCCAACCATTCAAAAAAATGTAAAAAGATGTGCCCATCCTATTCATCCAACATTGTAATTAAATGGGTGAATTTGAATTTTCCAAGCCTTAAGTCTTGTTAGAGCTCTTGCTTCACCAGACATACCTTCATTGAGGTTTTTCTTTGTCAGCTTGAGTTGTTTTGATTTAAACTCACTTTCCTGACATTCCTGCTCTTCTTTCTGTTCCTGCTTGTCACTCTTTTTCCCATCTGTCTCTCTTTTCCTTTTCCTTAGGATCCTAGTTTCAAATTCTGCTATTCCAATTTTAACGTATCTGTTTCAGTATCCCTAATTTAAACACTTTGATATGTTTTATCATCTGTTTTGCAATTTCTGTTTTCCTGACATTTGGGTGGAACAAAACCTTATAGCGCCCAGATACACCTTTACGTTCTTCTAAGGACAGCATTGTGAACTTTTTGTAAGATATCATGTGTCCTGGCAAATGCAAGCATTAACATCAAACATAGTCAGCTTAATGCTTTCATATTAAATATTCAAGAAACCCTTTTTACAATTTAAACAGATATGCAAAGGCTGCAGTTGTGAGTAGGGGACAACAAAGTTACAAATATAGATCAGTTAAGTGATTGACAAAGATGTGGCGAATAGAGAATGTGAAGCGCTTCATTTTTGAGTTTTGACTTAATAATAATTTAGTTGGACAATGCTTACTGTATCAGAAGAGAGCAAATTAGTTAATTTTATTGAGAGAAAGGAAAAGATTTTTTTTTTAAAACCAAAAGGATTGCAGATGCTGGGTATCTGAAACAAATTCAGAAATTGCTAGAAAGGCTCAGCATTTCTGGCAGCATCTCACAGAGTCATCGAGATGTACAGCACTGAAACAGACCCTTTGGTCCAACTCATCCATGCCGACCAGATATCCTAACCTAGTCTAGTCCCATTTGCCAGCACTTGGCTGATATCCCCCCAAACCCTTGCTATTCGTCTACCCATCCAGATGCCTTTTAAATGTTGAAGTTGTATCAGCCTCCACCACTTCCTCTGGCAGCTCATTCCATACACGCACCACCCTCTGTATGTAAAAGGTGCCCCTGAAATCCCTATTAAATTATTTCCGTCCCACTCTAACCTATGCCCTCTAGTTCTGGACTCCCCCACCCAGGAAAACAACCTTGTCTATTTACAAAGTTAAAAATCACACAACACCAGGTTATAGTCCAACAGGTTTAATTGGAGGCACTAGCTTTTGGAGCGTCGCTCTTTCATCCGGTGGTTGTGGAGGACACAATTGTAAGGCACAGAATTTATAGCAAAAGTTTACAGTGTAATGTAACTGAAATTATATATTGAAAAATACCTTGATTGTCTGTTGAGTCTTTCCTCTGTTTGAATACCATAATAGTTTCACTTCTTTCACAAACACAACCACCTGATGAAGGAGCAGTGCTCCGAAAGCTACTGTGCTTCCAATTAAACCTGTTGGACATAACCTGGTGTTGTGTGACTTTTAACTTTGTACACCCCAGTCCAACACCAGCATCTCCAAATCTTGTCTATTTACCCTATCCATGGCCCTCATGATTTTATAAACCTTTATAAGGTCACCCCTCAGCCTCTGATGCTGCAGGGAAAACAGCCCCAGCTTATGCAACCTCTCCCTATAACTCAAACCCTCCAACCGTGGCAATATTCTTGTAAATCATTTCTGAACCCTTTCAGGTTTCACAACATTCTTCCGGTAGGAGGGAGATTAGAATTGCACACAATATCTGTTGAGAGAAATCAGAGTTAAGTTCAGTGACCTTTCCTCAGAACTGATAGAAGCTGGGAAAAAGTTGTTTGTTTGTTTATGCAAAAGGAAGGGTGGGGGAGGGGGTAAGGAGTAAATTATAAGTGGAGATAAAGCCCAAAGAGACAGAACAGTTGGACAAACAAAGGGGTGGATAACAATCAATTTAGGAGAATGAGTAGCTGTTAGTGGATAATTGGTAGCAAGCAATGAGTGGTGTATTTTTGCAGACCAGGTGATTACAAGGACTGCTGTATAGGGGTTGGGTAAGAACATGGGAGAAGGTGCCTCAAAGCCTAAATGTATTGAACTCACTACTGAATCCTGTAGAGTTTCTGAGTGGAAGATGAGGTGCTGTCCTTCCATTTGCTAAACCTGAGATAAAAAATAAGAAAGGACACAACATCCAACATAAGCGCACACAGGCACAAAGTTACAAAAGGAAAGAGTAGAATTCAAACAGAAGATGAAAATCATACACAACTTAAGGTGCTTAGGGAGCCCTCAGGGGTTTAGGTTTATTTTGGAGATGACTGTTGTTTAATTTATGATTTGGAGATGCCGGTGTTGGACTGGGGTGTACAATGTTAAAAATCACACAACACCAGGTTATAGTGCAACAGGTTTAATTGGAGGCACACTAGCTTTCGGAGCGACGCTCCTTCATCAGGTGGTTGTCTGATAAAGGAGCGACGCTCCGAAAGCTAGTGCTTCCAATCAAACCTGTTGGACTGTAACCTGGTGTTGTGTGATTTTTAATATTGTTTAATTTATGTCTTGTATCATCAGCAGTAGCAACAGATATTTCATTATCTTTTGAGTTCTTGGTGTTCTGATGTTTCTTTTTAATCAATTCTGTCATTAGGCATTTTCCTTTCTTGAAATACCAAGAAAACACTTTCTCCAGCTGATTCTATGTGTAGTCAAAAATCCATCTCCTTTGCTCTGCCAAAACAATTCCTTGAAGTACAGTAATATAAAACTAAAAATTACAGATGCTTAAAATCTGAAACAGAAATTGCTGGAGAAGCTCAGCGGGTTGGCAGCATTTGTAGAGAGAGTTACTGGTTCAAGTCCAGTGACCCTTCTACAGGACCTTGCAATACAAGTTTGCTTTGTGTATTCTGTTAACAGAATTTATGGGTCTTTAGATGTGCTAACTATAGGCAAGATTCCACCTCACATGCTTGAAAGATCTTATAAAGGTTAAAACAACTGACATTCCTCCACCTTTGCCTCCACTGCATCTGTTCCCAGGATGACCAGTTCCACCTCAGAAAGTCTCAGATGGCCTCTTTCTTCCAAGATCACAACTTCCCTTCCCACGTGGTCCATGAGGCCTTCCAGCACATCTCCTCCACTTCATACACCACCGCCCTTGAACCCCACCCGTCCCAACACAAAAAGGACAGAACCCCCTGGTCCTCACCTTCCACCAGCCCACACGCCAGTCCCAGCACCTTTCCCTGCCACTGCAGGAAGTGCAAAACTTGAGCCCACACCACTCCCATCACTTCCATCGAAGGCCCCAAGGGATCCTTTCACATTCATCAGAAATTTACCTGTACATCTACCAATGTCATTTACTGCATCCGTTGCACCCAATATAGTCTCCTCTACACTGGGGAGACAGGACGCCTTCTTGCAGATCATTTCAGACAATAACTCTGGGACATCCACATCCACAAACCCCACTGCCCCGTGGCTGAACACTTCAACTCCCCCTCCCTCTCCACCAAGGGCATGCAGGTCCTGGGCCTCTTCCGCCACCAAATCATTACCACCTGACGCCTGGAGGAAGAACACCTCATATTTCATCTTGGGACCCAGCAACCACATGGGATAAATGTGGATTTCAACAGCTTCCTCATTTCCCCTCACCCCACATTATCCCAGTTCCTTGCCTCCAACTCGGCACCACCCTCCTGAACTGTCCATCACCTTTCCCATCCATCAGCTCAATTCCCCCCTCTGACCTATCACCTCCCCACCTTCATCCACCTACTGCTTTCTCAGCTACCTTCCCCACAACCCCACCCCCCTCTCATTTATCTCTCAGCCCCTGGCCCAAAAACCTCATTCCTGATGAAGGACTCATGCCCAAAACATTGATTTTCCAGCTCCTTGGATGCTGCCTGACTTGCTGTACTTTTCCAGCACCACACTCTCAACTCTGATTTCCAGCATCTGCAGTCCTCACTTTCTCCTAAAACAACTGGGAGGCTAGGGTTTCTTCATGAACAATAGCAAAAATTGTTGGAGAAACTCAACAGATCTTGCAGCATCTGTGGAAAGAAAACAGAGTTAACATTTCAAGTTCAGTGACCCTTCTTATGTCTGACTGGCCTCACTGATTTCAGTGCCTGTTAATGAAATGTTGATTTTAATTCAACTATCTTTGTGCTGAAGAAGGATCACTGGATGCACAGTTGAAAATGTGGTGCTGGAACAGCACAGCAGGTCAGGCAGCATCCAAGGAGCAGGAGTATCGACATTTTGGGCATAAGCCCTTATGGGAGAAAGTGAGGACTGCAGATGCTGGAGATCAGAGCTGAAAATGTGTTGCTGAAAAAGCGGAGCAGGAGAATCGATGTTTCGGGCATGAGCCCTTCTTCAGCCCTTCTTTCCTGAAGAAGGGCTCATGCCTGAAACATCAATTCTCCTGCTGCTTGGATGCTGCCTGACCTGCTGCGTTTTTCTAGCAACACATTTTCAGCATAAGCCCTTGTGCCCAAAACTTTGATTCTGCTGCTCCTCGGATGTTGCGTGACTTGCTGTGCTTTTACAGTACCACATCCTCAACTCTGATCTCCAGCAGCTGCAGTCCTCACTTTCCCCTCACTGGAGCCAAAGCTTTAACTCTGCTTTCTCTCCACAGTAGCTGCCAGACCTGCTGAGTTCCTCCAGCAATTTCTATTTTTCATCTCATGTTGGTTTCATAACTTGACGTGTTCCATTATCAGGTGATTTTTGTGGCCATTTTAAATTAGTGTTTTGCCTTATTAAAAATATTTCAGTACCCAGATACAAAAATCAGACAATGGAATTTGAAAACCAATTATCCATATTTTAACACTACATGGTCAGACATGAAATGTTTCACTTTTTGGGTTCCCCTTTCGAGCTTCTTAAAAGCTTCTTTTTGATTTTCAGAAGATAGATTTTGGTTTCAAGGGTTTTCATTCTCACTTACTCATTTATTGGATAATGCAGTAATATAGTAACAATACCATCAGTATTCATATTGATATGTGAGGTATTTAGACTCAGACAGAAATAAAATGAGAAGAATTCATTAATATCCTCAATAATTATCAAGCCTGCAGATATTAGAATCAGATAATGAAAGATAATTAGTACTTCATATTTTATCCCTATCGTGCCATAATAGCAAACATAAGTTTTCATGTATTTCAAGCTAGAAATGAATGTCATAAAATTAGTTGCATGAGGGAGATCCATGTTATTATAAACATTCTATATTGCAAAAGAATCTACTTTTTTTTTAATTGCTCCCACTGATGGTTAAAAAATTTGTCATACAGCAAGGAAACAGACTCTTTCATCCATGTCGACCAAGTTTCTCAAACTAAACAGGTCCTAATGGCCTGCATTTGGCTCTTATCCTTCTAAACCTTTCCTATTCAAATGTCTTTTAAATATTGTAACTGTACCTGCATCTACCAGTTCCTCTGGCAGTTCACTCCATATATGAACCATTCTCTGTGTGAAAACGTTGCCCCTCAGGTCCCTTTTAAATCTTTCTCCTCTTATCTTAAAAATATGCTCCCTAGTTTTGAACTCACCCACCCTAGGGTGACCTTTGCTATTCACCTTGTTCATGCCCTTCATGATTTCATGAACATCTATAAGGTCAGCCCTCAATCTCCTATACTCTAGGGAAAAGAGGTCCCTCTCAGAACTCATCCCCTCCATTCTCAACAACATTCTTGTAAATCTTTTCTAAACCTTCTCCAATTTAGTGATAATCTGCTTTTAACAGGGCAGCCAGAACTGCACACAGTACTCCAAAAGAGGTCTCATCATCCTCCTGTACAAATGCAACATGACATCCCAACTCCTATAGTCAATAGTCTTAGCAAGGATGTCAAGCATGCTAAATGCCTTCTTAACCAACTTGCCCACCTGCGATGAAAGTTTCATAGAGAGATCCCTGGGGAGGGATATGGGCCAAACGAAGGCAGGTGTGACCAGATTAGTTTGGGCATGGACTGGTTGTACTGAAGGATCTGTTTCCATGCTGTATGACTCTGTGACTACCCAAGGCCCTACCATTTAACTACCCAAGGCCCTACCAGGGCAGCACGGTGGCACAGTGGTTAGCACTGCTGCCTCACAGTGCCAGAGACCCGGGTTCAATTCCTGACTCAGGCAACTGACTGTGTGGAGTTTGCACGTTCTCCCCATGTCTGCGTGGGTTTCCTTCGGGTGCTCCGGTTTCCTCCCACAGTCACAAAGATGTGCAGGTCAGGTGAATTGGCCATGCTAAATTGCCCATACTGTTAGGTAAGGGGTAAATGTAGGGGTATGGGTGGGTTGCGCTTCGGCGGGTCGGTGTGGACTTGTTGGGCCGAAGAGCCTGTTTCCACACTGTAATGTAATGTAATCTAATCTAATCTAATCTTAACTGTTTAAGTCCTACCCTTGTTCAAAAGGTTTTCCTGGCTTCTTGAATACAGGATCTCTCTTCTCCACTTTCATCTCCTCTCACAAGGCAGAATGCAATGCACTGTCAGAGAATCTTGGAGTCCATGTTCTGATGTGTTGCACCATTATTCACTCTTCATCCTTGCATTTCATTGTCTGTATTACGGACATTGGGGCTGGGTTAATTGCTCGCACACTGTCCTATTTTGCAACTTTGATGGCTGTCCCACGCCAAGTAAAGCTGTAGCACAGCTATTCAATAACAGGCAAAGGACCTTACGCTTAGAAAGTTTGAATCACAGAAGCAAATATACACAGAAATTTCTGGAGAAACTCAGCTGATTGGGTAGAATCTGTGGAGAGAAATCAATGTTAACATCAACAAGTCCTTAACCCTCCTTCAGAACAAGGACTATCAGAATGAAAAGTAAAAATGGAAAGTAAACAATTCTATAACAGTACCCCATTTTGAACTTATCCATTCAGAGCTCGATCTGTATCTAATGAGTCTTCAAGGATATTGTGGTATTAATGGATATATTTCCCATATGCCATCTCTTTTAATCCCAGTTACTTATGCTACTCTTCTGATCAGTATTTTAAAAGTTTCATCATTACCTATTTTCTTCCAAATTAAAATGAGCTATCTAAAAAGCAAGAGATTTACTATCTAAATATAGATTTACTACATTTAGATTAGATTAGATTAGATTACTTAGTGTGGAAACAGGCCTTTCGGCCCAACAAGTCCACACCGACCTGCCGAAGCGCTCCCACCCAGACCCATTCCCCTACACCTAACACTATGGGCAATTTAACATGGCCAATTCACCTAACCTGCACATTTTTGGACTGTGGGAGGAAACCCACGCAGACACGGGGAGAACGTGCAAACTCCACACAGTCGCCTGAGTCGGGAATTGAACCCAGGTCTCTGGCGCTGTGAGGCCAGATATAGCAAAATTATGTGAATTGTTGTAAGTAAAACAGAAACAGAAATATTTTCAAAAACTCAGCAATTTGATTCAAATCTGAATGTCAGTTCTGAAGAACAGTCACTAGAGCCGAAATGTTAATTCTGTGTTCTCTCCATAGATGCTGCCAGGCTGGTTGAGCTTTTTCCAGCAATTTCTGTTTTTGTTTCTGATTTTCAGTATCCACTGCTCTTTGGGTTTTTTTTAGTTCTGTAAGTGTAAGTTTGTTTTGAATTTTATATTTCGATATGAACAGAAAACAAGACAAGACAACAGGAGCAAAAGCCCTTCATCAGGAATGAGGCTGTGAGCCGAGGGGGTGGTGAGATAAATGGGATGGGGTTGTGGGGCTGGGGACGGGAAGTAGCTGAGAGTGTGATAGGAGCTGGGGTAATGGGATAGGTCAGAGGGGAGGATGGTAAAGAATCAA
This sequence comes from Chiloscyllium plagiosum, assembly GCF_004010195.1. Lineage (NCBI taxonomy): Eukaryota > Metazoa > Chordata > Chondrichthyes > Orectolobiformes > Hemiscylliidae > Chiloscyllium > Chiloscyllium plagiosum. The sequence goes on from NC_057711.1 coordinate 49,186,823, forward strand.
GTTCCATGTCATTTGCAACGTGCCTCAGAACCAAAATCATTCAACAAAGTGGAAGCAATTGATTCAAAAGACAAACAAATTCAGTGAAAGAGGGGTTGGGACACTGAATCAACTCTTAAGAACATTGTTTCAAATTTGTAATGACAGACACACAAAAATTATGATGCAATTTAATTGTGTGAGCCTTCTTGGGCTATTAACATTCTATATACTGTTATTTGTGTTGGTCAGGGTTTAGTTGGTACTGTTTTCAGAGGACTCAGATGTGTCCAAGTCCCACTCCAGGGAATCTAGGCTAGCCTAGACTGACACTCCAGTGAGGTACTGAAGGAATTGTTAGAGATGCTTTCAGATGAGTCATGAACCCATGCTCCCATCTGACATGTGAATGAAGTAGACCGCATAGGATTACTTCAAATAAGAGTGAGAGCAGTTCTCTTTGGCATCCCAGATAATTTTTACCTCTACCCAATACCTAAGGAAAAATTTCTGGTGGATATCACTTCATTGTTTGTGGGAGCTTGTTTTGTACAATTAGACTGCAATGTTTCCTACATAATAACAGTGACTACACGTTGCTTTGATAGCGATTAAGTGCTTTGGGATGTCTTTAGGCTGTGAAAGGTTTGATGGAGAAGCAAGTCTTTTTTCTTCCTTACTGATGTAGACTTAGGTTACCGAATGGTTAAATTCATTTTAAGAGATAATCCACACAATTCATTTATAAGCAGCAAATGCAGAGCCACTTTATTCACTATGATGGATATAAGGTTCTTTACAGCTCTAAATGAAGACAGTCACCTCATCAGCTTATTGGCAATCCACCTGTCCAGAACAGCAGATTGGCATTAACGCTCAACCCCATTCTTAACAACAATACTGAATGATTATCAGTGGAAAGTATATTTTCACTGTTAAGGATTAATTTACTGCAAGTGCAGCAGTGAAGGTTGGAAGTGGTCCTATTTTCCAGGGTGTGCTCTATCACCCAGGATTGCTTTGTCAATAAGCTGCCTGTTAGACTTCATGAAATCCAAGATTGCAGAAATGACTGACAGACTGGAGATTGCTGATAATTTGAAGGAATTGGAGGTGCTAAATGGCTTAAGAAGGGACAAAATCTACTGTATAAATGCCAAAGTATCTCCAAATCACTCTATACTCAAAAGGCAAAAATGCTTTCATTGGAAATATATAAGCTTGATGTTTTTTTTGCAGACAGAATGTTGAAGCCATTTAATAGTGATCAAGAAGCTTTTGTAAAAGGCCTTTTTACTATTTTTGATTCTTAATTTAAATTTTGCATTCTCAAGAATGTGCATTTGCAATTGATGAACTTACCCTACATGAAGATGTACTTTCATTAATGGAATTTAGGAAGAAATTATAATCAGAGTAGTACATTCAGAGAGATTTGTATTGAATGGCCCTTTATGCAATCAGCAACATTTTTTCCAGTTCTAAACACAAGCTAAACATTATTGACCCTGTTTGGCAGACTTACCACATATGCCTTCAATGCATGTTTGTCATTGCCTTATGGGAAGCAATGGCCTAGTGGTGTTATTGTTAGACTATTAATCCAGAAACCCAAGTAATGTTACTGGAGACCCACTATGCCAATGGTGAAATTTGAATTTAATACAAGTCTAGAGCTAACAGTCTAATAATGACCATTATTGATTATTTGAAAACCTACATTAGTGTCCTTTAGGGAAGGTAACTGTAGTCCTTACCTGATCTGGCACATATGTGATGCAAATCCCCTGGGCAATTAGGATTAGCAATATATGCTAGCCAAGCCAATGATGCCCATATCCCATAAATGATTTTTTTTTTAAAAGCATACCACCTTCCAAGCAAGAGAAAAAATCCAATATTCATTAAGGTTCATAAGAGTTTCTGAAAGTCTGTAAAGAGGGAGAGAGTTAACAAAGTGAGCATTCATGCTATCAGGAAGTGAGACTTGATAAATAGCAAAGGAAAATAAGGAAATAACAAATGAGCTGAACAGGTATTTTGCATCAGTCTTCACTACAGGGAACAACATCCCAGAAACAATGATAAATCATGAAATGGAGGAAAGGAGGAAGACAGTAAACCTAAAATTACCAGAACTATGATACTGAGGCAATTGTTAGAACTGAAGCTATGGGCTAACATCAGGGCTTGATGAATTTCACCCGAGGCTCTTAGAGAACTGGCTCGTGAGATAATTGATGCATTGGTTTTAATTTTCCAAAATTCCCTAGATTTAGCTCGGTTCCCTTAGACTAGAAGTTAGAAAATGTAACTATCTAGCATGAAGCTATAGCTAATTAGCTTTAACATTTACCATAGGAAGTTGTTAGAAGCTATTATGAATTAAATTATTATAGCAGGGCCCTTAGATAAGTTCAAGGTAATCAGGGACATACTGTACTTAGATTTTCAGAAGGTATTTGATAAAATGCTACATCAAAGCTTATTGTGGAACATAAAAGCTCATGATTACAGGGATAGCCTGTTGGCATGGCATAGAATTGAGGACCTAACAGTATGTTAGGCATAAGTGAATCTTTTTCAAGGTGACAAGGTGTAACCAGTGTTATGTCACAGGATCTGGTCCTCAGACCTCAACTGTTTACAGTTTTTATAACTGACTCTAATAAAGCAACAAAAACATTGGGTGACATATTGGCTGATGACACAAAGATAGGTAGGAAGACAATTTGTGAAGTGGACGTAAGGAGACAACAAAATGGATGTAAATAGGTTAAATGAGTGGTCAAAGATCTGACATATGGAAGAGTATTCTGGGGAGATAGTCCTAGATTATGGAGATGCAAGTCTTGGGCCTCCTCAACCGCCAAATCCAAGCCACCTGATGTCTGGAGGAAGAACGCCTCATCTTCTGTCCTGGGACGCTCCAACCACATGGCATCAATGTTGATTTCACCTTCCGCTCTGACCTATCACCATCATCCCCCAAACATTCATCTACTTATAGTCTTCCAAGCCACCTTCCCTTCTGCCCCACCCCCTCCTATTTATCTCTCAGCCCCCTTGGGTCCTCCCCTACATTGCTGATGAAGGGCTTATGCCCGAAATGTCAACTCTCCTGTTCCTCAAATGCTGCCTGACCTGATGTGCATTTCCAGTACCACACTTTTTGATTGATTCTAGTGGAGTTTAAAAGAGTAACAGGTGAATGGGTTGAAATATCCTGAAGGGCCTTGAGAAGGTGGATGTGGAGAGAATGTTTGCTCTTACAGGACAATCAACAACTAGGGATCACTGCTTACAAATAATGGGGTCACCCATTTAAAAGGGAGATGAGGCAAAACTGCTCAGCAAAAATATATTCCAATGAAAAGAAAGGACTATAAGAAAGGGGTAATCTGCCATGGGTGTCTAAAGGAAAAAGGGAGGCTATCAAATTGAAACAGAAGGAATGCAAAGTGGCCAAAAACAGCATGAAACAAGAAGATTGGGAAAACTTTAAAGGTCAACAGAAAGTCACAAAAAAGAGCTATAAAGAAAAGTGAGATAGAACATGAGAAAAAAACTAGCACAGAATATAAAGACAGACAGCAAAAGTTTTTATAAATATATAAAATGAAGAAGATTAGCCAAAGTAAACATTGGTCCTTTAGAGGAGGAGAGGGACATTTAGTTAGGGGATATGGTGAAATTGCTGAGGCATTGAACAGGTATTTTGTATTTTCACAGTGGAGGATACTAACAACATTGACAAAGAGATGAAGGTAGGTGATAACCTGGAAATTATCATTATTACGGAAGAGGTAGTGTTGGGCAAGTTAATGGAGCTAAGAATAGACAAGTCTCCTGGCCCTGATGGAATGCATCCCAGGGTACTAACAGAGATGGCAGGAGAAATAGTTAGTGCACTGGTAGTAATTTTCCAAAAATCACTGGATTTTGGGGCAGTCCCAACAAATTGGAAAACAACAAATGTGACACAACTGTTTAAAAAGGGAGGTAGACAAAAGATAGGGAATTATAGACCAGTTGGCTTTGTTACAAAGCTGGTCCCTTTTTTTCCTAAAAGCTGTTCTTTGTTCAATGAGACCCTGTCCTTGAGATTTTTCAGAGGGGCAATAAAACAGGCTAGGCTCCGATCAGTCTGGTTTGGGACAGAGACGAAAAGGATTTTGAGAGGCCTTTTGTTTATTTGTAAACAGATGAGACTTCAGACCAAAATGGTCATGTTTTAGAAGTGACCTATATAATGGTCAGCTCTTTAGCTGGGCTGAGCCGTTTTAGTTCAGTCTTGAACTGGAAAGTTCAATAGGGAGCTGTGTGGAAACTCTCTCTCTTTTCTGCCTCTCAACTTCAACCTGTAAGCATCTGTTCCAATTATACTGGTTTTTAAAGGGAATTTGCTTATTGGGACTGTTGTGTATATTCAGAACAGCATAATTAAGTCTAGTTGGATAGGTTGAGTTCTTTAGGGGTTCTTTATTCTGTTCTTTGTGTTTCATTGTGTAATTTTGTGAATACTTTTTTGTCTGTTTTGAAATCTAGTAGTCAACCTAGTTATCTTACCATGGGTAATTTTTACTGTAGACTTACCAAAACAAATTGCAAAGTTATGGTCTGGGGCTGCCTGCTTAAGAATGTTTTGAGTGGTCTAGCCTAGTCCAGAACAGCTTAACCTCTGTAGTGGGGGAAATGCTTGAGTCTGTTATCAAGGAAGAAATAGCAAAACATCTTGATTGATATTGTCCCATTGGGCAGATGCAGCAAGGGCTCATGAAGGGCAGGTCATGCTTAACAAATCTTTTGGAATACAATGAAGACATTACGAACAAAGTGGACAACGGGGACCTAGTGGATGTGGTGTACTTCGAGTTCCAAAAGACAAGGTGCCGCACAAGAGGCTGCTGCATAAGGTAAAGATGAATGCCATTACAGGTAAAGTATTAGCAAGGATAGAGGATTGGTTGACTAACAGGAAGCAAAGAGTGGGGATAAGTGAGTGCTATTCCAGTGACTAGTGGTGTGCCTCAGGGATTGTTGTTGGGACTGCAATTATTCACAACTTATATTGATAATTTGGAGTTGGGGACCATGTGCAAAGCATCAATGTTTGCAGATGACACTAAAATGAGTGGCAGAGCAAAGTGTGCAGAGAGGATTATGAAACTTTGCAGAGGAACATGGATACATTGAATGAGTAGGCAAAGGTCTGGCAGATGGAATGGAATGTTTATAAAGTTGAAGTCATCCATTTTGAGAGGAGTAACAGTAAAAAGGATTATTACTTCAATGGTAAGAAGTTACAGCATGCTGCTATGCAGAGGGACCTGGGTGTCCTTGTACATGAATCACAGAGGATTGGTCTGCAGATACAACAGGTAATTTAGAAGGAAAATGGAATTTTATCCTTCATTGCTAAAAGGATTGAGTTTAAAAGCAGAGAGGTAATGTTGCAGCTGTACAGGGTGCTGGCAAGGCCACATCTGGAGTACTGTGTGCAGCTTTGGTCTCCTTACTTGAAAAAGGATGCACTGGCACTGGAAAGGGTACAGAGGAGGTTCACTAGGTTGATTGCAGAATTGAGAGGTTTGGCTTATTAGAAGAGACTGAGTATACTGTGATTATATTCATTGAAATTCAGAAGATTGAGGGGGGATCTTATAGAAACATATAAAATTATGAAGGAAATGGACAAGATAGAACTAGAGAGGATGTTTCCACTGGCTGGTGAAACTGGGACAAGAAGGCATAGCCTCAAACTTAGGGGGAGCAGATTTCGGACTGACTTGAAAAGGAACCTCTTCACCCAGAGAGTTGTTAATCTATCAGATTCCTTGCCCAGGGAAGTAGTTGACATTACTTCAGTGAATATTTTTAACCTAAGGTAGATTTTTTTTTGAACAATAAAGGAATTAAGGGATATGGTGAGAGGATGGGTAAATGGAGCTGAGTCCATGAAAATATCAGCCATGATCTTATTGAATGTGGATCAGGCTTGAATGGCCAGATTGCCTACTCCTGTTCCTAGTCCTTTTGTCCTAACGTAAATATTTTCTCTTTGAGTGTCATGGGTCTTTGGAACTCTTTTCCTGAAAAGGTAGTGGGAATAGAGTTTTGAATATTTTCCAGGCAAAGTTGAATAGATCCTTTTAAAGCAAAGGGTAAAAAGTTATCAGAGGTTGCCTGGAGTGTGGATTTGCGATTACAGTCAGATCACCAACAATCATGTCAAATGGTGGAGTGGGCTTGAAGTGCTGAATGGCCTACTCCATTTCTTTGTTCATATGGTCATGTTTAAACTCCTTTAATGCTATGATCACTCCTGGAACTAAGCAGCGTCCAAAGGCTCCACAACTGCCCACCTGTGAAATCTCAGGTTTTCTAACTCCCATCTTTTATACATTCACCCCATTTATCTAACCATTGATGGGCTCTAAACTATGTCACCTGGAATTCACACACTGAACTCTTCCATTTCTCAACTTTCCACTCCTTTAATGCCTTCCCCTTTAACTAGAATTTCCTTCACCCAATCTAACCTCTTCAACTCAACCTTGATTGTCAATCTTTAAAATTATATCGGATTGTGTTTCTGCAAAGCACCTGAGAACCTTCCTTTCCCAATGTTAAAATTACAACTTTTCTTCATATTTGACCTTAAATAAGCAAAAATGATTTTAATGGTGGTAACCTATAGACATTCAACTTTATAGCATAACAAAGCAATATAGGATAAATAATTTGGTTGTGATTTGGTCTAGGTGCCTTTTATGTGTGAACTTTATCAATGTGTTGAGAAATTGAGTTACCACTGTTTGAAACACAGTTTAATATGAACTTTATAGCTGTTTATTTCACATTAAATGAAAATACGGGACAATAGTTATGACCACTTTCATTTATCTTCTTGTGCTATAAAAAAAATACCCATCTGCTTAAGCAATATCCTTTAGGGAAGGAAATTTGCCATCCTTACCTGGTCTAACCTATATGTGATTCCAGTTGCATGGTAATGTGATGGACTCTTAACTACCTTCTGAAATGTTCAAGTAAGTCACCTAATTCAATTTGAGATAAATATCAAGTACTGACCTTCCCAGTTACATCCACATCCCATAAAGTATAAAAAAAGTGAATGAGGTATAAATTAGCTTCAAACAGCAATTGATTCCAAAGGCAGAGAGTCAAAAGAAGATTACTTTTGTGTAGCCAGTATCTGGGTTAAATTACTGTTTGAAGCTGATTTTGAAAGTCCACTTGCATTGTAGAATGGCAATTGCATCTGTTCACTTTGCTTTAAAAATCACACAACACCAGGTTATTGTCCAACAGGTTTATTTAGACGTACAAGCGTTCAGAGCACTGCTCCTTTGTCAGGAAAGCTTGTACTTCCAAATAAACCTGTTGGACTGTAACCCAGTGTTGTGAAGTTTCCGACTTTGTCCACCCAGTCCAACACCAGCATCTCCACATCATCACTTTGTGTTTTAAGTGGGACGATTCCTGTGTTAGTCCAACAGTTCCTCAAAATTGCAGGGGGAGCTAGAGCAGAAAAAGGTCCATTTTCTGATCAGTCATACAGATGTACAGTACGGAAACAGACCATTCATTCCAACTCGTCCATGCCGACCAGATATCCTAAATTAATCTGGTCCCTTTTGCCAGCACTTGACCCATATCCCTCTAAACCCTTCCTATTCATGTACCCACTCAGATTCTTTTTAAATGTTGTAATTGAACCAGCCTCCACCACTTCCTCTGGCAGTTCATTCCATACATGTACCACCCCCTGCGTGAAAACTTTGCCCCTTAGGTCCCTTTTAAAACTTTCCCCTCTCACCGTAAACCTATGTCCTCTAGTTCTGAGGGCCCCCTATTCAGGAAAATGATCTTGACTATTTACACTATCCATGCCCCACTTGATTTTATAAACCTCTGTAACGTCACCCCTCACCCTCCAATGCTCCAGGGAAAACAGCCCCAGCCTATTCAGCCTCTCCCTATAGCTGAAACCCTCCAACCCTGGCAACATCTTTGTAAACCTTTTCTGAACCCTTTCAAATTTCCTAAAGGAGGCAGAATTGCACACAATATTCCAGAAGTGGCCTAACCAATGTCCTATACAGCCGCAACATGACCTCCCAATTCCTATACTAAATGCTCTGACTCATAATCAAAAGCATATTAAGCCTTTTTCACTATCCTATCTACCTGCGACTCCACTTTCAAGAAACTATGAACCTGCACTTCGAGGTCTCTTTGTTCAGCAACACTCGCCAGAATCTTATCATTAAGTGTATAAGACCTGCTCTCTGATTTACCTTTCTGAAATGCAGCACCTCACATTTATCTAAATTAAATTCCAGAGCAGAATTAATTATGATAAGTACAATGGTAATTGGGAAACAAGATGGTGGCCAATCAAAATGGGTTTTAGAAAGGTTTTGGGTAATTGAAAACACCCTTGAACTCTTTCTTGCTAGCTTGATGCATTATGATTATATTACTTCAGTCATTTAGGCACAAGTGAGATGCAGAAATATGCACATGCATTGCTTCTGTGTTGGAATCACTTGCAGTACGTACACAATGTTTTTGCAGAGAATTGTTATTGATTAAGGGGATGTTTGCAGTGTTTTGGGCACAAAATTTGGCATTTTTTCTCTCTTCTGTTAAAAGTGTAAATGATTTTTATACCATAGGTTAGTTTATTAGAACTTTATCTCTGACTGTCTTAAAGAGCAGAGTGCATAGGAAGACAAATTAAATATTGCAGCTTGGAAGGAGCTATATTTAACAGAACTGGTGAGAGAGTTACATAATTAAGGGGCAACATTGAAGTTTAGCTTTCTGTGGATGGGGTCCTAGGATGTGATCTTGACATGAAAGGAAACTTCAGTTGGTAAATTTAGCAATATTTTCCTGTTGTGTTCTCTGCCAGAAGGCAGTTAAAACCTACAGTACCACAATCATCAAGGCTAGGGCAAAGGGGGTGTGCCCCGAATCCACTCCAGCTAGAACATAAATTGAAATCTATGCTGCTGTTAGCAACCTGATCCACATTAGCTATCCATCCAACAGCATCAAATAAGGAGTCTAAATTGCTGAAACAATATCCGCTTTTATAAACATGTTGTAGCCTGGTGCAATGGGTAATGATGGTACAGGCTCCAATTAGTTCTATCCAATGGCAGGCCAGTAGTCTCTTTTGTCCCTACCACCTGCTATTGTTGTGTGCTGGAAAGATGTTTTTAAGTTTATCCTCAATCTGTTTGACAACGTTATGAATATGCCTTCCTTGACACTCCTTGAGGTAACTTGAACCCTAGAATCCAAATCAAAGACAAGAATGTTGTCCATTATGTCTGTAAAGACGGTGTCTACTTACTTTTGTGTGTTTTAAATTGTGAATTGAAATGGGGAAGAATCTTTTAAAAAGTAGTGTTTGAAAAGGACTGTTGCATGTTTTGAGAACTAAGCAACTGGATAATCCTTTGTATCTAGTTAATGCCCATGACGATCTTCAGTAAGAGACAATCTAACCTGCCCTTTGACATTCAGTAGTGTTGACATCATGGGGGTTACCGTTGGCCAGAAATTGAACTGGACTAGCCATATAAATACTGTATAAGACCAGGTCAGAGGCTCGGAATACTGGGATGAGTAACTCACCTCCTGACTCCCCAAAGCCTATTCACTACCTGAAAAGCACAAGTCAGGAGTGTGGTGGAATGCATCCCACTTGTATGGATAAATGCAGTTTCAAACACCCTCAAGAAACCTAGGTACCAGTGGAACAAAATAACTCACTAAATTGGCACCACACCAAAAAATATCAACTCCCACAATCTACCATGATGCTCAGTAGCAGTAGTGTACACTTTCTATAAGATGTAGAAATTAATAGAAGATCCTTCAAAAGCACCTTCTAAACCCATGATCACTTCCATTTAAAAACACAAGGACAGCAGGTACATGGGAGCAGTACCACCTACTGGTTCTGCTTGAATCCAGTCACCATCCTGACTTGGAAATGTGTCACTGTTTGTTCAGTGTCATTGAGAGAAAGTCCTTGAACTTCCTCCCTAAAGGCATTGAGGATCTACCCACAGCACATGCTCTATAACAGTTCCAGAAGACAACTCACCATCGCCTTCTGGAGGGCATCTAGAGATGGACAATGAATGCTGGCCCAGCAAGTATGCCCACATCCCAAGAGTGACTGAAAAAAACACCTTGAGCACAAGGAAATTAAGTTTGCTAGTGCAGTAAACTCAGACTGCATGGATCACTAGAGCAGGAGTAAGCCATTCAAAGCGTCAAGACTGTCCACTCTGCGGAATTCCCATCCTTCCCCTGTATTCTTTTTAGTTTCCACACATTTATTTGACAACAAAAGAAAAGACATTTAGACTTGGATATTTATTCAAATGCCTTTGTTGTCATAATTACTGTAAACAAATTTATTAAATACTGGTGCTTTTACACAAAGAATACCAGACTGACTACACATAATCTGAAGTTCTAACTGCCTTTGTCACACAAACTATTGCTATGAGCATGTTTGTACATACACAACATATCATGCATTGCAAAATGCCTTGCATCCAGCAATCTACTATGTTTCAGATGATGGAGTAGTGCTGGGTGACAAGTTATATTTACCTTACTGGCCTGAGAGGTTGGAATCTGACCAGTAGATGGCAGTTCCAATATTCATTGCATTGTACATTGGATTAGAGAACTGCTCCATTGCTATAATGACACATCAGGCCAGTAAGATAAATATAACTTGTCACACACATGCTTTTATGTTGGGTTAGTGTTACTGTCTTCTGACATGCAGGATGTGCAAAGGTAATAACAGTCACTGAGTAAACTTGTTGAATTCTCTCAAGCTGATGGGTGAGAAATTGAGATCATTTGCAACTATCTGTTTTCAGTGCCTTCTGGGCTTCAAGAAAGCATCTGTGGTGCACGTGTACGCACTTTGGGATAACTCTCACTGGAAAAAGCATTGGTGACGGCATGAGCGCATGCGTATTACACACACACGCACAGTCATTATACAAAGTACGTAGATCATGACATCAATCATTTGTAACACTGCTTTGAGACCAGTGCTGTCAATTTGAAGCTCAATATTATAGTTAATGGTTTCCCCGTCAACAGGAAGTCATATCCACTAGTAGATTTGGGTCACAGTTCTCCCACTTGACTCTCAGGAAAGAGCAATGTCTGTGCTTTAGCAAGTGCATCTTCACCAAAATCTGAAAACTGCTGCAGCCACAGTTGCAATCTAAAGTAGGGAGAAGGCTACTAGTATTGGAAATGTTTGCAATATCTCACATGTACTATCCATTGTTCCATAAAGGAGGTCACTAATTCTTCTCTTCTCTGTAAGCAAATTAAAAGACATGTACTCATTTAGCAGAACATACGCTGAAATTGCTAAGATACAGAGAAGATTAGAATAGCCCCTGTGCAAGGATGACAATCACATTCATCCCATATTTTTAAGAAAAGTTAATGAGATGGGAAGTGGTGTGGTTGTAAACTGATTTGACTTGTAATTCAGAATCCCAGGCTGATGTTCTGAGGAAGTCATTTTTAGGCCTGTAATGACAAATGGTGAAATTTGAAAAATAAAGTTAGTTCTCTCTTGCCAAAGTAAGCAAGGCGGAGTGAGCATGCAACATCACTGAGATTGCAGACTTCCATTGTGGAGGGAATATCAACCGCAAATTTTATGGTCAGGTTTTTGGAGTGGACGTTAAGCTACAGGTTTTCTCACTCAGATAAGAATACTACCAATTGTGTAAAGGCTGACACTTAGTGGGTGTGTGGCATGGAATTGAAATTCACTCCATTCAAGATCTAGCTGGATTGTGACAAGCGGCACACTATCATGCAGGTAAGGCCTGGTATTCTGGCAACAGTCATGATGCCACCATTCTGCAGCAGTCCACTATATTAGCTGCATTTCAGCCACCACACGAAGACAATCCACTGACAACCTGGCCAATGAATCCAGTGCACAAGTCGATCACATGTGCAGCAATTATAAAGTAAAAGACATTTGCATGCAAAATGTGACAGAGGAGAGCAAAGTGTGCTAAAACATGAATGTTTTAAAACAATGTTTTCATGACATGGAGCAAACAAGGTGTCAAGATTCAAGGTGCTCCAGTGTATAGAGTTTTCACAGTATGGAAAGAGTCCTTCGGCCTATCTTGTCTGTTCTATTCATCAAACATGTATTTATTGTAATCTCAATGTCCACATGTCACCCCCATTGCCTTCTATGCGTTTCAAGTGCTCATCTAAATTATTCTTAAATATCTTGAGAATTCCAACTTCTATCACTCTCTTAGGCAGTGAGTTTCAGATACTCTCATTCTCTGGGAAAAAAAAATCATCAGTTCCCTTCTAAAACTTCTATTTCTTACTTAAAAACTGGGCCTCCTGATTATTAATACATGCTGCCTTACCATGGGAGAACAATATGAACACCAACTACACAGTGAGCAGCTGAGGAGACAAAGCAGAAGATATTGGAGACTGAGTGAGTTTCATCCTAGACTGGTTGACCCATTTGACCACAGTACCAGAGAATGCAATCCCAACCTCCCATTCAACAATCATGTTTGACTATACATTCACCTCGTGACCACAGTGAAAAAATAAAACAACAATGAAATAAATATTCCAAAACATATTCATGCATTAAATCATATCATATTGCATACAAAAGTCAATTGCTTCCCCATAGACCTTATCTTCCATGCATTTTGCCTGTCCTGGTGTTCCTATACATTGTAGACCCAGTGGTTCCCATGTCGCTGCTGACATTCAGTGGAAGTGACTGCGAGTAACACGGCAAGATTGGCTAGAGCTCTGGCTGCAAACACAGCATTGGCAGCAACTGTCTGCACTTGTTACTTAATAGGAAGATGACGGCTATCTTTTGGAAAGCCAACAATTTCATACTCATGTAACTAATGGCACTGTCTCCAGAAAATCAAAGTGTTCTGATTGTTGGAATTTTTTTGACGTCCTGCAAGCTCCTTTGCATAATGTAGTCCACAGACATAATATAATCAGAAAAAGTTGTAAAAAATTCACCAGTTCAGGCAGCATCTGCAGAGAATGACACTGAGTTAACATTTCAGATTGATGGCTGTTTATTAACAACTTGTAATAAAAGAGCATGTAGATTGAGAAGCTCGTGAAATGTGAGGAGGGGCTAAGGTATTACGATATTGTCATCTTCAATGGCTTCAGCCTCATTACCGGCCATTGCTTTGGTGATGACCATCCAAATATATACAAGCAATATCTCTACCATTATTACTAGGCCATACAGTAGTTTTCCCTCCAGCTAACTTCTGCTCCCTTCATTTATGTGCTTCCTGGTCTTGTAGGAGTGTTGTATAATGTTGGGCTGATTTGGCTATCATGAGTGCAGAGTTGGCAGAGCAAGTAAGCTGCAAAATGTGCATGTAGGCTCACAGTCATACTAAGTGTGAGAATGCAATGGAGAATGTGAGTCTTCTTGAGATCAGTGTGTCGGGAAGTGGCAGTAATACCATGTCACAAGTTTAGAAGGATGAGAAGGCATCTGATTGAAATGAATAAAATTCTAACAGGGCTGAACAGACCAGATGCAGGGAGGACTTTGTCCCCTGGGTTGGGAAATCTAGGGGGACGTTTAGAGTGTACAGCAAAAGGCACCTGTCATCACTTTCAAATTGGGTTCCGGACACAAAAACTGTTCGTTTGGTGTTGGCTCATTGCGTCCCCATTGCGGATTCACATATCCTGCCTGTTTTGTTTCACACACATTGTAAACCTCCCCTTTATAAAATCAACACAATTTGTTAATAACCTATTAATGGGGCACAAGGGCATGCTGTCTTTCACTTTTTCACGTTAGCACCTTTCCTTGCTTGTGTTCCCATATCTGTCCATAGATCAATATTCAGAAGGATAAAAGCATCCCCTTAGTTACAAAAAGCCTTTTGATTATTGATCACACCCAGCAGGCCCAGTTCTATTTTGGGCATTGCCTCATTTGACTTGGAGTATTTTTTGTTTTATGTTGTGCACAGTGCAGAATGGAAGAACCAGAATTTCTTAAGCACTCAGCTGCAACCAATGGAATTTTGAAGAGAAGTGCATTTTTCATCTGTTTAAGGCATTTAACGCTTAATGTGAGAACAGCAAGTTTCAGAAGATTGGTTCCCAGGCTCTCAAATCTCACGCTGCTCAAATACCCTGTAGGATGTTTTGTTTCCCATCAGTGCACAAACAGGAAGTGAAAAAGGAAGTTTATGCATCACAGAAGTTGCTTACTAATGACTCGTAATCTGCATTGCATGCTGCCATATCCCAATCTTCAAGATTAATTTCCTGCTCAATCACTGCTTTATTGTGCATGTCATACGGACACAAGATAGTTATTTAGCAAGTTAAGCACATCACTGGCTATGTGTTTAATGAATGAATATAAATTAGAAATTTCACTTCTGCTGTACTTTGTCATTTTGTTTAACTACTCCCAACAAAATTCAGGTGCTTATCTTTAACCCTCAACATTGAAGTTTATTCTTGCTATAGCATGTCTCTATTTATCTTCAGTTCCACCGCAATGTTTTTCTTCCCACTCCCCTTCTGAAGGTGATACTTCATAATAGGTTTTGGTTCCATGGGTAGGGCAGAACCTTATTCTACCTCTTTCAGTTTGTTGTTATTCAAGTGCAAGCCTGTAACAGTGAATGTTGGCCAACTATTCTACTGCAGGTGCATCATAGCTCAGCTTGATGCTGCTTTGCCCACACCCAGAAGTCAGTGACTAATAATCACTATGTGAAAATCCTGCTGATTTATTTTAATCTTTCTGGCTTCAGGAAGCTGAAGGAGATTGTAGTTCACCTAGTGGTTTTCCAGCTTTCATAGCCTTAAACTGTGGATCAACTCTGCAGCTTCCCTGGTTGGTGTGAATGAGTACAACACTGGGAAGCATGTTTGACATATGATGCCTCAGGAAAGCCATTTTGTTCATGAAACATAAATCTCTTCAGATTTCCCAATTTTTTTCATTCTATTTTTTGAATTTGTATTAATTTACCTCTCTCCCGTTTTGTGATTCTGAGTTGCATGGTGGCTAGCACCATAGTTGGGTGCCTCCCTGTCTGTTGGCAAAAACACAATAAGTTGACAAACTGAATGAAGACTTTATAGAAAAATCTACATCACATGTTTTACTCCCTTTCATTCGTTGTACAAGAGGTTTAAGACAGAAAGGGTTAAAGCTGAGAAGTGCATTACTCACTATCAAACGTGATGGTGTTGTACAGGCTCGGGTAGGAGAATTGCTCTAAACCTCAAAGGAGATTGAGTTACCATCAAGGGTCTTCCTCAGAGTCTAGATAACTATGTCTATCATACCAATATAATTTGTACCTGATTGCTATCATGCAATAACCTACATCTTGCTTCAGTCAAGAGCCCCTTCTCATTAGACCACCGAGTGGTTTACCCCTATTATACTACACCAAACAAGTGTTTTAGATCTGATGTAAAGGAGGATGGAGGCAGCAAGTCCACCTGACATCTCTTTCACTCCGGACACAATCATGAGGATCCATCCTAGACCATCCTTCTCCTTCTTAAGCAAAGTACACTTTATTGTCAGATGCTCTGCCTGGTGGTGCAGGTGAAAAGTAGTTGAATATTAACAGAAGGTGGAATTTAAATGAGTCAAGATAAAGATTCACTCAGGAATTTGAAAAGTGACCTTTTTTAATGTCTAATTTTTCACTATCACAACAACTTAAAATATTATTGGGAAGGAAATATTGTAATGAATGCTTTAATCCTCAGCATGCTTTTCTGACTGCATTCAATTTCCCAATTTTTAATGCTTCGCCATAATGTTTTTACCAACTGTGGTGCATAATTTCTTTTCTCAAACCAAATAGGGGAGTTCTAACCATTCAGAGAGAAAAGCCCTTGGAGGCTTGATGTTGTCAGCCTTCTAAATAACCACATAAGCCTTTAACTATGATTTCCTTATGGCTTTTATTTTAATCCAGAGTGTGGGTTGTCATTGCAGCTTCAGTTCTCATGGTCATCAACATAGGAATCTTGGTATAATTCCTGGCGAAGATGGTATTTGAAGATATGCACTAAATGACAACAGTTCATTTATCAATATATTTGTCTATTATTATTATGAAAAAAAGCAAATTGTTGGGCAATTTCATGTCTAATATATAGAAATATTTACATATATGATACAGGAAGTAGTATGATAAACAATAAATTACTTTGTTTAGTTAATGTTCCAAATGATATGTCTTTGATTGTTTGATAAACAAGTTAAAAAGTTGCATTTGTCTTATAGTGGGAAATGGGAAATTAATATTCCCTGTAGGCTGATTCAATTTAGCAAAACAATCTGTTTGCAAACCACACAAAGGCAATGAATGCCAAAATACTGAGTAGAAGACTGACTTACAGGATGATACTGTTGAATTGCTGCCAGATAAGCCATATATGTGTAGGATCACAGCATGTTTGGTCACCTCTGTAACATTCAGATTATCCTCAGGGAATCTAAAAAGCACACATGGAAAAGAAATAACGTCTTAAGATTGTAATCTTAATTAATGCAAAAGAAACTCAAGCAGATGCCCTTCTAATGAACTATAAATAAGACTATGGCAATCGTTTAAAATACTTTTACCATGACCTAGAATTGGTGAATGTTTTTTTTTCATTTGTGCACTTTGAAGTAAAAGTGAACAGTGCTGGGAAGGGAACATTATTTTACTTTGTACCCGCTGACAATATGAAGCAATCCCACGTCAGATCATGTTATTTTTTACCATTACCCTTAGAATATGCCTGAACTACAATTTCATGAGGACATGAACCTGGCTTTTTCATTTCCCACACCCCATGTTCTAAAGCTTTCCTGAGTGATTTTGCTGGATTTCACACTGAAGATCACAAAATGCTGGGAACAGAATTAAACCTTTCTAAACTAATTTCTGTGAGGACATGTAACAATAATCTGTGAAAAAGATTGATTTTATAGACCAGATTTAATCTAGTTTACAGGAAGGATTAAAATATTGTCAAAATTGATTCATAAGTATGTTTCCAAAATATGTTGAAAAGAGACAATATTAAAGTAACTTGCTCTTAACTTGCAGTATTGTTGTTTCTTTTTATTTGTCATATAGCTAAGTATTGCAGAATGGTTCAGAGTGCCCTGCTCAGACTTTAATGTATAAATGCACTTTCATACAAAATTATATGAAGATTATTCAAAGCATGATCATTATGGAAGTTAACTGTTCTTGGAAAACATAATAGAAATGTCTGATATGGTATTGAATGCCATAGTTAAATGATCTCACCAGCTTGTTTAAAGCCTAATTGACCCTAAGCTACTCTGCCCATACAATAATACAGTTGGCACAGACAGTTGGGTGGGAGTGGGCAGCCTTTTTTTTAAATGTATGGAAGAAGGCTGGTAATATTTCATAGGGGTGCCCTTAGAGCATTGGGTGTACCCTCCAAAAGTCAGTCTCCCTCACGTTCCTATTCATATAGAGTTAAAACTTACCTTCCACTCCAGTTGCACATCCCCTTCCTAACACCAAAAACCCTCTCTGTCCAATGCCCCGAGTTACCCGAGTCCAGATGTCCTTTGGGACCAATTGCAATCCTGGAAGCACCCAACACCAATCCCTGGTGCAGCCAGGAATATTGGAGATGCCAACTAATTCTGCCTATTGTTCCTACATACCCTAGCAAGATTTTTGATATATCACATAGGAGATTGATCTATAGTGTAGAATATATGGGAAATTATCAGAAGAATCATAGAGTCATACAGCACGGAAACAGACCCTTCAGTCCAACCAATCCATGCCGAACATAATCCCAAACTAAACTAGTCCCACCTGCCTGCTCCTGGTCCATGTCCCTCCAAACCTTTCCTATTCAAGTTTCCATTCAAATGGATGTAAAACAAAATAATTGTACCCGTATCCATCATTTCCTCAGGAAGTTCATTCTACACATGGACCACCCTCTGTATAATAAAATTCCCCTTATGTTTTTTTTTTATCTCTCTCTTTTCACCTTAAAAATGTGCCTACTCATCTTGAAACTCCCCATCTTAGAGAAAAGACAACTAATATCAACTCTATCTACCCCTCTCATTATTTTATATACTTTTATCAGGTCACCTCTCAATCTCCTATGCTCCAGTGAAAAAAAGTCCAGCATATCCAACCTTTCTTTGTAACTCAAACCTTCCATACCCGGTACATTTTCAAGCGGGTGCTCTGAAGTAGTCAGAATTGACTTGTGTAGTGTTGCTCACTCAAAGATCAATTCTTGTAGGCTGTGCATAATAGTGATCAAGGATTTGGAAGTGGAGCTACAGATAAAATTGTCAAAATTAGCCAATTTCATCAAGCTTGAGCAATGCATAGCATATTACTTTTGACCTTTAGGAAAATGCTGAATGTCACTTCAGGATGAAAATATCTATTTACATCTTGGCCAATTTTCCATTCCATTGACTTTCCAATGTACATTGGCCAAGACTGGGTGAAGAGTCATCTGTCTGGGAGCAGGAATCCATCACTCAGCCACAGCACCACATGCTTCCAGCCCAGAAATAGTCACCACAAGTCAACCAGATAGCAAAGAGAAAGAAACAGAATAGATCAAGCATAAGTGACTGAGTTTGAGCAATTGTGCAGTAACATAAACTTTGTTTTGTATACCTTTGGGTATTTCATTCTTGTTTCTTCACTTTTGAGAAGCCCTTGAGAAACATATTCCTGCACAAACATGGACATGAATTGTTTGAATTGTTTGGTTTATAAAGCAGAGGGACTATAGGATGGTATGGAGAAGTACAGCACTCATTACGTTTCTGACGCTGATGCAATTGAGGTCTGCAATACTTTATCATTGAGTCTATGATACTCTGTTATCTATATCACACAGTTCTTTGTTATACATGTTGTTCTCCATGGTAGAATGGACCTGCAATATTGCAAGTGCTGCTGCTTGGAATTACAATCTAATAAACATGATGAAGAAAAGTTCGTTTCTGCTCCCCTGACAAAATATTATAGAACAAGGATCGTTTTATTATTAAGAGCAGTTTTATTTTATGCCATTGCCAAAACTTAAAAGGAGCTTCTTTGAGACTTGGAGCTGGATCTCCCACAGATTCAGATTGACTCAAAAGTCATTCTAAAACTGCCTTGATTCAAGTTAGCTTAGTTGGCTGAGTGGCTTAATTTCTGATTCACAGTGATATCAAACATTGTAAATTCTCTTCCAGCATTGGCTGAGGTTACCATGAAGGACTCTCCTTCTCAATCTCTCCCCTCATCTGAGGCATGTTGACTCACATGTTAATCACTACCAGTCATCTGTTTAATGAGAGAACAACCCTTATGATCTACTAAGACTGTGGCGACTTTATAGCATTGTTTCAATTTTGGTCCCACACTTCATTAAGGATGTCAATGCTATAGAGAGGTTGTAGAAAAAGGATTTTTTTCTGGAATTGTACCAGGGATGAGGGATTTCGTTGCATGCAGGAATTGGAGAAACTGGAGTTCTCCTTATAACAGTGATGAAGAGAAAATTTGATAGAGGTGTCCATAAAATGAATGGTTTTGACAAAATTGATGAGGAGTAATTGTTTCCACTGGAAGACGTGTTGTTTATTGGCAGATACAGATCTGTAGTCACAGATTACTAAGAAGGCAACATGAAAGAAAAAATGATCTGTTGTGATCTGTGTTGCGTTATTTGACTCAGTAGAAGCAAATTCAATCATAACCTAGAACAAATTATTGGATAAATATTTGAAACAAAAAGAAAGTCATGGTGCAATATGAATAGGAATGTGAGTAAGAAATGGTTAAATATACCAAAGAGGCATGATGGGTGAATAGCCACCTTTTTTGCTGTTTTCTTTTGTGATTTTAGAATGCGTGGTAGACCATGTGGCATCATGTAATCACAGAAAACTCCTGAAATATATTGCAGCATACACAAATAAATTGAATCATATCAATAAAATGATTCATTATTTGCATTTTGATATGTCCTGTTCAGAGTAGTTCACTCTGGAATGCACCAACACAAGTGGAGTTGATACTTCGAAAAAACCTACCCTTACGTAAATGCAAACGTAGCTCACAACATGTAATGCAACTGAAATGACAAAATGTAATGTTAACCATCAGAAAACATAGTATGGAGAATAAAAATTTAGTTATTTTATTCTAAATAAACTTCCAAATAAACCTGTTGGACTATAATCTGGTGTTGTGTGACTTATTCTAAATAAGTCAAACTGAAATTGAATTTCTCACAATTATGATAAAGTAGAATATTAAATCCTTTGGGTATTGGGCTAGTTTGGAAGATATGACTACTATAAAATGCTGGTAGGTAACTGGGAATTGGATTAGATGGGGGCTTATAATTTTTGTAGCTCTAACTAATAGGATTGTGACAGTGCAGTATGATAGCATACCTTTCTAGTTGCCTGAGGATAGAAGTGTAAACAGAAGCTTAGAGGTATCTTTGAGGAAAGATGTGGTTGGGGAGTTGGGGTGGGATAGGTTGGGGGGGAGGGGTGGTGGGTATAATGATGTGGGTACCTTCAGTTGTTTTGTAGAGCCAGAGAATCATTCCTATTCCTACAACGTCAGAAAAGATTTGCCAATATTTCGGTCTTTTTGATGGGAATGCAGCAATCCCTTTAGGATTAAGTTGCTTACCATGCACAAATACCAATTAGGGTTTCCTCATCTCAAGCTGCACCAAAGGCAAATTCATTTAAGAGTCTGGATCTGTGATGAGCATTGGAGCGTCATTGGATGTGGTAATTTCAGGTAGATGGTAGATCCAACAAATGTAGTGATCTAAAATCTCATGCAGGTGGAGTGTTCTGTATTTTTTTGAAAGTTTTCAGCTTTTTTATTCATTGGATCAGGGTGTCGCTGACTAGGCAGCATGTATTACCCATCCTTAATTGGCTAGAAGGCAGATAAAGAGTTAACCACATTGCTGTGTGTTCAGAGTCACATGTAGGCCAGACAGGTAAGGATAACATTAGTGAACCAGATGGATTCACAGCCATCATTAAACTCTTAAGTTCCAGATGTTTTATTGAATTTGAATTCCACCATCTGCTGTGGCAGGATTCAAACCTGGGTTCCCAGAACATTACTTGGGTCACTGGATTACGAATGAAGGGCTTTTGCCCGAAATATCAATTTTCCTGCTCCTCCGATGCTGCCTGACCTGCTGTGCTTTTCCAGCATCACGCTCTTGACTCACTGGATTAACAGTCCAGTGATAATACCACTGGACCATCTCCTCCCATGTTCGAAAAATGGACAAAATTAAGTTAAATTCTAACATTGACGTGCTATTGATACTGGCAGATGTACCATTCTCCCTCCAGGCCATATATTTGAACAAACAGAAAAAAAGTTGATGACCTTCCATGCACTGTCGGGTTGTCTTCACCATTATTTTTGCTCACCTTAAGTGTCATCATCTTCGGTGTCTTGCTCCAGTTGTGTTGCATCATCACATGGAAGGTTTCTGTCCTCTGCCAAAATATTTCATACATGGCAAACGGTCATTCTTACACTGACACAGTTCAGGCAAGATATAAAATGCTACTGTACTAATCCAGGTCATGCAACATTAATGAGAAACTTGAAATCAGGATGAAAGTCAATGGAAATAAAAATCAAAAGTGATTTCAGCAAGGTTGCCAGTGACTTGTGCCTGTTTGACACAATTGACTTTGCTTCCCAGAAGCCATCCTTTCATTTGAGAAATACAGAAAATAGGAGCAGGAATAGGCCGTTCAGCCCTTTAAACCTGCTTCCCCATTTAAGTTGATCAGAGCTAATCATCCAACTGTTCCCATTTTTCCATCATTGTTCAAGTGAAAAGGATAAATATGGTGGTCACTAGAATTTTAAACTTGTGAGTTGGGGGGAAGGGAAAGGGAAAGCAACAGGAAGTATGGTGATAACTGAAAAGGTAAGCATCAGGTTAACATGTATGCAGGAGGGTTTAAGTTCAAGGCAGACTGTGAAAGAATGCTCAAGGCATTCATAACAAGGTTGATGAATTAAATGCACAAATCATCATGAACGAATATGATTTGGTCGCCAACATGGAGAGCCAGTTGCAGAATAGTCATGACTGGGAATTAAATATCCAGGGTACTAGACTATTCAGAACGACAGACAGGAATGCAAGGGAGTTGATGTAGCTCTGATGTTCAAGGATGACACCAGGGTGGTGCTGAGAGATGATATAGGTACCATGGAGCATGACCTTGAATCCATTTGGGTAGAAATTAGGAATTCCAGGAAGAAAAAAATCACTGATAGGTGTAGTCTATAGGCCACCAAATAATGACATCACATTGGGGCAGGTAATAAACAAGGAGATAACTAATGCCTGCAAAAATGGTACAGCTATTATCATGGGGTATTTTAATCTGCATGCAGATTGGTCGAACCAGCTAGGCCAGTGTAGCCTTGAGGAGGAGTTCGTTGAGTGTATCCGTAATAGTTTTCTTGAACAGCATGTAATGGAACTGACGAGGGAGCAAGCTATCCAAGGTCTGATCCTACGTAATGAGACAGGAATAATTAACGATCTTGTAGTCAGGGAACCTCTTGGAAGGAGCGATCAAAGTATGGTTGAATTTAAAGTACAGCTGGATAGTGTGAAGATAAAATCCGATACAAGGGTCCTGTGCTTGAATAAGAGGCGCTATAATAGAATGAGGGAGGTCCTGGCTAAAGTAGACTGGAAACAGAGACTTTATAGTGAGACAGTTGATGAGCAGTGGAGGACCTTCAAAGAAATTTTTCAAAGTGCTCAGCAAAAGTATATTCCAGTGAGAAGGAAGGACTGTAAGAAGAGGGATAAGCTGCCATGGGTAGCTCAGGAAATAAGGCAGGCTGTCAAGGTGAAAAAGAAGGCACACAAAGTGGCCAAAAACAGCAGGAATCTAGAAGATTGAGAAAACTTTAAAGGCCAACAGAAAGCCACAAGTAGAGCTATAAAGAAAAGTAAGATGGAGTATGAGGAAAAACTAGCACAGAATATAAAAACAGATAGCAAACATTTCTATAAATATATAAAATGAAGAGGGGTGGCTAAAGCAACTTGTTGGTCCTTTAGAGGATGAGAAGGGGTAGTTAGTTATGGGGTATGTTGAAATGGCTGAGGTATCGAACAGATATTTTGTATCGATCTTCATAGTGGAGGATACCAATATCATCCAGTAAGTGACGAAGAAACAAAGGTAGGAGAGGACCTGGAAACAATTATTATTACGGAAGAGTTAGTGTTGGGTAAGCTGATGGAGCTAAGGATAGATAAGTCTCCTGGTCCTGACAGAATACATCCTAGGGTACTAAAAGAGATGGCAGGAAAAATAGCAGGTGGACTGGGCAGTAATTTTCCAAAATTTGTTGGACTCTGGGGCAGTCCCAGCAGATTGGAAAATAGCAAATGTGATGCCACTGTTTAGAAAGGGAAGTAGACAAAAGAATTATAGACTGGTTAGCTTAACCTCTGTAATGGGGAAGATGTTTGAGTCTATTATCAAGGAAGAAATAGCAGCATATCTCGAAAGAAATTGGCCCATTGGACAGACGCAGCATAGATTCATGAAGGACAGGTCATGCTTCACAAATCCTTTAGAATTCTATGAAGACATTTCAAGCAAGGTGGACAACAGGGACCCAGTGGATGTGGTGCACCTCAATTTCCAAAAGGCCTTTGACAAGGTGCTGCACATGAGGCTGCTGCATAAGATAAGGATACAATGTGTTAGGGGTAGAGTATTAGCGTGTATGAAGGATTGGTTGACTGACAGGAAGCAAAGAGTGGGGATAAATGTGTGCTATTCTGGCTGGCAATGAGTCTCTCGTGGTGTGCCTCAGGGATCGGTGTTGGGACCACAATTATTTACCACTTATATCAATGATTTGGAGTTGGGAACAAAATTTGCAGATGGCACTAAGGTGAGTGGCAGAGCAAAGTGTGCAGAGGACTGTGAAACTTTGCAGAGGAACATAGATACATTGAGTGAGTGGGCAAAGATCTGGCAGATGAAATATAATGTTACAAAATATAAAGTCATACATTTTGGTAGGAGTAACAGCAAAATAAATTATTACTTGAATGGTTAAAAAGTTGCAGCTTGCTGATTTGCAGAGGGACCTGGGTGTCCTTGTGCATGAATCGCAGAAGGTTGGTCTGCAGGTATAACACGTGATTAGGAAGGCTAATGGAATTTTGTCCTTCATTGTTAGAGAGGTTAATTTTCAAAGCAGAGAGGTAAAGTTGCAGCTGTACAAGGTGCTGGAGAGACCACACCTGGAGTACTATGTGCAGCTTTGGTCTCCTTATATAAGAAAGGATGTACTGGCACTGGACGGGGTGCAGAGGAGGTTCACTAGGTTGAATCCAGAGGTGAGGAGGTTGACTTATGAGGAGACACTGAGTATACTAGGATTATATCATTGGAATTCAGAAGAATGAGGGCGGATCTTATAGAAACATATAAAATTATGATGGGAATCGATAAAATAGAAATAGATAGGATATTTCCACTGGTAGATGAGACTAGGACAAGATGTCATGGCCTCAAGGTTAGAGGAAGCAGGTTTAGAACTGAATTGAGAAGGAATGTCTTCACTCAGAGGGTTGTCAATCTATGGAATTCCTTGCCCAGGAAAGTATTTGACAGTACTTCAGTAAGGTAGATAGGATAGTGAAGAAGGTGTTTGGTATGCTTTCCTTTATTGGTCAGAGTATTGAGCACAGGAGTTGAGAGGTCATATTGTGGCTGTACAGGACACTGGTTACGCCACTGTTGGAATATTGCGTACAATTCTGGCCTCCTTCCTATCGGAAAGATGTTGTGAAACTTGAAAGGGTTCGGTGAGAGGGGAAAGATATAAAAGAGACCTATGGGACAACTTTTTCACGCAGAGGGTAGTATGTGTATGGAATGAGCTGCCAGAGGAAGTGGTGGTGGCTGTTACAATTGCAACATTTAAGAGGCATTTGGATGAGTATATGAATAGGAAGGGTTTGGAGGGATATGGGCTGAGTGCTGGTAGGTGGGACTAGATTGGGTTGGGATATCTGGTGGGCATGAATAGGTTGGACCGAAGGATTTGTTTCCATGTTGTACATCTCTATGACTCTATGACTCCAATTGCTTTTAAAGCTAAGGTAGATACTTTTTTGAAAAATAAAGGAATTAAGGGATATGGTGATAATGCGGGTAAGTGGAGCTGAGTCCATGAAAAGATCAGCCATGATCTTACTGAGTGGCGGAGCAGGCTCGAAGGGCCAGACAGCCTCCTCCTGCTCCGAGTTCTTATGTTCTTATGTTCTTCACATACCCTTCAATCTCTTTAGCCTTAACAACTATATATGACTGCTTCTTGAAAACATTCAATGTTTTGGCTTCAACTGCTTTCTGTGGCAGAGAATTCCAGTTTTGCCACTCAGGCTGAACAAATTTCTACTAATTTCAGTTCTAAATGTACTACCCCTTATTTTTAACTCGTAACCTCTGGTTCTGAATTCCTCTGTCTTTGGGAACATCCATCCTGTATTTACCCTGTCCAGTCCTGGTGGAATTTCATAGGTTTCCATGAGATTCCCCCCTATTTCTTCTAAACTCTAGTGACTATAGTAATAACTGATGCGCCCCCTTGCCTCACAAACCTTGGTATTCCTGATGAAGGGCTTTTGCCCGAAATGTCAATTTTACTGCTCCTCGGATGCTGCCTGAACTGCTGTGCTTTTCCAGCACCACTGATCCAGAATCACAAACCTCATTCCTGATGAAGGGCTTTTGCCCAAAAAGTTGATTTTCCTGCTCCTTGGATGCTGCCTGACTTTGTGCTTTTCCAGCACCATATTCTCGACACGGATAACTGATGCAGTCTGTCTTCATACAGTATTCTGCTGCTCATCTACCAAAATGTAAGAGTCACAAAATGAAGGGGTCTAGTAGATCGTCAGGGAATTGGACATTGAAGTACATTTTAATTACTGTTGGTGACAACGTGATTCCTTTGTGCTTGACATAAGACTCTGGCTGCCAAGGGAGGGTTTAAGTGTTGTCTTAATAATCAACTCCCTGCTCCCTCATGAATCCATACAATGCAGTGGTACTACCATTCTTGATTTTGTTGGTGGTCAGCAAATTGACTCCAGTTGCATTGATTACCGATGAAGAACTGAGACTGAAGACTATTTTACTGGGTAAATGAATCTCATAGTCTTCCTGAAGCAGTTTTTATTCTGGATCATTGCAATCCAAGTCAACAATAACCAATTTGAACATTGGCCCCTTGATATAGTAAAGTCACTTTGATGTCAGTGTTAAATCTAATACATTTGGTGGGTGGATTCTTACAGAGTCTCATTTCATCTGTATAATGTTCCTGACCATGCCCTGCTGACCATCTGGCTTCATGTGAATGCTGAATCTAAGTTTCTTCATTTAAGAGCGAAAGTTAAGAAAAAAAGAATCAATTGATCCATGAATCACAATGTGTGGTCCTTGGATGTCCTCCAAAGTCCTCCAGGTGTTTAGAGAGAACTGGCCCCTGTGTGGGAATATATGTTATTTCCAATAGGTTTAAAGAAACACATTAAGAGTTCTACTAATTATCTTAAATTAGTTGCGACAATCAATAGTTCCCTCTGTTTACACCGACAGGGCATAATTTCCACAAAAGCTTGAAAGTAAGAACAAGCAGAAACAATAGGAAACACTGAAAAAAAATAGCAGGATCACAAAGGGAAAGTGTAAAACACAGATTAATGTAATGAATGGAGAGTCTACACGAAAGAATTAGCCAATATTTTTGCTCTGAAAGTAACCTGTGGTCTTCAGCGAAACCAAAATTAGCCCCTATGTGTTTGCAAAGTTGTATTTGATCGTCAAAGCAGGAAAGCTTTTTAAACTAAAAATTTTACTAATTTTAAATTTTCCAAACAAGAAGGAAGACAGCTGTTGCACATAATGACACATACATTGACAAAAAGAAGGTATCAAAGCATTGATCTATCAATTTTGAGTGAATGTCAATATTTTCTTTCTTTCTAACACATTTTATTATGTTGTCCTTCAAGTTAACTTCCTTCCTTAATCTTAGCTTTGTTTATTTGAACCAGCAGAGAGTGTTTCCACGTTTCCCAAATGTACCATACATTATAGAGTGCAGCAAGTCTATTTTTCAAATTGCTTTCTTTACAGTTTCCTGTGTTTGAGCTATCAACGACAAGCCTGTTTGTTGTTATTAGCACTGCAGTTTTTCCTACTCCCTGTCACTGAGCATTATTAAAGACAAACATTTTCCGCAGAAAGTGTCTCAGCAAAAAGGCGAAAGGAAAAGGGAGAAAAATATTTAGTCAATGTGTATTGGCTGGTTAAATTCAGATCAGTACTTTGCTTCTGATCTAACTGGGACATGTTCATTACTTGAAACATTGATGGAGTAACAATTTAACCTTAATTTCAGAAGAATTGCAGATCATCCTTTTCCAGATCATGCCAGCTTGTTGTGTTATTGCTACTCCTTCTTTAATTAACGAAGAGGTTTGTATTTCATAATTGGTAACAAGTATTTTGGAAATTAAAATTTTCCACAGGACATTAAATGTGCATAAGGTAAAAACAATGACTGCAGATGCTGGAAACCAGATTCTGGATCAGTGGTGCTGGAAGAGCACAGCAGTTCAGGCAGCATCCGAGGACAGGTGATAGGTCAGGGAGGAGAGGGTGGAGTGGATAGGAGGAAAAGGAGCTAGGCAGGTCTGACAAGTCCAGACAAGTCAAGGAGACAGTGTTGAGCTGGAGGTTAGAAACTAGGATGAGGTGGGGGAAGGGGAAATGAGGAAGCTGTTGAAGTCCACATTGATGCCCTGGGGTTGAAGTGTTCCGAGGCCGAAGATGAGGCGTTCTTCTTCCATGCGTCTGGTGGTGAGGGAGCGGCGGTGGAGGAGGCCCAGCACCTCCATACCCTCTTAGCAATGGTTGAGTCTGGGGGACTTGTTAAACTAATTGCGCTCTGCTAGGAGGCGCCCAGTCTCCCCGATGTAGAGGAGACCGCATCGGGAGCAACGGATACAATAAATGATATTAGTGGATGTGCAGGTAAAACTTTGATGGATGTGGAAGGCTCCT
>NC_057711.1:49217401-49253463 GCF_004010195.1 Chiloscyllium plagiosum
CCTCCCCTAGCTTATCTCTCCACGCTTCAGGCTCTCTGCCTTTATTCCTGATGAAGGGCTTTTGCCCGAAACGTCGATTTTGCCTGTCCTCGGACTTTGCCTGTCCTCAGATGCTGCCTGAACTGCTGTGCTCTTCCAGCACCACTGATTCAGAATTAAATGTGCATGGTCTATATAGTTGAAATAATAGTGGTGTCAAAAGATTAGAAATATTTTCAATAATGAAACATAAACTAAATTAATGCATTGAAATCTAGTCCTTGGAGCTTCATATACCATTGAGTATTAATGTTCTTTAAAGCACATCCCTGAAGTAAGAGACTAACAGAGGCCTTTAAAATTTGATCATTCATGGGGCCCTTAATAATGCGAGAATAGACACCAGACTTTTAATTCCCATATAATTATGAGGCAGAACTTCAAAAAAAAGTTCCTTATTCTGCCCTCCTCTGGATTACATAAATTTGTGCAGTGATAATATCACAAACCCTCTCTTAGCCTTCAATCAATGCTATTGCAGCTCTGCTTTTAACTTCCATTATCAGCAAAATTAAAACCATGATATCATTGTAAAGAGAGTGAATATAATCCTGCCATTTAATCACCAGTTTATTTAACATTCATAAAACACTCAGCATGCCTGGATGTCTGTTATAGTTCATGCTGTCATCTGATCCCTGAGATAAACAATGTGGCCATTAACTCCCATTCATCCACAGTTCTATGCATAGTGTGTATCATCTGCAAATTACTAGAGGTGATACCAGGGACCAAGCAGTTCACATACTCGTGGTAATGGAGAAACAAACCTGTATATATGAGTTAACTTCTGGCTTAGAACTTACTGTCACAATCCCTTGAGACACCAATAATTTTCAAACTAAAGTTTTAACAAGGTTTCTCATTTTAAGATATTTACTCTAGCAAATATGCAAAACAAACAATCACCTGAAACCCCTTGCCTTTTTTGTATGAAACATATACTTTTTAAACTACCAAAACAAACTTTCCCCTTTTATACTTTTCAGACATGACATTCTCCATGGATTTACAGTATTTTTCACAACTAGTTCACAGTTGATCCCAGCTACTGTTGAGATCAGTATCCCCATTTCAGCAAGTAATAATTTTCAGTGACTGTCTTCACTTTCTCCAGTTTAAGGAGAGTTCCTCAAATCCACTGTGGGTGGCACAGTGGTTAGCACTGCTGCCTCACAGCGCCAGAGACCTGGGTTTAATTCCCGACTCAGGCGACCCACTGTGTGGAGTTTGCACATTCTCCGGGTGCTCCGGTTTCCTCCCACAGTCCAAAGATGTGCAGGTCAGGTGAATTGGCCATGCTAAATTGCCCGTAGTGTTAGGTAAAAGGGGTAAATGTAGGGGAATGGGTGGGTTGCGCTTCGGCAGGTCGGTGTGGACTTGTTGGGCTGAAGGGCCTGTTTCCACACTGTAAGTAATCTAATCTAATCTAATAACAACAATAAAGCCTATTCCAATGATTCCTCTTCCCTCTTTCCATGGCTGAATGAATCTCCCATAATCTTTGTATATGCAGACATTTGACTAGAGATCAACTCCTTCCTGCTTCCAACTGTGCAAACTTGCAAAGCCAAGCAGCTTATTCTTTCCATTATCTATGCAGAACTGCTATGTTTCTTTCCCTCTCTCTTTCTCTTATGCTCAAAAGGCCTACAGCCGAATAGTCTCTTCTCGCAACACTGCCCAGACCCTCTCTATTAGGTATGAGAACTTTGCACATTGCTCAGCAAGTTGCTTGATCTAGCCAGGTTTAATGTGAGAAAGGATTTGAAATAGACTTGTAATCCCTTTCATTTTAATCTAAATTTGAAACAAAGGGATGAATCATACCAGAAATCAGTTCATTTTTTGCAGGTTTTATGAAAGGTTTGTCTGTAAGAGCCAAGTCGATTTTCTCATGCCTTTTTCCCAAACTCGTCAATGCACCATGCCTGTGCGATACTGATCGTATTCCCCCAATTGTCACAGATGGAAGTTTTGGCCACTGCCTATTGGAATGCCTGACACCAGTGCCATCTTTAAAGCACTCAATAAAGTGCTAGCAGTCTGCAATTGCTCCGCACAGTTTATTTTATTTGCCCCACACATAGTATAATTGGTGTGCCCTACTTTGCCAAATGGGATCTGGAGATCCTGCTGGATATTGTTGGGTGGTTGCTGCCAATGGAACATACCCTGGATGTTGGTGACTGGCGGAGATCTGGAGGAGCAAGCAGCAAGCTGGAATTGCCCTCACTCTCATGTCAGGAATTGTAAGTGTCTATAATAAAATAAACTGCGGATTCTGGAGAATCAAAAACAAAAACAGAAATTGTTGGTGAAACCTGCTGAGTTTCTCCCACAATTTCTGTTTTGGTTTGTTGTCTGGTTTCTATGCAGCAAGTAGGAGAATGGGCAATTGGAAAGGGAGATGTGCAATGAGACCTGGATGTCCTTGTACATCAGACACGGAAAGACCTTCCCTCCATTATGAGGTCAGAAGTGGAGATGTTTGTCGATGATTGCAGAAGATTCAACCCCATTCACAACTCCTCAGATACTGAAGCAGCCCCATGTTAAAATGCAACAAGAACTGCACAATACCCAGGCTTGGGCTGACAAGTGCCAAATAGTATTTGCACCATACAAATGCCTGGCACTGACCATCTCCAATAAGAGATGACCTAACCACCGCTCCTTGATATTCAGTGGAGTTACCGACACTGAATCCCCCACTATCAACATCCTAGAAGTTAGTATGGACAGAAACTCAACTGGACTCACTGCATAAACACCACAACAGGTCAGAGCCTCGGAATACTGTGGCAAATAATTCACTTCCTGACTCACAAAAGCTGTCTACCAACTATAAGGCACGAGTCAGGAGTGTGATGGAATATTTCACAAGTGCTTGCATGATGCAGCTCCAACAACACTCAAGAAACTTGACACTACCCAGAACAAAGCCTTCTTCATCAGCATCGCATCCACAAGCATTCCATTCTCTCCTCCACTGAGGCTCAGAGCAGCAGTGTGCGCAATCCACAAGATGCACTGCAGACATTCATCAAATACTCTTAGTCAGCACCTTCCAAATGCACGACCCCTTCCATCTAGAAGGAAAAGGGCCACATGTACATGGAAACATCACCTGCAAGTTTTCTTCCAAGCCACTCACTATCCAGACTTGGAAGTATATCGCTGTTTCTTCACCCTCACTGGGTCAAAGTCCTGGAGCTCCCTCTTTACCAGCATTGTGTGTCTACCTTTAGCACATGGACTGCAGTGATTCAATTCACCATCACCTTCTTAAGGTCAAGTAGGGACAGAAAATGAATGTTAGTCCAGCTAGTAATGCCCAAAGCCCACAAGTGAATTTAAAAAGAGGTAAAAAAGACCAAAACCAGACACATTTCCCATGTTGCAGTCTCACTAAAACTGTATGAATGCAGCAAGCTTTCTTTACATGTGTACTCAAGTCCATGCAATGAAAAGTAACATATAATTTGCCTTCCTGATTGCTTGCTGCACTTGTACGTTGGCTTTTAGTAACTAATGAACATGGATACCCCTTTGGACATCACCATTTCCCAATCTCTCAAGAATTACTCTAAATTTCTGTTTCTCCTACCCAAGTGATTAACATCATATTTTGCCATGATTTGCATACCTCGCATCTCAGCATGTCTAAAGCCCCGTGTAGCCTTTTTGCATCCTCCTCGCAGCTCAAATTCTCATCTATTTTGTGTAATCTTTCGTGTTTGTGGTTCTGGGAACACATCAGCCTTGAATTATATATGATGTAGGAATACCAAAAATAAAACGCAACCCTCACAGCCCCTGCAAAATATGAATTGCAAGCTTATTAATTCATAAAATCTAAAATTAAATCAATCCACAAACTATCTGTCAAATGTTTGTTGTTAACCAGTTATCATTAATTATAAATTGAATGAACATCATGACAGTCCAAAAAAATTTTTTTTATAATGATAAAATTTAAAATTTGTGGAAAGGTTATATTCCTATTTTTTAGAGAAAAGCATATTATAGACAATAGACAATAGGTGCAGGAGTAGGCCATTCTGCCCTTCAAGCCAGCACCACCATTCATTATGATCAGGGCTGATCATCCTCAATCTGTATCTTGTTCCTGCCTTATCCCCATAACCCTTGATTCCACTATCCTTAAGAGCTCTATCATCAGCGGAAACATGCTTCCTGCCTCCAGAATGTCCAATTCTTTAATAATCTTATACGCCTCAATCAGATCCCCTCTCAGCCTTCTAAACTCAAGTGCATACAAGCCCAGTTGCTCCAATCTTTCAGCGTAAGATAGTCCTGCCATTCCGGGAATTGACCTCATGAACCTACGCTGCACTCCCTCAATAGCCAGAATGTCTTTCCTCAAATTTGGAGACCAGAACTGCGCACAATATTCCAGGTGCGGTCTCACCAGGGCCCTGTACTTCTGCAGAAGGACCTCTTTGCTTCTATACTCAATTCTTCTAATATGCAAAAATTAATTAACTGGTCTTTCTCTGTTG
This sequence comes from Chiloscyllium plagiosum, assembly GCF_004010195.1. NCBI lineage: Eukaryota > Metazoa > Chordata > Chondrichthyes > Orectolobiformes > Hemiscylliidae > Chiloscyllium > Chiloscyllium plagiosum. The sequence continues at coordinate 49,221,967 of NC_057711.1, forward strand.
TTTCGCACTTTGAGTGGGTTGGGTGTTTTGTTTACCTGTGTAACAATAACGATTGAATATTCAAAAGTAATTATTTCTTATGAACTGCTTTTGGACATTGAGGCAGTCATCACGAAGCATTTGAATGAAGATTTTGAGTGAGAGGGCAGTGAAGAAACAGGATCCTAATCAGAGCAGTGAATAGGGTTATTATTCTGCATCACTATCTCTCTCTCCAACTTTCTTTTTCTTTCCTTTCTTTAATTTGATTTGATTTAATTAATTATTGTCACATGTACTGAAATACATGAAAAGCTTTATTTTGCGAGCAGTCCAGGCATATCCTAGCAAACAAGGACATGCAGATCACAGGGTGCTTAGACAGAATGAGGTATGCAGATTACAGTGGCACAGGAGATGCAAAAGGCAAGGTCAACACTAACAAGATCCACATTATGTAAAGTTAGAGAGTCCATTCAGCAGTTTAATAATGGCAGGGAATAAGCAGTTCTTGAACCTGTTGGTGTGTGTGTGTGTGTGTTCAAACTTCTGTGTCTTCTGACTGACTGAAGATGTTGTTGGAGAGCATTACCCAGACGGGATGGGTGTTTGCTGATTTTGGCAGCCTTTCCATGGCAACGAGATGTGTAAGTGGAGTCCATAGATGGGAGGTTGGCTTCCGTGATGGTCTGGGCTGTGCACACTACCTTCTGTAATTTCTTATGGTCCTGATCAGAGCAGTTACCATACCAGGCCATTATGCACCTGGGTAGAATGCTTTCTATGGTGCATCTGTAAAAGTTGGTGTGAGGCTTTACGGACATATCAAATTTCCTGAATCATCTGAGAAAGAAGAAGTGTTGTTGTGCCTGCTCAATAGTTGCATCGACGTAGGAAGGAGAGGTCAGGTTATTGGTTATCGTCATTCCGAGGTATTTGATGCTATTGACATTCTCCACCACAGCTCCATTGATGTAGAAGGGGGTGTGTCCTCCTCCCTTCTTCCTGAAGTCAATGATCAGTTCTTTTGTTTTGCTGACATTGAGAGAGGTTATTATCATTGCACCACATCACCAAGCCTGCTATCTACTTCCTGTATTCTGATTCATTGACGTTTGATATGTGTCCTACCATGATGGTGCCATCAGCAAACGTGTAGGTGGCATTCGTTTGGGATTTTGCAACACAGTCATGGGTGTACAGGGAGTACAGTAAGGGGACTGTGAACACATCCTGCTGAGGGGCTCCAGAATTGAGGGTTATTGTGGAGGAGGTGCAGTTGTCTATCTTCACTGATTGCGGTCTATGGGTCAGGAAGCTGAGAATCCTGTTGCAGAAGGCGAAGCCGAGACCTTGGTCTCGGAGTTTTGAGATTGGTCTAGGATGGGAAAATGGTGTTGAAAGCGGAGCTGCAGTTGATGAGCAAGAGTCTGACGTAGGAGTCCTTGTTATCCAAATGTTCCAGGGATAAGTGCAGGGCTAGGGAAATGCCATCTCTTGTGGACCTGTTTCATCCATAGTCAAATTGCAGGGGATCAAGGCAGGCTGGGAGAGTGGAGTTGATAACCAGCCTCTTGAACCATTTCATGATTATGGAAGTCAGAGCCACTGTGCGGTAGTCATTAAGGCATGTTGCATGTGCTTTCATAGGTACTAGGATGATGGTGGTCTTCTTGAAGCAGATGGGGACTTCGGCTTGTAGGAGGGAGAGTTTGAAGATGTCAGTGAATACTAGCTGCTGCTCCGCAAAGGATATAAGTGCATGGCCTGGACCTCCATCCAGGCCTGTCGCTTCCCTTGCATTGACTCCCAGGAAGACCGATCTAATATCTGCAGTAGTGATGGAGGGAACAGGGGTATCCGGGGCAGTCGGGGCAGGTGACTTCACGCCATTGGCATTCTGCTCAAACCGAGCGTACAAAGCATTGAGTGCAACAGGGAGGGATGTATCTTTGTCCTCTATCTTGCTCTGCTTCATATTGTATCCCATTATTTTGCTCAGGTCTTGCTGTAGGCGGCAGGTGACTGTTTGGTTGATTTGGGCCTCTAACTTCGTCTGGTGCTACCTCTTGGTGCAGCGGTCACATCTGGATTTTCTGTCTAGGTCTTGTCTTCAGTAGGCAGTGGATTCCAGGTTGATCCAAGGCCTCCGATTGGAGAACACCCAGATTGGCACAAAATCCTCCATGCACTTGCTAATGAAATCTGTGACAATGGTGCCGTACTCATCTAGGTTGTCTGCTGAGTTTTTGAATATGGTCTACTAGACCAATTCCAAGCAGTCCCAGAGAAACTCTTCCACTGCCTCAGATCAGCAGTGTATACTTTCTATAAAGGATCCTCTCATTTCAGATCTTGCTTGTGAACTGGGAGGAGGAACACAGTGTTGTGATCTGTTTTTCTGAAGTGTGGATGGGCGGTAGGCGTCTCTGATGGTTATGTAGCAGTGGTCCAGGATGTTCCTGAAGAAGGGCCTGTGCCCGAAACGTCGAATCTCCTGTTCCCTGGATGCTGCCTGACCTGCTGTGCTGTTCCAGCAATAAAGTTTCAACTCATCCAGGATGTTCAGTCCTCTGGTGGGGCAGGAGACTCTCTTGAGGTTTTTTTTCTTTATTCTTTCATGGGATGAAGGTGTAGCTGCCTAGGCCAGCATTTATTGCCCATCCCTAAATGCCCAGAGGGCAGTTAAGAGTCAACCATATTGCTATGGGTCTGGAGTCACATGTAGGCCAGACCAGGTAAGGCTGACAGTTTCCTTCCATAATGGATATTAGAGAACCAGATGGGTTTTCCAACAATCAGCAATGGATTTTTATGATCATCATTAGATTCTTAATTCCAAATTTTTATTGAATCCAAATTCCACCATCTGCTGTGGCAGGATTTGAACCCAGATTCGAATCCAGAACATTATCTGGGTCTCTGGATGAACAGTACAGTGATAATACCACAAGTCCCCTGGTTGAAGTTGGGTACTTGGGGAATTTTCTCTCCAGAGCATTTGTCACAGTGTGAATTCCATCCAGGACATTCTTCACTTCCACATGGCGTATTATGTAGACTGCTGTCAGGATGGTGGAGGTGAATTCGCGCAGCAGATGGTAAGGGATAAGCGTTTCACTGTAAGGTATTTGAGATCTGGGGGGCATCCACTGTTTCTCTTTCCCTCTTCCTCTTTTTCTTTCTCCCATGTCTTTTTTTTTGTTCAGATGGCATAGAATTGGCAAGAGAAAGAGTAGTCTTAAAGTAAATGTCATGTACAGAGAAGTGAAATCAATTCTTTCAGTGGCAGAAAGAAAAATAGACAACCTACATGAAAGACTCTGTGAAGAGTTTAGAAGGATACCTCAAAGCAGGAAAGTTATGTTTGAAAAGGATAAGGAGGCTGGAAACACTCAGCTCAAACTCAGCACCTGTGTCGCGAGAAACAGGGGCACATTTTACCAGCCTTCTGAAGATGGGCTGGGAGTCAGAAGGCCTTATAAGATGTTGGCAAAATGTGTCAGATGCAGAACCTGATGTCTTTGATCACCATGAGATATTCTCAGAGGAAATGTCAACAGTGCAGCCTTTCCTGACTGGACAGGGAAATAAACCAATTAATTTTTTTTTAGATTAGATTAGATTAGATTACTTTACAGTGTGGAAACAGGCCCTTCGGCCCAACAAGTCCACACCGACCCGCCGAAGCGCAAACCACCCATACCCCTACATTTACCCCTTACCTAACACTACGGACAATTTAACATGGCCAATTCACCTGACCTGCACATCTTTGGACTGAGGGAGGAAACCGGAGCACCCGAAGGAAACCCACGCAGACACGGGGAGAATGTGCAAACTCCACACAGTCAGTCGCCTGAGGCGGGAATTGAACCCGGGTCTCTGGCGCTGCGAGGCAGCAGTGCTAACCACTGGGCCACCATGCCGCCCACCGTGCCGCCCATTGTTCAGTGATTATTTTAGCAGTGTCAGGAAGAGTTGCCGGCATGGCGGGAGATTGCCAGGAAAGACACGCCAGCCTCCCAGCAGTTCCCGGGGCCTTCATTTTGCATGATCAACAGAGGAATGGCCAACCCTATGCCTACAGCACTGCATTTGGAAGGTATACCCTTCCGATCACCAGAGCATTACAGGGATGACTTTGACTTCAAGAGTTCTTCATCATTGAGGTGGTTCTAGTATGCCTTGCAGCCTTCGATAGAGTCAGCTTTATCTGCTGTCAATCTGCCAGCCCTTTAATTGAACTGGCAGCTCTGAGAGGCAGACAGTCATGATGGCAGCATCTTAACTGGCTCCTGCTGGAAAGATTTTGCCAGATGTCCCGATAGCCATCCACAAAGACTCAAGTCCTACTTTCAGTCCCTGTGGCTAGTCATCCAGGGAATTGATGATATTTGACCACAGAGCTAGCATTTTAGACTCATGATCTATCATCAAACTTCATTCTGATTGTAGATTTATACCATAAGCAGTATTTTGCTTTTGTCTGTGTTTGCATTGCATAATTGGTGACCTCAATCAACACAATATAAGTTGGAAAAACTCAGGTGAAAACCAATAATCACACAATAATTGAATTCATCATGTAATCTTACGTACAATGATAAACCTGATTTTCTGATGTAAACTTAAAGGTTACTCATACAGTAAAAAATTAAGTCAGTCAACATGGATTGCAAAGGGGAGAATATTACTTAACCAATTGCCGTGATACTTTTGTGTAAGTAGCCCTCCAGTGATAGCCACACTTCACCCATTGGCAATGTGTAATCAAAGAAGGTCTTATTCCAGGCAGCTGTCATTATCAGCAGTGATCTGGTGTCAGAATTCAGCCCTTCTGAGGCTCTGGTACACGTATCTGTTGACAGAAATGCTCTTCTGCCTGTAGACTTTGGGACCACACCTCCTTCCAGCTGCATCTTTCTATCCATTCCCTATTTCCTTTGCCATGATGTGGAAGAGCCAGTGTTTGACTGGGGTGGACAAAGTTAAACATCACACAACACCAGGTTATAGTCCAACAGTTTTGTTTGGAAGCACTAGCCTTCGGAGTGCTGCTCCTTCATCAGGTAGCTGATGAAGGAGCAGTGCTCCGAAAGGTTTCATTTCCAAAATAAACCTGTTGGACCATAATCTGGTGTTGTGTGATTTTGAACTATTTTCTTTGGTGAGACAATGCAATGTGGAGAAAACAGTCGGTGCTGCTGCTGGTGTGGTGTGGCCTCTGTTGTTGCTCCTCAGCAGATGTGGAAGGTGGATCTTCCCTGTCTGAAAGCTGGGAGGAGGGAAATGCCACTGAATGTGCTTGGGAGCTTTTAAAGAAGTTGTCAGTCACCCGACAGGCCATGAAAACACTTGCTGAGAGAGACGCTTTCAACAGTGGTTACTTCATGACCATGGCTGGTTGTCTTTAGTTGGAACTGATCAAAGCTTTCCCAGCTTATCAATTCACTGAAGAAGTTCTGTTCATTAAGTGCTTGCCTCTGTGACGTTGGCAAGAGGCAGCTTGATCAGTGAACAGTGCCTCCACTGGTAAATTCAGGATTTCGGGTGGCAGCAGTTCAAAATTGGCTCTTTAACAAGCTGAGCCACTTTTTAATTATCCAAGAGAATTCCAGCTCAGATTCCAAAACGATTGGGAGAAAGCCAGATGATGATGGGATCACATTGCGATCTGGGAACAACATCCTTTTCCAGGATTTTCCCCACCCACCATGCTCAAAAGCTTTCCTCCACCAGTACGAGAAATCTCTGCCCATTGTATCTAGCCATACAGAAGGCATTTAATGGTGTTCCAAATGGAAGACAAGGGATCAGAGGTGAGTAGTGAACTTGGAGCATTTCCTGATTCAGCAGGCCCACCTCAGTTTGAAAAGCCCCATTACTCAAAATGTTAACTCTCAGGTGGAGAGTGTCAGGGAGCAGGATTCCCAGTAAATAACAGACCACAGGCTGCCACATGATCAGGCAGGCTAGTTGGAAGGCTTTCCTCAGTTCTCTGGAACGTCATTCAAGCTGATTAAAAGTGATTAGGCCCTCACCCCTGACACATTTACAGCTCCCTACCCACTCTCCATGGCCCTTCCAGACTCCTAAGTGGCCTGCATATCATTTCTTAGCCTCCTGATCACCTCCATGTCACCTCTGCACCAAATGCAAAGATAAATGCTTGTCTGGCTCAGGTTCAAGATGATAGCTTCAAGACCTTCTGGTCTCTCTCCTTTATTTAAGTAGGCAATCTAAAATGATAACTTTGTACAATACTGGGCGATACGGTGGCTCAATACTGGGAGATACACCTCAAAGCACCAGCGTCCCAGATTCGATTCCAGCCTTTGATGACTGTGTGGAGTTAGCACATTCTCCACTGTGTGGAGTTTGCGTGGGTTTCCTCCAGGTACTCCAGTTTCCTCCCACAGGTCCAAAGATGTGCAGGTCAGGTGAATTGGCCATGCTAAATTGCCCATAGTCTTAGGTGCATTAACCAGAGGGAAATGGGACTGGGTGGGTTACTCTTCGGAGGGTTGGTGTGGACTTGTTGGGCCTAAGGTCCTGTTTCCACACTAGGGAATTTAATCTTATCTGAGGTGTAGTTTTACATTTGAAATAATGTTTTCCATTTTAACTTCAGACATGTAAAGGTGAATGTGTTGGAAACTGCCCCATTGTTTCAGAACTGAGACTGCAGCTAATTTAACACCTCATCCTCATTTGATCACATTAAAAAAGTTTCTGGAATGGACCAAAGCTTGCATTCCATGAGCAACTGACTAAGAAGTTATCTGGAACATTGGACACAATTTTCTCCTTGTTGGAGATGGTGATAGAGGTGAAATCATGGAAAATAATTGGACAAGTTCTCCTGGTGAGATATTCAGCTCCTTTTCACCCTGTCAACAATTAACTGTTGAGCAAGACATCTGTTGGGAATCGATTCCTTTGCTAGCAATTAAAGCTCTTATGTGGGCAATTAATTGCTGCTTAAGGGCCTCAATCTGACATTTTCTGAGTAAATGACAGATTTCCTGACTATGTAACCAGAGCAACATACCTGTCTGGTTTGTGGGTGGAGCTCTACTTGCCCTAATCAGAGATTGGGGTCTAGGATGGAGTATGAAAGCCATCCCTTGCCCTTTCCTCCAATTCTTCCATCACCTGAAACTCACACCCCACCAAAAACAAATGGAAAAGACCTACCTTCTCACTGTTCAATTTCCTGAAGAGTTGCCTTGACCAATAGTCTTTAAAATCTGTTGATCTCTAAACAACTGACCACTCCTAGCAAATTGGGACATCACTACTGAGGCCTATGATAAGCCAAGAAGCTTGCCAAAGTTCACCAGTCAGCTCTGATTGGCAGATGTCACAGCAACCTTCCTCAGTGATGAAGGCAATGAGTTTGATGACACCTAACATGCCCTCAAACCTAGTCTGTGAAAAGGGAAAATGGCTGCCATCGGCCTTTGGGGACATCTTGCAAGGGCCCTGCATTCAGGAAGGACCAGGCTACAGATGAACTCTCCTAATTCCATGATAGACAGAAACTGTATCATTGACAATTGCATCAAAATGCTATTTATGATATGGCTTTACTTGATCTGCATATTTGATTCATGAATTATTTGGTATCATCCATTTGGAATCACTTTCAAAGTACTGACACAGCTGACCAAACTGAACCTTGGCATACTTTGACTTGATAGCTGTTCAATGTAATATATATTTTTAAAACCTTACTAAGTTACACCTCATTTGGGTTTAAGAATAGTTCATAGGTTCAGATTTTTTGGATTAGTGTGAACCATTTCCTTTAAACACTGCACTTTTATCTGTCTCTTGGCTTGATGCTCAAAGATTGAAAACACAACTGGAGCAGTAAGAAAGCAATTAAATTGTGATAGCATTTTGCAGAATACAACACAAATATTTATACCATCTTGACTGATAGACTTCATTAACCCCGAAGTTCCATATCTGCAGTAGGTGACATAGGTTGGTAATGGCTGACTTGGTGACATTAGAGTATATTCGATTGGACAAAGCACCCTAACTAGATTGATTTGTGTGCCATGTAATATTTCATTTTAAAAATCATTCCCACATTAATGTGATATTAACATATACTTATGTTTAAGAGACTGTGGAACTACACTGATCTGAGAATACATATAACAAGATATACTTATTTTTCACATAAATATAGAATTTGAAGCAAAACTATTTTACTACTGCATAGACTGAGTACATACAGTGATTTGATATTATACATAGATCAATGAGTGTCATAAAATTGTCTCCCAGAGCTCAACCCAGCTTCACTTGTCTATACTGAAAATGTGTTGCTTATGCCCGAAACGTCGATTCTCCTGTTCCTTGGATGCTGCCTGACCTGCTGCGCTTTTCCAGCAACACATTTTCAGCTCTGATTTCCAGCATCTGCAGTCCTCACTTTCACTTGTCTATATCTGAGTTAACCATTAATTTTCAAATGACTACCATCTGACTGATCTCTGAAACTCATGGTTGGCGGCTGTCCTATCTGGAAGCAAAATGATTTCTATCTGGAAGCAAGATGAAAAGAGCCTCAGAGTGTCTTATTCATATTTGATTGTTTTCCGCCTATTTAAACACAGTTTGCAAAAGGCATAATTATGTTCAGTATATTCATTTTTGTGTTGGAATCAGTGTCCAATGTTATTTTTATTATTCACTTTGTAAAACAAAATTGTTACCTCTCTCTGACCAGGTTGGCAGTCATAAGATTTGACAAATACAGAAACCAGCAAAAATAATGACAAAATGATGAATGAGGAGAGAAAAAGTAGAGGAAGCTAGATAGAAATATGAAAATAGATAGGAGGAGTTTCCATAGATAATTAAAAAGGAAATATTTTCATAAACTGAAGATTAGTCCTGTCAAGAATTAATCTAAGGAATTAATAATTGAAAAAAAGGACATGGCAAATGAAATGAACAGATATTTTGCTTTGGCCTTCATTACACAAAGGACACAAGTGACATCTCAGAAACAGTTATAAGTCAATAATCAAAAAAAGTGAAGAATGAACTCAACAAAATTAAAAATCATACAACACCAATGTTACAGTCCAACAGGTTTATTTGGAATCTCTAGGTTTCAGAGCGTTGCGTCTTCATCAGGTTGTTGTGAAGCAGAACCATAAGACAGAATTTATAGCAAAAGATTACAGTGCCATGCAAGTAAAATGATATATTTAACAAACCTAGATTGTTGTTGAGTCTTTCATCTTTTAGAATGGGTTACAGGTTTCGGTTCATTAATATGTAAATCCCAGAACCCCTTATAAGTCACATTCTCGAGATAACTTAAGGTTTTATATAAAAAAAAGGTGACATTTCAGCTCAGACAATGCATTAAAGGTGTGAGGTTAGAATCTGTCTATTTCCAAAAAGGAATTTACAAAATATTACATTGATCGACTGTCTGCATTGACTGCCTATAGGTTGTAAATTTTTTGAACAAATTTTCTGCAGATATCACTTTTTTGAATATTATTTTACTTGCATGACACTGTAATCTTTTTGCTATAAATTCTGTATCTAATGGTCCTGCTCCACAACCACCTGATGAAGGAGCAACGCTCCAAAAACTAATGCTTCCAAGTAAACCTGTTAGACTATTGTGTGGTGTTGTGTGATTTTTAACTTTGTCCACCCAAGTCCAACACCAGCTCCTCCACATCAACAAAATTACAATCACCAGGCAAGTGTTTGGACCAAAGGTGTTGGCACTCCTAGGTGACAGATCTACAAGACCCAATTGACTTCATCATAGATTCTTAAAGTAAGCAGTTAGAGGGATTGTTGTTGCTTTGGTTCCAAAGTTTATAAAATTCCTGAGATTTGGGAAAGGTATGATTAGATTAGAAGATAACAAATTTGAAAGAAAAAGAGATATTAAAAACTGGAAACCATAGATTAGTTTCTTTAACTGTTTTCCTAGGATCAATGTTCGATGCCTCCATTAAATACACTGTCGCAAGGCACTTAGAAGCATTCAAGGAAATCTGGAACTATTATCATGTTACTGTGAAATGGAAATCACGTTTAATGTGTATTCTTTGCAATGAAAAATAAAGCAGAATTTTATTGTATCGTATTGGGGTTAATACCATGCATATACCTCAAATATAAAATCAAAGGAGTTAAAGCTGAGGTTTTGCAGGCAAGGAAAAAGTTCAAATGATAAAGAAAATCTTAATTAAAGACAATTGCTGTATTTTCAGCAGGATCATATGTTCCCTGCAGAGGATGTAGATTGATCAAAGAAAGCTTGAAGCTTTCTCTTCAGCTTTACATATCAGTATAGACTGTCTTCCCATTCTTCCTCAAACACCCCCCACCACACCCAACCCCCATTGTGAAAATGTTTTTTTTCAGTATTCCTTTGGTCTGTTTACGTTTCTGAAATAAAAAGATATTTCTTTAACATCACGTAAGCCTTTTGCTTGAAAATCTCTCGTCAGAAAAGCCCAAGGGATTACAGAAATGTTGCATGTTCCTTTCACATTAAAGCATGATAATACATCAAAACTTTGTACAATGTTGTCACAATGACATATTAAGTATACATAAAAGTATCAAGAAAATGGCATATTAATGTGCCCCACAGTCAAGTAGTATAAAGTGGCATAAAATCCTACAGTGTAAATAATATTTGTGACTAAGTCTTCTATTTTAATTCAACAAAGGATTTCAGCAATAAAATTGTATTCCAAGTAATTAGAGTGCTGCTTTGTGATCTTGCTTTATTCTAATCCAGAGGTTTGAAGTGTGTTTGGAGCTACTGTTCTTTAATTGCATATGCCATGTGGCTCATTTGAAATAAAGATTTTTAAGTATTTGGTAATTGCAATTTTTTTTGAAATTGAGTTTCTAAGTACTAGATGGATTGTTTCACAGATGTAAAATCAAGTGCCTAAATCAAGCTAATGCTTTGAGTTCTTTTGCATGTGTCAGCATAAATGGAAGCAGCCTTTTATGAAGTGCCGAATGTGAAGACATTGCTGAACTGACTAGTTTCAGTTTTGATGAATGCTGTTCGTTTTTCTGGAATAAGGTACAAAGGGAGACTTCAAATCGGCCTGAACTTCAAGCCGAGGTTAATGCTATTCTCTTTTAGGCTGAACCACCCACTTTGCTTAAGGTCACTAACTGGGGCCAATCTAGCGCAGAGGGGCTGCTGCAAACTTGGCATCTCCTTGATTAGACTCCCTGCTGATCTAATACACATACCAGCTCACTTGCCAAGTCAAATAACACATATAGTGAATTCAAAATAAGATTTAAGTGGGTCGGCACAATGCAGCTGTCCTCTCATCTTTTTACCGAATCCTTCTCTTTGTGTGCCAGACTGAAAACTGCTCTTGTTAGAGGATTTAATCTTCATTTTTTTTTGTAGATTATTTGAAAACAGGTCAATTCAATGTCGGCGCTGAAACCTCCTCCTCCTCATCCTGACGAAAAGGCCCTGCTGTCAGACTAGTTACATCATTAATTGTACAAGAGTTGAACAAAAACTTATTTTGTGTAGAGTTTTATTTTTAAATACAACAACCACTAGATCTGAAGAATAATGTTACTTACATATGTCAAAGGAGTTTAACTTAACCAGTTAAGTTAACCAGATTTTAACTTATGATTACACTGACATCATTACATGGAGTATCATCCTGAGAAACTCTATTGCCAAACAACAGTCTCTCATAACATTATTGAAACTATTTATTGTCCTCAGTAACACTGAAAGGCTTGCAAATGAGACTTAACTCCATTACGTCTTTCCCTATCATATTTTTATATCCTTACTATATCTAATAGATACAACATACTGCTATTGACAGTACAACACCACATATGATTTGATGTTATTGTATGTCCATCATCACTGATTTTATATCTACAGACTATGAAACTAAACTGATACTAATTAGGGTGCATGGATTTGGTATTCATACGTACAGATTATGAAGTCAGAGAAATTTAATATTATACAAACCAAGTAGATACAGTGACTTGATAATATATATATGCATAAATGACTGTCACATGAATTGTCTCCCATAGCTCCATCTAGTTTTTTTTTTCAAATGTATCTGAGCATATAATTAGTTTGGAATGGTCACCATTTGGTCTCTGATGCTCATGTTTGGTAAGTTGGGAGCAAGAAATGAGTGAGGTCATGTAAGACAAAATTAAAATTGCACCAGGATGCTCATTGCAACATCTGACCTCAATTTCGACAATAGGCATGAGCCTCTATAATGTGAAATGGCGGACAATGAGGACAGGGTAAGAAGAATGGAGAGATCAGGAGTGTCCACAGCTGCTCTGGCTATGCATGTAGCTATAATGCTGAGAAAATTATAGTAGATCTGACCACATAGTCCTGAGTGTGGAAGTTGTGCAAGAGGACTAGAGGGCTGACAAGTTAACTTCTTAATTCAAAAATGATTAAACTAACAGCTGTAAACTCGTCAACCTCATGTCATTATTTGAAAAATCCGAGATGCCACAATATAGGATAGAACTCACGCCGGGAGTTAACAGGTTAATGACAAGCAGCCGTCTTGGAGTTATAAAAACCAAGTCACATTTTGACAAATTTCACGGTCCTTTTATTCAATAAAAGATTCAATCGAAAGAAGGAAGTGTAGTACATGTTGTGTAATCAGTTTTTGAAAGCTGTTTAGTAAAGTGCTGGATAGGAGGCTTGTTGATGTAAAAGGTGCAGAGAATTTAAGGAAATATGTAAACATGGACAAGAATTTGTCAGAATAATTGAAAATAAAGAGCAGATGCTTATGACTTCTTTTAACTGGAGGAACGTTACAAATTCAGGTTTTGCTTATGAAACAAAATGAGTGGCTTTAAGTAACCCTGAAAGAAAGGCAAGAACTTGCCTTTAGTATCCTCTTGATATTCTAAATGTCAAACTTTTAAAGTGCAGTAACTGTCATATTATGGGAATACTTGGCAACCAATTTGCACTTAAGGTCTTTCAAACAGCACTGTGGTATGCAATGGGATTGTAGGGTAGAGAGTGGAAACAAGTGGGTATAAAATGAGTTCACGGACAATCTATTACATAAACCAACATCCTGCAACCCAAGGATGATTGAAAGACAACCAACCTGAAATTTTGAAAGAAATTTTTAAGCAGCTCTAGCAGCTTAGAGAGGAGCTCACCCACTTTTCACCAGCTCACTGATTTAGTTCTGGATGAGAATTATGCCCACTGCATCAATTAAGGCCCTCAACAAGTCAATCATTGGCCTTTTAAGTGCCTCAACTCACAGCCTTCCTGATTACCTGCCTCCCAGTCAAACAAGAAAGGCAGCTAGTTTTCCCAACCAGGAAGCCAGAACAGCCTGCCTGCCAGGCTGGAGAGGTGGGGTTATATTTACTCCAATCCAGGGCAACTGGAGGCATGGAAGGGTCCAAGTGGATGGCTTCTGAAAGTCACTTCTTGCTTAAAAAGAAATCACTTAAAAAGAAATCATTCATAGGCAATGCATCTATGCATTATGCAGAAGACTAACAGAGATATTTGTTCTGAAATGATTGTTTTCATCACTGATGAGTCTCACCTTAAAAGAATTAAAATCCCCTTTAAAGATACTTGTAAGATTTCCACTGTTACTGATGCTCTCCCATATCATTTTAATTATTTTAGCTGATTATCAAAACTACATAGATGATGAATTGCAATTACTCACTAACATCCAATTGAAACAAAGACTGCCTTCAAGAAAAAAAATTCAAACCTTTAAAACCATGGAAAAATGTATCTGAAACACAGCCAATTCCATCTCCCCATATGCTGCAAATGGAGTGCTGTTGGTTTCAAAATTTGCAATTTTGAATCATAGTGAGCAAAAAAAATCTAAATTTACAATTTAATTACTTGCATTGATAGGGATATTTAATAAAGCTTCAACACGGTTTATGATGATATAATAGAACTAGTTTGACGAAAGTAAACTCCAGGCATTGATTTATACTCACATCCAGGATATTGTGGAATACAATAGATCCTTACTTACAGAAAGGGAAGGCAGTGCAAAGGCCAATTTGCCCTCTCGTCACTAACATCCCCTGTCAAACACCATCCACAGAGATTAACCATAGCTGTTCTTTTTGTTTTCAGTAATAGGAAAGCTATGTGACTGAAGTCTTGAAAGAAAGTGGGTGTGAAATACACATTGGCGACTGGATTGAGACTAGAAATGCTCAAGTTTGTTCATTAACCACAAAAAGAAGCGACATTCATAAATTACCTTGGGATGAATTTAAAGCTACTCCTGTCACCAGACCTTTAGCTAGGATGTCTTCTGTTCTGGCTTCAACTTCATTGCTTTCTTATTCAGGCTTAATTTAATGCTGAATTTATTCCACTGCTCTTTCCATACATAACCATTCTTTTTTTATTCTGTTCTGCATCATACTTATACTGAAAGGTAATATGTCTCAGTGAACTGAAAAGATTTTTTATAGCTAAGGAAAATGGAAAAAAAAAATCTGTTTCCTGTATCATCTTTTATTGGCAAATCCATTATGTTAATTTTTTGCAAAATAGAGTTGTTACCTGACAGCAAGCTTCAATGATAAAAGTCTTCTGCCATGAATCACATTTTCAATTCTTTTTCTGTCACATACAGTGCAGCATAGTTTATTATTAGGACCTACATAGCTATTAATATCACAAAATTCAATGTTCTTATATTTAATTGTATTAACAGAACTGTAAGATTTTAAATGGACAAAAACATGACAGGTGCTAATAAATAAGGACATCACAATGAAACAGTCAGTGGCAGAGTTCTTTCAGAGAAAGAAACACAAGAGAAATTTGATATGATACTTTGGGAAGAAAAAGATTAATAATGAATCCACCATGTTGAAAGCATGAGCCTAAACACACATGAATGATTCATTGTGTTTTTGTGAAATTATTTTTTTCCTGCAGCTTGAATTGACATTTAGTTAGTCACAACTCTTTAAAGCAGACACTGACATGAACTTAGTACTTTTAGCATTGAATTGTACTTTTTGTTTTTTTCTTGTAAATAGCACAACCTCATTTGTGAAACTTTTGACACTGTAATTTTAACAATATCATCCTAAATAAATACCATAAAGTGACAATGTAAACAAAGAAAACAGGTGTAATTTATATTCTAGTTTCCTATTGTGAAACCCACCTATTTGGAGCATGAACAATTATTGTATGTTTACTGACATCAGACTAGGCCTTTGGTTGATATCAAATGTGAACAAAGAAGAATTAACAAGTCAGTTATATAATATCAACAATTTAAATAATATAAGATAAGCCTGTATATACAAAAAAAAGGAAATGCTGTAAATTGAAATGTGAACACAATGCAAGAATAAATAGCAGATCCAATGAAGTCTGAGAAGAGAAAAGATAGGTTAATATTTTAGGCACAGATTATTCCTGAAAAATTCTAAGCATGTGAAATTCTTTGAGTGAACTGATTATTTAAAGTTATTAATAATTAACAATTTGCAGTATTTTCAACAACTGTTATATTTGATGGGAAGATTTAACAACTTTAGTTAAGATAATGGTCTGAATTTTACCAAAAAATCAGCTTCGTATCAATTTTACGGCGTTTCAAGGAGGATTTCTCTCTGTGAACTCCGAAAAGTTATAATTCATAAATCTATACTGTTCACCTCATCCAGTGGATCCATGGAAGTAGCTAAACACAAAGAAGTTGAAACAGTTGTCATCTTCATGACCACCAGAAGAGGATGGTCACCCATGCTTCACTCCAGCAGTTTACACAGTTCTGGAATGGTGTCCTGGAACATCCTCAGTCTGCAGCGATATTGTGCCATGCTCACCATGAGGAAATGGCATTGAGAAAAATAGATTCTAGGTCTCCTGTATTTCTTGTCCATACAAAGGAGACATTCAGCTCAAAACTCCTCATGTCAACATTCACTGGAGGTTACTACTGGCCCTGGGCTGACACATTTGCTCCTACTTAACTGCTTTGTGTCTTGTTGCAACACAGTCTCAATCACAATTAGCCTTGCTGTGACTGGGTCCATTGGTCACATTACAAATGAACCTCTGTGGGAATTATCAGAACTAAAATTGGAACATCAGCATAAGCTGCTGACACAAGCTTTCAGTGTGAAATTGATATAGGATTGTACAGTACAGAAACATGTCCATCCCCTGACTGATCATTGCTTACAGCCATGACAAGCTGCCTGTGCAAAGCAAACTAAGACAGAATTACTGTGAGCCTATAAGTTCTGAATAAGTCAAAAAGCACAAGAAGGCAAAGCAAAGCAGAGATGTTGTGAACATTGAAGTATTCACAAAGTGAGTGAGTGTGAAGACAGCAAGCAAAGAACATTGAAAAGTACCTTGCTCCAATTCATGAGATGCATGTCTGTTCCTGCATACCAAGTGTCCTAGTAGTAGTTTAGACTTAGGTGTTAAACACAATCCAAATTTCAATGCTGAAGTGGAGATCTGTATTTTAAATGAGTCAGAGATGTGTCATGATAACATAGTGAAGATGGTGCATATCAGTCTATGGACAGTGAGGGAGTAATCCTTGAAATTTGTTAGCAAGTGTTGTGGATTCTGACCAAAGTGATGGCCCAGAGAATCTGTGCCAAACTGGTGCCATTCAGTTATCCACTCTTCCATGTTGGGAATGGCTGTTCTCTCTGCATATAAATAAAATGAGATTAGGTAATAATGAGATGTAAATGGAAGTAAATAGCCCTCTTGCGTTGAGATCCTTATCTTGCCATCCAAACCTTGGTGGAAAATCTAAGCTTATTTCTCAATATCAAGAACTGCTTTTTTTTTCAATCTCACCATATTTCTCCAACTGACTTGCTACTGCCCAGGTCATTCAGCCCCAGGGAAAATTCAGTGGTTTGACTGGAAACTATACTTCTTGTTGATACCAGCTGCAGAAAGCAAGCCTTTGCTGTAGCTCACACAAACTGTGTGCTGAAATCAACACGGTTTCTTTCAGCTGATATTCTGTAGAGTATTATTCCCCTTGTAAATGCAAAAACTACATTGTGACATATAACAGAATGAAAAGAATGACTGCAAATGGACACAATCTAAAATAGCCATTACACTGTAAATTGACATACTGAACACACATTACTATCATCCAGAAATATAAAATATGGCTCCGTACTTCCTCTTTGTATCCTAATCTATCTGAAGGACTCTTGTTAATTAGGAAATTCAAGGTTATACCCGGGTGTTCCTATATAATACCAGCTTTAATTGACCCTGAGACTGAGGATAATTCAATTACAGATCTTTTCAATTTAATTCATTCCTTTCTTCCTTAGTCAGGATTATGCTGATGGATTTCAGGTAATAGAACTTAGTGGTTCAGGAAGGGTAGTAATACATGTTTTCTAGCTTTAGCTAATGTGATTAAGTTCCATATAGTTTGTTTTCCTCTTTAATCTGTCAGAGGTCAAATACTTGTGTGACTTGCTGAAAGTAATAATTGGAAGGCTTTGCAAGAAGCAAGTACCAAGCCTTTGCCACTGAGGAATTACATGCAGCATAATGGATCATACTAAATATAAATACAGATGCAATTGTTATTTTAATGGACAAACATTTATTATGATTCAATTCTTTTGAAATATTGTGTACATGTAGCTCCACACAATAACCTTGCATCATGTTATAATTATTTTGTCAGCAATGCTAAAAACCTAATCGAAAATTGACAATTTCTCTGATTCTTTCTGACTCACAATAGTGGGGAGTTTTCTTTTAACCATTACTATCTGAGCATAAGGCAAGGTAAAGCACAAGAAATAAATTTGAATGGGAAGGTTCAGAATCACACAGAATCCCATATCAAAACCTCCTTCCAATGATTTCAATATGTATTGTCCTGGTGAATCTCAATAAGAAGAATAACTGTTATAAAAAAATGTCCCAGCATGGAGTCCTTGAGGTTTGACCACTCACAAAATCAAGTGGGGTGTTTGAAAGACTCGTGAAGTTACCAAGGAATTCCAGGTTGATCTTTTGGTTTGCATGTCTCCTAGTGACCAATTACAGAACGGCATTAGCAGAGGTTTGAGATTAGGTTGCCTAATGTCTCAGGAATTAATGCAATGCAAGTGGAATATGGGAGACATAACAAAAAACAAAAAAATGCATAATTTATATTGGTCCAGAATAATTTAATAGATTACATTTTAAAATCTGACTTAATACATTTTTATTAACTGACATGTTATATGTAAGGCACTGAGGTGTAGTGGGATTGAACTCTATATTAAACCCCAGAGTAAGAAAATTCATGTTAGTGAATAATCTTACTGTCTAGCAGGGTAATCTCTAATTTAGAGTGCAAAAAAATACCAGCTGTTAGTCAACAAGGATTAATATTTAGCTTTCTACTCATTGAAGCATAGCACAATGCACAGGTTACATGATAGTTTGGCTTTCCATGGAACTCAAGACTTCTGTGGGTTTCTGTCTTGATTTCTTGAATCTGGTCTCCTGATTCACAATGTTGTTGGAGATTTTAACCTTGTCAATGTAACTGTAACATATGCAGAAAACCCCTTTGTATGATTGATTTATTTTGCAATCTGTTTGATTTGATTAAGCAAGAAAGTAGTTAAGTTTTATTATGTTTAATTATGCTTAATAATAAAGCTCTTTTTGTAAGGAAGAAAAGCTATATAGTTGAAGCCAGAAGTAAGGTCATAGACTTTATATTTTTTTCATGGTTTTTATGGCTCAGGTAAAGGCAAACTTGGGCTAACATGTGAAAATATTTTTCGGTAAAATGCTTTTACTCAAAGACGCAGAATGTTTTAAGTTAATTTAGTTTTATATAGTTGTTGGTCTGATTACTTTGGGCATGAATTTATTTCAGGCAACAACAGTTATTGTAGAAGCACCAATGGTTCTAGTAGTTTAGGTTAATAAAAGATTTGCACTATACTTAGATGTATCAGTCAGAACATGTGAGTTGATAAATCATTAGGAGGTGACACTCCATATTATAAGAAAACACACAAATTGCCCTAATGGTGTCACATTATCTTGATAGGATCTATAAAGTTAGCACACTAAGAGGGCCATGCTGTCATAAAAGGAATGTGATTTTCATTGCAAGGAATACATTATCACAGTAGGAAGTGAGATTGGGTAAAATGGCTATCACTTTTAAAGAAACCAATGAAGAATTAGGCACACATGACCTAGCCAATTTGAGATTGATTATATGCCGTCCATGCATTTGCAAGTCAATTAGAGTTCAAGATGTCTCTAAACATGGACAGGGATAGTGGGTAGTAGTCTAGTCTACAGAAAAGACCAAAGGTAGAAGAGCAACTTTACAGAAGTGAACAAAAGACTTGAGCTCGGTCAACCAGAAACATGAGCTGGTGCCCAAAGTGGATCAAGTGAATGTCACTGCTTTTATCATGCATCATTCCTTTGGTACTTGTTATAATAAAGTTAATACACTCTCTGAACTTGTGAAAACATACTTATAGCTCTAATGGATCTTCTAACGAATCAGGACTGATGAACTTTCAGCTTGGCTTTCTCAACTCAGTCTATAATTGTAATAGAAAAGCTCTTGCGGTGTAGAGATAGTGTCCCTACCTCTGGATCAGAAAGTCTCTGTTCAAGTCCAATCTGCCCCGATGTGTAGTCATAACAATCTGAACAGGTTGATTCAAAAATATCTTGACTTAGATCTTACAATTCAAATTAGGATCAATTCCAAAATCTTACAGCTTCAAGATTTCAACTCTAATTTCCCACATGACTTGAACTGCTGTTACCTCATATTTCACAACTATTTGCTGAGTGCTCTTTCTCCCTCTCTATGTCTTGCTGTCTAACTTTACACTTCACAGCTGCTGCAGGCTGCTCTCAATGAAATGCAGTTCCATAACAAAGACTTTTCACTTTGTCTTAGAGCAATCACCTTTGGCCTTATTATTGGATTCTAATGCTGCTTCAGATTTCTTCTTGCAAGCCCCAATTACTTTATAGTCACTTCTAGGTTTCTTACAGCAAAGCCCCAAGCCTATGACAATTAGTTATTGACTGGCAAAGTTCATGGCAAGAGCTACCTTCCCAGCAAGTCATTGACTACCAACTCCCATTTTTATATCCATGTAAAAACAACATTCCTGAGGCAAAGTCAGAGAACCATGGAGCTTGAACAGCCCAGAAAGAACCCCTTCAGCCCATTGTGTGTTCACCAGTCATCAAATATCCATATATTCTAATCCCATTTTCCAGCACTTGACCCATAGCCTCCTATGCTATGGCAATTCAACTATTCATCTAAATAGTTCTTAAAGGTCTTAAGAGCTCCTGCCTGGAGCACCCTTTTAGGCAATGAGTGCCAAATACTCAAAACTATCTCTGTGAAAAAAGTTTCTTCCTCAAATCTGGTGTACATCTCTTGTTCCTTACCTTAAAACTGTGCCCACTGGTTGCTGATCTGTCTACTAAGTGGTAAAACTTCTCCCTATCTACTGTCTATGCCCCTCAGAATTTTGTACGTCTCAATCAAATCACTCCTCAGCATTCTCTGCTGGAAGGAAAAGAGCCCCAGCATATCTAGTCTATCTGCATTGCTAAATTGCTGCAGTCTCTTTGCACCCTCTTGAGTGCAATCACATCCATTCTAAGGCAACCAGAATATTACACAGTATTGCAGCTGTGGCTTAACTAATGCTATATACAGAGTCTGAATTAGAGTGGTGCTGGAAAAGCACAGCAGGTCAGGCAGCATCCAAGGGAGTGGATAGGTGGAAAGGAAGATAGGCAGGTAGGACAAGTCATGGGACAGTGCTGCGCTGGAAGGTTGGAACTGGGGTAAGGCGGGGGGAGGGGAAATGAGGAAACTGGTGAAGTCCACATTGATACCCTGGGGTTGAAGTGTTCCATGGCGGAAGATGAAGCGTTCTTCCTCCAGGCATTGGATGGTGAGGGAGTGGTGGTGGAGGAGGCCCAGGACCTGCACGTCCTCGGCAGAGTGGGAGGGGGAGTTCAAATGTTGGGCCACATCTAATGCTATATACAACTGGGGTGCTAAGAGACCTGGTAGATACTAATTCTAAACACTTCTCACAGGCCACATTTACAACATTCAACCCAAATGTGAGCACTTGTGTCAACATGATGAAACAAATAGTTGCACTTCTTGACTAAAGCGAAGAATGCCCGCAGCTTCACTAACAATCCTGCACTTTATATTTACAACCCTGACCATCAGAATATCCTCCTTGTAAATCAGTCTCCCAGTTTTAGCTTCTGTTTATGCTAATGTCAGACTCAATGGAGCCAAAATGCAAAATATGATCTAAGTACAGCCTCAGCTCACTCTTGTTTTTCTTTCCCTTAAAGCTAGATTACAGTATTTGACACTTGAAGAAATGTGAACTTAAAAGACTTCTTAACAACATCGCAATAATACATATAAATTAAGGCTTTTCATTACTAGGTTTGTGCATAGTACAATTTGACAACTTAAGCTTTATTAATTACACAAACATGTCAATGAGCTGAAGTCTAACATATGGAAGTATGCTTTTGACACAAAATGCTACTAAGTGTTCTCAAAAATGTTCCACCATTGAGTTCTCCAATCTGAGCTGCATTGCCACATGGTAAGGAAATGGCGGGATAAAGTAAGAACTTTGTACAAAACCAGGAAACAGTGCTTCTGTAATTGTTTGTTTTTATTATTGTTGGACAGCTTTAAAGCTGACTTTTGTGTTAAGCTCTGGCACTGTTTCCTGTGAAGCCATGTCTATAATGCCCTATGTTTGCAGCCTCACATCTCTTAGTCAGAGACATCTTTACTTTGTGACTTACTGTCGATGAGGGAAAATATGCAGTGTGATACCATTTGATATTAGAGGATTTACACTAGCTCCAAATCCGTAGGCTTGAAAAAGAAACATCAACTTGACAATAGAACCTTAGGAAACAATTGTAAGCCCTAAAAAAAATTGAAATACAGCTTCAGGATTAAATGTAACACTTTTTGAATCAATGGCCATATCCAGAGCAGTCAATATTCCTAATAAGTCAGGAAGCAAAAACCACGATGATTTTTGATAAGGTATGTAGTTATAATCAATGTTATAAGTAAAAGAATGAAACTTAAACAGATTGAGGAAGAAAAGGAACAGCTGCCAGCAAAGAATACAGCAACAATATCAACATGCCAAAGTGAGTATTGACAAAGATAAGGGAATTGGCTAAACAATACCAGGAGGAAAGGTAAATGGTCACTTACTTGGAGTTGATGTTGATGGAGTAGACCGTGATAACCTGGCCTTGCTCCAGTTCAGAATAAATTGGGTATGTTTCTAATAACTGCATGTGTTGTGTAAAAAAAAAATCTTATTGCTCGAGTTATTGTTCAGTTTCTGCTTCACTCTAAACTTCAAGCAGAATAGAAAATCTTGCACTGCAAATTCTCCGAAGCGGCACATGCATGCCTTTCGTGCATGGCACTCATGTACATCTACTGTACCTATGAATTTACATGACAATCTTTGAGAGTCAAGTCTGTGATCTGAATGGACTCCAGTGTCAGCTCAGTGGTATCCAAATGCTCATGTAAATGACTTCTGAAATAACTTCACATCAATTTAATTCACATCAAACTTAAATCATTCTACTTGGCTGCATAAATGTGGCTTAATTACACAAGCCAGGCTGAAGTCAGATCCTTCAGTCTGTGCAGATTAAAACATCATTTTGCAGCCAAACAGAAACATGTTCCCAATCACTGCACTTGAATTATTGTTATTTAGCTCCAGGCTTGTATTAAGATCACTGAATAATTGCAATCTGATTATTATAATCAAGTACTGGAACAGTAATTACAGGTTACAGTCATTTTAGGCTGCTCTGGAAATCCCATATACCGATCATATGCATATTAAAAGTTTATGGTAGTGATAAAATTAATGAAGAGGACTGTAAGCCTCTTTATACCAGCAAGGTGTCACACATCTCACAGCTCTGCTGAATTTATTTTGCATATTTCCTGGATTCTTCAGAACAGATATCTACTACTTAAAGATCTCTTAAATTTGAATAATAAGCACAGCTTTATTAAATCTAGAAATGACAGCAACCAAAATGGCAAACTAGAGATATTCTAGCAACATTCCTGGCATTTTTTTCTTTCTGGTTGTCACCATTAACTTAAATCTATCTCAAAGGAGGATATTAAAATTTATCAACCCAAAAAGTGCTGGAGCGACATTGGCAACTTAACAGCACCAGAAAGAAAGTGAGGTCTGCAGATGCTGGAGATCAGAGTCAAGAGTGTGGTGCGAGAAAAGCACTGCAGGTCAGGCAGCATCTGAGGAGCAGGAAAATCAACATTTTGGGCATAAGCCCTTCATCAGGATTCTCCTGCTCCTTGGATGCTGCCTGCCTTGCTGTGCTTTTCCAGCACCACAGTCTCGAATTTAACAGCCCCTGGCTTCGTAGTTTGTAGAACACAACACATCTCCCCTTACCCAACCTCATCCAGTCCAATCCTAGCCAACTCCATAACACTGACCCCACCTAACTGGAACCCCCGACACGATTCCGCACTGATCTAGCCAACCCCCAACCTACCTACCCTTTCACTATTTACCTCCACCCTATGCCATCACCCACCTGCCATCATACAACCTCGCTTACTTACTTTACCTGTTTATTTTCTTGTCATAGTTGCTCAAAGTGCCTTTGGGACACTCAAACCACAGGCATTTTAAGAGTGCAAGGTGAACATATATCTCTCAAAGAAAGTTTATAATGATGTGGCGCCTGTGTACTTTGTGTCTATGTCATCTACACATCCTCAGAAAATGTATGTTCCTTCCTCCTCCTCCTCCCACTGTGTCCACCTGCAGTCCTGACATCCACACTGAGGTGGAAGGAACCTGTTATGTAGTTTGTCCTGGTAAAAACAATGACTGCAGATGCTGGAAACCAGACTCTGGATTAGTGGTGCTGGAAGAGCACAGCAGTTCAGGTAGCATCCAAGGAGCTTCGAAATCGACATTTCTGGCAAAAGCCCTTCATCAGGAATAAAGGCAGTGAGCCTGAAGTGTGGAGAGATAAGCGAGAGGAGGGTGGGGATGGAGAGAGAGTAGCATAGAGTACAATGGGTGAGTTGGGGAGGAGATGAAGGTGATAGGTCAGGGAGGAGAGGGTGCAGCAGTTTCCTCATTTCCCCTTCCCCCACCTCACCGTCGTTCTAAACTTCCAATTCAGCACTGTCCCCATGACTTGTCCGGACTTGTCCTACCTGCCTATCTCCTTTTCCACCTATCCACTCCACCCTCTCCTCCCTGACCTATCACCTTCATCCCCTCCCCCACTCACCCATTGTACTCTATGCTACTTTCTCCCCACCCTCACCCTCCTCTAGCTTATCTCTCCACGCTTCAGGCTTACTGCCTTTATTACTGATGAAGGGCTTTTGCCTGAAACGTCGATTTCGAAGCTCCTTGGATGCTGCCTGAACTGCTGTGCTCTTCCAGCACCACTAATCCAGAATGTAGTTTGTCCTGTTGGTTTGGAAGACATTTGATTTTGACCCTTGAGGGGCTGCTGAGAATTTCCTGCTGAAAATTTCCTGCCCAGATGCAGCCTCACCCTCATTGGCTTAGACCTCTACAGGCTTTGGAATTACAGGAAAGGAGAGATGAAGAGGTTGGACATTTCTGCATGTCCTGAGAGCAAGTTAATGTAGCAGCCTGCAATTGGTTCCTCCTGCATCTGGGTGTCTGCTATTTCCAGAGAAGAAAGGGTACTTGGAATGAGGTGAAGGTCCCTTGATTGCCCCTTCCCATTGATACTAAGCTCTTCCAGCTCAAACAATGGAATCCAAGTCCTTTCACATACCCAGCAGAAACTGTGTGAAAACCACCTGGGTCTCCCCTGTGGTAATCAGCCTGTCCATAGAGACAGCCCGATGCACACATGCCAAAGCCAGCATGGTACTGATAATGTTGGTAGACAATGCCGTCCTTTGATTCAGCTTACCAAGGGTCTCTGACAAACCTGCCTCTTTGTGCATTTTGACAAGATCATTGATAGTTGAGACTATGGGTTCAGTCTGAGGCTAAGCAGATACCTGATCTCCAGAAAGCCCTAGAGTTCCAGAAACATTTTGTTCTAACTTTACTGTTATTTTTGGACTCACGGCTCATTTATAATCGGTCTGTATGCCTCAGAATCATATAATTATTACAGTGAGACCATTTAGCTTATTGTGCCTGTACTAGTTCTAATATCCAGTAGGGCTCTATTATCCAATGTCAATTACCTGCCTTTTCCACATATCCCTGTATACTGTTACAAATCCAAATGACCATCCAATGCCCTCTTAAATACTTCAATTGAAGCTGCATCCGCCACATTTCCAGACAGAGCATTCCATACCCTAGCAACTCACTGTGTGAAAAAGATTTTTCTCACATTACCCTTGCTTCGTTTGCACATCACTTTAAATCAATTCCCTCTCATTCTTGTTTAAGTGGAAATAGCTCCACCCTATCTGCTCTGTCCAGCCCATTCAAATTTTTGAAAACCTCAATGACATCTCCTTGCAGTCTTCT
Organism: Chiloscyllium plagiosum; assembly: GCF_004010195.1. Taxonomy (NCBI): domain Eukaryota; kingdom Metazoa; phylum Chordata; class Chondrichthyes; order Orectolobiformes; family Hemiscylliidae; genus Chiloscyllium; species Chiloscyllium plagiosum. The sequence goes on from NC_057711.1 coordinate 49,247,647, forward strand.
TCACTCCAGGAAGAACTGTCCCAACATCTTCAAGTTACCCTCACAGTTTAAGTTTCTCATTCTTGGAACCATTCCAGGAAATCACTTTTTCATTGTATCTAATACATTCTCATCTTTCACACAATGTGGCATATATAACTGTACACAGTATTCCAGCTGAGGTCTAACAGGTGTCTTGTACAAGTTCAACATCACCTCCTTGTGTTTGTATTCTATGTTTCGATTAATAAAGATGAGAAGGCAATGTGCTTTAGTTTCTGCTCTCTCCAACTCTCCTTCTACCTTCAGTGATGTGTGTTGTGTTATCATTTATTCTTGGCATTTAGTGGCTAATAAACTCACGCTTTTGTTCACTCAAAGATGCCTGGTTAAAATGGCTCTTTGTGAACATACATTCAATTGATCTGGGAGGAGAAACATCCACTTGGAAGGAAACCTTGATAAATCAGTTTTGCTGTGACCAACAAAGGGAACAGGTGAATAAAGGAGTGGAGCTAGGTCATCCCTCCTCATCTGACAACCTGACTATTCAAGGCATCCTGTGTGGAAACATAATAACCTGGGGCCATCACCCTTAGTAGAGCCTTAATAACAATTTATTCTTGTATTTTCCATACTAGAGATATACAAACATGCAAAGGTATGAAAATACAAATTAAGACCAGGAGTTGATCATTTTGGCCCTTCAGCCTATTCCAGCATTTAATGAGATCATAGTACATCTGATTAAACCTCAACCCCACCTATGCCTGATAATCTTTCACTCCCTTGCACAATAGGAAAATCTCCATCTCTGCCTGAAAAACATTCAGAGTAAAGGTGACAAAAAACAAAAGAATAAAGGCTACAAAAAGACTTCTGACCCTCTACGAGAAAATAATTTGATTCACCTCTGTCTTAAAGAGAGATCCCTCATTTTTTAAACAACGACCCCTGGTTCTAGCTTCTCCCACAAAGGAAAACGTTCTTTCCATATCCACTCTGTAAGGTTCCTTCCAGATGTTGCATGTTTCAATCAAGTTACTTCTTATCCTTCCAGATTCCAGCTGAGACAAGCCTCTACAGTCTAACCTTTTCTCATAAGACAACTAACTGACCTATTAGTATTAGTCTGGTTAACCTTCTCTGAACTGCTCCCTATGCATTCATATCCCTTCTTTAAACAGTAAACTATACCGAGGACAATACTTCAGAAGTGCCCTGTATAGTTGAAGTGCAAACTCCAATCCCTCGAATTCAATTCCCCTTGCATTCAGAGAAACATTTTGTTAGTTTTCTGAATTGCTTGCTCAGTCTGCATTCTTGCCTACTATAATTCATGAATTGGAACATTGGTCCTCTGAACCTCAATCTTGCACAGTGTAGATATTATGTTTCTTTTCTAATATTCATTTCAAAATGGTCTTTTTGATATTGTCCACATACTCCATTTTCCAAATCTTCGTCCACTCACTCAACCTATAAGTATTTCTTTGTAGCATCCTTCAATCTACTTCACAATTTAATTTTCTACTTATTTTTGGATCATCATCAAATGTAGCAATCATACTTCAGTTCCTTCATCTATGTAAGTTATAAAAATGACTAAAACTTAAGGTGCCATGTTCCCTGTGGCACACCATTCATTACATCTTGACAGTCAGGAACTACTCTCTGTTTCTGATCAACTAGTCAATACTCTGTTTTATGCAAATAGGTCACTCCTTACACCATGAGTCTTTATGTTCTGCAGTTACCATTGATGCAGCACTTTATCATGTGTCATCTAGGAATCTCAGTACAACACATCCACCTGTTCCCTCTTATCCAAAATGACTGACACTTCTTCAAAAAAATTCCAAAATTGCTTTAACATGATTTCCTTTCACAAAACCATGTTGATTCTATCGGATTAAACTTAGCTTTTCTCACTGCCCTGTTATATCATTATAACATCTAACATTTTCCCTATGACAGCATGCCAGATCTGTTATTCCTTGCTTTCTGTCTCCCTCCTTTTTTTCAATAAAGGAATTACATATGCTATTGTTCAATTTTCTAATCTGATAATCTTTCCCTAAAATTTCAGAAAATTGTAGAACCAACACATCAACTATCTCATTAGTCACTTCTTCTAAGATCATAGAATGAAGTTCATCAGGATCCAAAGACTTGTCAGCATAGAGCTCCAACAGTTTGCTTAAAAAAAAACACATCCTTGATAATAGCAATTTTCTTGAGTTCCACCCTCCCTTCCATTTTCTTAATTAAAGGTATTTCTGGGGCATTACTTGTACCTTTAACAGTAAAAGACGATGCAAAATACCTGCTCAATTCATCTGCCATCTTATATTCCGTTATTAATTCCCTGGTCTCGCTTTCTGTAGGATCTTTGTTAACCTTTTACCTTTTTAAAGCAATGATACCTATCTGTTTTATATTTCTAACTAGTTTTCCCTTGTGTTCTGATGTTTCCTTATTTTTAGTCATTCCTTGCTTTTAGTTATATTTTGTTCAGTCTTCTGACCTGCCTCCCATATTTGTGCAATTTATGCTTTTTCTTTAAGTTTGATGTCATGTTTAACCATGGTTGATGGGAACTCCCCTGCAATTTTTCTTTCTTAGAAGATAACAGGTGTCTAGTTTTGCTGTTTTCTCTCTCACTCATTCTTTTAAGCAGTGAGGTTAAATTTGCAACATTCCAATCTGCAGGCACAATTGTAGAATTAATAGAATTTTAAAAGTTTACCCCAATATATCCGTTACTTCTGTAGCTATCTTTTTTGACCATCGAGTGTGAAGGTCATCAGGTCCCTGGGATTTGTTCATTTTCAATCCTGATAATTTCTCCAATATTACTGTTTTTCTAATACTAATTTCTTTCAGCTCCACACTCTCAATAGATTCTTTGATTTTAATTATCAGAGGGAGGCTTCTTGTATCTGTGAAGACAGATACAAAGTACTTATTTAGCTTCTCTGCTATTTCTCTATTTCCTATTACAAATTCTCCTACCTCTGCCTGCAACGGACCCACATTTGTCTTTGTTATTTTTTCTCTTTTTTACATATCTATCAAAGCTTTTGCAATTCATTGTTATGTTATTTGCTATTTTACATTCATGTTCTATTCTCTCTTTTATCAAGTTCTTGGTCCACCTTTGCTGAATTTTAACATTGTCCCAATATTCAGGCTGGTAACTTTTTTGGCAAGTTTATAGGCCTGCTTCTAATGCTATCTTAAATTTCACTTCTTAGCCAGAGCATTCTCATTTTTACTATTGAGCAATTTTGTCATAAACAAAAATATGTTTGTGAAAATCAAATGTTAATTCACTAAATACCAGCCATCATTTTTCTACCAGTAAACCTTTTGATGTATTTTTCCAACCTACCACAACAACTTCCTTTTCATACCTTCAAAATTATTCTTGTTTAAATTTAAAACTCTTGTTTCTCATCAAATTACACCTTTTTGAAACTTAGTTGAAAATTCTGTTATACTATGATTACTATTCCCTATTTTGCCCTTAACATTGTGCAATACCAGATTTAAGATAGCCTCTGCCTGATTGATAACTCAGCATATCTGTGCAGAAAACTGTCTTAGTTCTTCCTGAGCAACATTGGTGCTCATTAAATTTACATGGTTTGTATGCAAATTGAAATCACTCATGAAGATTGCATTCCTCTCTGTACATGCATCCCTAATTTACTGGGAGAAAGTGAGGTCTGCAGACGCTGGAGATCAAAGCTGAAACTTTATTGCTGGAACAGCACAGCAGGTCAGGCAGCATCTAGGGAACAGAAGATTCGACGTTTCGGGCACATGCCCTTCTTCAGGAATAATACATCCTCTATTACCACTACTGTTGATGTATTACTCCTACCAATGCTTTTTTATTCACTCATGGGACATGGACGTTATTGGTTGCCCAGCATTTATTGCCTGTCCCTAGTTGCCCTAGGGACCACCTAGGTGGTGAGCTGCCTCTTGAACCGTTGCAGTCCATGTACTATAAGGTGCTGAAAATGTGTTGCTGGAAAAGCGCAGCAGGTCAGGCAGCATCCAAGGAACAGGAGAATCGACGTTTTGGGCATAAGCCCTTCTTCAGGAATGAGGAAAGTGTGTCCAGCAGGCTAAGATAAAAGGTAGGGAGGAGGGACTTGGGGGAGGGGCGTTGTAAATGCGATAGGTGGAGGGAGGTCTAGGTGAGGGTGATAGGCCGGAGTGGGGTGGGGGCGGAGAGGTCAGGAAGAAGATTGCAGGTTAGGAAGGCGGTGCTGAGTTCGAGGGATTTGACTGAGACAAGGTGGGGGGAGGGGAAATGAGGAAACTGGAGAAATCTGAGTTCATCCCTTGTGGTTGGAGGGTTCCCAGGTGGAAGATGAGGCGCTCTTCCTCCAACCATCGTGTTGCTATGGTCTGGCAATGGAGGAGTCCAAGGACCTGCATATTTTTGGTGGAGTGGGAGGGGGATTTGAAGTGTTGAGCCACGGGGTGGTTGGGTTGGTGGGTCCGGGTGTCCTAAAAGGTGACCCACAATTCCCTTAAGGAGGGAATTCCAGGATTTTGACCTAATGACAGTGAAGGAACAGCAATATATTTCCAAGTCAGGATGGTGCATGATTGAGAGGGGATCTTGCAGGTGACTGTGTACCCATGCATTTGCTGCTCTTGTCCTTCTAGATGGAAATAGTTGTGGATTTGGAAGGAGCTGTCTAAGGATCTTTGGTGAATTTCTGCAGTGCATCCCTTGTGGATAGTACACATTGCTGTTCCTGAGCATCAGTGGTGGGGTGAGTGGATGTTTGTGGATGTGGTGTCAATCAAGTGGGCTGCTTTGTCCTGAATTATTGTTAAGCTTCTTAAGTGCTTCTTTGTCTGTTGCTCTTACTGTTTCTTAGCTCCAACCAAAGAGATTGTATATCGTTTTCTTCTGTTCAGAATATCATCTCTTATTATCAGCATGATCCTATCTCCTTTTTTTTGTCTAACCCTCTAAAATGTCAAATATCCTTTAAAAATCAGTTCCCATGATCTTGGTCACCCTGCAGCCATGTCTCCATGATGGCAATTAAATCCTACCCTTTTAATTCTTCTAGCCCCATCAATTCATCAGCTTTTTGCAAATGTTACATACACTCATGTAGACTGCTATTAATTCTGCCCTTTCAACACAATTCTGTAATTAGAATAGATTCTCAGATTTGTTCCTGCAGCTTTACACTGTTTTTTTACAACTTTTCTACTTTCCATAGCCAGCTTAGAATTTATATTATCTGAGATCTCTTTTAAGACCACAATGCCCTAACAATCTAGTTTATAATCTCCCCAACGATACTAACAAATCTCTCCATGAGCGTTTAGTTTCAGCTCTGCTAAAGTGTAACCTGTCTTTCTTCTACAAGTCCCATGTAACCCAGTACTGATTCTCATGCCCGAGAAATCTAAGGCCCTCCTTCCTGCATCATTAGTCTAGCCATGTGCTAATTTACTCAATTTTCCTATTTTATACTCACTATTGTGTCATACTGGGAGCAATCCTGAGATGGAAAAAGTGAGGACTGCAGATGCTGGAGATCAGAGCTGAAAATGTGTTGCTGGAAAAGCGCAGCAGGTCAGGCAACATCCAACGAGCAGGAGAATCGACATTTCGATCATGAGCCCTTCTTCAGGAATGAGGAAAGTATGTCCAGCAGGCTAAGATAAAAGGTAGGGAGGAGGGACTTGGGGGAGGTGGAAGGAGGTCAAGGTGAGGGTGATAGGCCGGAGTGGGGGTGGGGGCGGAGAGGTCAGGAAGAAGATTGCAGGTTAGGAAGGCAGTGCTGAGTTCGA
>NC_057711.1:49255857-49280913 GCF_004010195.1 Chiloscyllium plagiosum
CTCCTTCCACCTATCGCATTTCCTACGCCCCTCCCCCAAGTCCCTCCTCCATACCTTTTATCTTAGCCTGCTGGACACACTTTCCTCATTCCTGAAGAAGGGCTCATGCCCGAAACATCGATTCTCCTGCTCGTTGGATGCTACCTGACCTGCTGCGCTTTTCTAGCAACACATTTTCAGCAATCCTGAGATGACTGTATTAGAGATCTGGACTTTCAGTCTCTAGCCCAGGTCCCTCAATTCTACTTTCAGCCTCTCACCCCGATGAATGTTGCTGTGCAATACCATACAATGTCAATGTGACACCCATAAAATGTGCCAGCAACTTTCAGACAAAAGCATTACATGTTCTTCAGCCAACATCAGTATTTCAAAGTCTAGGGGAAGTCATCCTTGGTCAAGTCAAAAGGACTGTTGTCTGTCAAGGGGTACTGCCACAGTCATCAGAGCAAGAGTTTGATCTCAGATCAGGAGATTGAACATGGTTAGTCAACCACTTGTGGCTTTTAGATTTAGGAGTTTCATATTGTTGCAGTCGAGATAGTGGATTACAGAGTCCCACAGGCTCAGTTCAACCTGTCAAGAGATTTGTTGTAAGCCAGTCAGGAAACTGCATAGAAATTAGTCAGCAGTCTGGTCACTCATCAGTCAAGACAACTCTTTCACATCAGTTGAGGATTTATGAGGATCTATTCAATGCAAGTCAAGAGCGGATGCTTCTCAGGAGCCACTGCTGTAGTGACGGAGCTGGGCAAGCCAATTGTTGAGATTGAGGGCAGGATGGTGGGATGCCAAGGAGGACAATAATAGTGAAGGGGAGCAACTCAACATATAAGGTGGAAGAGGATAATGCATTGGTGGACATGGATTGCTATGGGATGGTGGGTCATCCATGGTCACCACCACCCTGGCATCAAAGTGCAGAGGACAATGCATTGTGAAAGTTCACTTGGTTAAGCTGTAGGGTGAGGGTTCATGGAATGATGTTGGGAGATGAAGATGGAAATGGAAGAGGAGTGTATGGGAATGTGTGGAAGCTCAGTCCTGATGGGCTTGATGGGGAGTATCAAGAAGAAAGGAACATGGAGGTTTAAATCTGTGCTTGGATTACCAGGCAGAGCCTGTGACTCACCCCGTAAAGCACAAACTGCATCCTTATGCTTATCATGAATGCACAATGGGAGTAAAAAATAGCTCTAACCACATCCGCAGTCAGTGGGGCAAGTTCTTCTATTCCCTCTGTGCACACGGACTGTATGTGTGAGTGACATGCAAAGACAAACCCTGGCCCTCCTGGACAGAGTCCCCAATATTTAAATGTATGGAGGATGATACTAAACCATCATTTGTGTGTGGTGTGAGTACTGACTGCTCACATCACTAAGGGCCTATTCTATTTCTGATATTCCCCACACAAGCCCGTTAGAAACGTGGCCCTAGCAGGGGTTATTGTCACTGTGTCTTCAGTGCTACCATCATTCATTGACTGTACATTTGTTGTTGTTTGGGAGGTATGTGTTCCCTATCTGATCCAAGAAACAAATGCAGCTTTTCTGGTTTGTTTTTTTTTTGTTTCTTCACTTTTGTTGTTGGTAAGTAACAGTGAGCATTTTCAAACATTTGAAGGCTTTTCAGTAAATAATAGTCCTACATGAATAATGAGAAAATGTTATGCTATGCTGGTCATTAAGGAATGACAACACTCCCTCAAAAAATGGCATGGTGCTCAAGATAAGTAACCATTATAGCTTGATTCTTAAAGTTGTAGTACAGTGACAGTTAATCAGACATGTGGCAAGGTTAATTTTTACAAATTTACAAATGTATTTGCAATAAAGTGGCACTAGTGTGCCTTCAAATGCGATTCTTTTTCATTTTATGTCCTCGATGTGCATGATGAAAGGTAGCTCTTTGTTGGCAGTGCTTGACCAGGTGCATGATTGGCTTTAAAAATGGCACTGGTGCCAGAAATCCTTGGAATTCCAGCAGTGGCAAGTACTAAGTGCACAATCATGTCATCAGGACACCATATAGGCATAGTACGTAGCTAATGATGTGAGCTGCTGAGAATTGTGTGAGAAAACTCATGAGAGTGCATAGAGAGAAATCTTCCACGAAACTGCCCAAAATTGATCGTAAGCAGGTCCTTGAAAAAATACCCTAATGTATCAATATGTACAAGTCTTTGGAATAGGGCTCCCATTGTTGACAGGGAAAAGGAGAATGTTGTATTATTGCATAGATGCCAGGTTGGACAGGTAGTGTACATTCAAGGCAGTTGCAAGACATCACATCATGTGACGTTCCAGTATTAAGATACCCACCTCACCTTTAGTCACTCTCTCAGTATAATGAAAATAGTGTAGCATGTTTATACCCATCCTTGTGTGTTTGCTAAATTTGTGACAAATAGAAGAACATAACCATCATTATTACAATCCAGAGATGAATGAAGTCCTACAACATGTATCTCTTCCCAGTACATGATTTGCTCAATCTTCAAAATACACAACAGTGAGGTAAAATTTGTTGTGAAAAGATTCACTATCTTTTGGAATTCTTGAAAATAAATTATACTAATGAACTAAAATAATACTCAATTTTTCTTAAATTATATGGAAGAGGTCTGGTAAGAACACTAAGACCATGCAAGTGCTGTCATTGGATTTATTTTGCACTAGTTGTCAATGAATTTTAGATACTAATTGCTATGACACACTACTCCTTGTCATTGTCCACTATATTAGTTTCACAATCATTTTCTAAGTTAAAACGGAATCATCTTTAACAAAGCATGATTTTATCAGTTACATCAAATGCAAATGAAATCAATTTTGCATTTGTACATATTCATTATAAAAATTGTAAAATCAGTGACAGATATTTCACTGATTGGATGGTACAGTGACCCACATTCTTTGAAACCCATGTTCAAATGCAGCTGAAGAACATTACCTGGAAGTTTCCTCTTCTCTTTTGGCTCTAATTCCTGCAGTGAACAAATTTAAGATTGGTGTCTCAGCCTAAGGGAATCATCTTAAACACCAAACTGACCACAAATTGACAGCAATCTTAGTTGCATTGTTTTACTCTGCATCCTTGTCAATCTACTCTATTTTGGCAGAGTTGATAACCCAATCATAAATCTCAAATTTTACCATAAGTGCACAATGCCATAAATTGGCAGTCTCAGTCAATGTGGCCATGAGAATAACATCTGGGAAACCAGAAAATTTTCACTGGGACAGTTGGAAGTGCACTTATGAGATAGAGATCACAGACCTTTTTTTCTGACTCAACTGTACTTTCCTTGACATGCATTTTTAATTAGAAAAAGAAATGCAGTGGCAGTAGCCCACCAGAAAACAAAGTAAGTTTATTAATTAAAGAGTCAATGTTCTCTTCAGAGTAGAAATGGCTTCATTCTTTTTCTGCACAGTGCAGTTCTAATCTGCCTGATAGAATGCTGAAAGCTTTTTAATAGAATTTTGCTTGTGGCATTAGTAATTCTGATCAATATGTGAAGTATTAAGATAGTGTAACATTGCAAGGTTTACAAAGTTTGGCATTTTTCATTCCATGCTATGAAAGCAGGTACAAGGCATGGAGTAGTAAATGTATAAAGTTTAAGAAATAAACGTACAGAAAACTATTCAAAGACAAATAATTACATTGATCTTTCTAATGACTCACTGCATATTCATCCATTTCCTACATACAAAATGGGAAATAGACAGCTTGAGAGAAGAGGGATTCAAAAGTGTGGTGTTGGAAGAGCACAGCAGGTCAGGCAGAATCCAGGGAACAGGAGAGTCGATGTTTTGGGCATAAGCCCTTCATCAGTTTGAGAGAAGCATTAAATAATCCAAGTCAGGTCAAATTATGTTGAAGAACACTTATGCTTTCAAATTATTTTAGTGTTGCAAATGTACTGAAGCTTTCCCAACTGATGTCCCTTCACAAAGCTGTTTACTTTAAAGATCAATAACAAAGAACAAGATCTGATGAAGAAGCAGTGCTCTGAAAGCTCGTGCCTCTGAATAAACCTGTTGGACTATAACCTGGTGTTGTGTGATTTTTAACAAGAACATCAAACGTGAAAATAAATTGTGAATCAAAAATTACGGGTCTGTCCTGTCATTTCTATCTGGTTACAGCTGTGAGTAAATTAGCGATATGGAGATGTCAGATAAAGACAGGATCAGACTCAGACATACCAGATTATGTCACTGAATGGCTGCAGGGCATTCTGATGGGGGAAGGTGAGAAGTCAGTAATCAAGGTTCACATTAATATCTGTGACATAAGTAGAAAGAGAGGTGAGGTTGTGCAACAAGAATGCAGCAGATTGAACAGCAAGACCTCAAGGGCTGTAATCTCTGGATTGGTGCCACATGCTAGTGAGTATAGGAATAGGTGGATAGAGCAGATAAATTTAACAATGATATGGACAACACATAATCTACCCATGCATTCAGGCCACAGCTATCTTTTGCTTTTAAACTGCTGAATGATAGGAGAGAAAAACCCACTAAATGGTCTAATACTTGTTCAGAGAGATAAAAAAAATCTGCAGATGCTGGAATCCAAGATAGACAAGCAAGAGGCTGGAAGAACACAGCAATTCAGGCAGCATCAGGAGGTGGAGAAGTCAATGTTTCGGGTGTAACCCTTCTTCAGGACTGGGAGTGGGGGGTGTAAGGGGAGCTACAGATAAAGCGAGAGCCAGGGACAGGGTGGTGTAGTGGGAATAGGCAGGTAGAGGATACAACCTGATTGGTCGATGGAAGGGATGAATCCAGTAGATGGCTGAGGGGAATGGAAGGGAGGGGGAGGGGCTGGGAAGGGAGTTGGCAGATGGGAAAGGAGGTTATTTGAAATTGGAGAACTCAGTGTTGAGTCCTCTGGGCTGTAGGCTGCCCAGGCGGAAGATGAGGTGTTGTTCCTCCAATTTGCAGTCTGATTCGCTGTGGCAATAGAGGAGGCCAAGGATGGTCATTTCGGAAAGGGAGTGGGAAGGGGAATTAAAATGGCCAGTCCCTGGGAGGTCAGGTAGGCCCCAGCGGGCCCGACTGTGATGCTCAGCAAACTGTTCCCTAAATTTACGTTTGATCTCCCCGATGTAGAGAAGACCACGTCAGGAGCACCGGATACAGTAAACGAGGTTTGAGGAGAATCAGGTGAACCTCTGTCTCACCTGGAAGGACTGTTTGGGGCCCTGGATGGGGTGAGGGGGTGGTGTACCGGCAGGTTGTGCATCTTCTTCAAGTTGCAGGGGAAGGTACCTGCAGGTTTGAGGGGATGGTGGAGAGAGTGGCGCAAACCAAAGCTGTCAAAGGGAATGGTCCTTGCGGAAGGCAGAAGCGGGTGGGGAGGAGAAGATGTTCTTGATGGTGGGGTCTAGTTGGAGTTGGTGGAAGTGTTTGAGGATGATTCTTTGGATGCAAAGACTGGTGGGGTGGTAGGTAAGGACAAGGGGAACTCTGTCTTTATTATGTCTGGTGGGGAGGGGGGTTTAAAGCAGTGGAACGGGGAATGGAGGTGGTGCGATAGAGAGCTGTCTGGATGACAGAGGAGGGGAAGGCTCATTATTCGAAATAGGTGGACATCTGGGATGCTTGGGAGTGGAATGTCTCCTTTCCTGAGAAATTGGGAGAACGGGATGGAGTTCTTGCAGGATACTGGGTGGGAAGAGGTGTAGTCCAGGTAGTTGTGAGTGTTTGTGGGTCTGGAGACTGTCGCGGAGATGGAAATGGAGAGGTAAAGAAAAGGGAGGGAGGTGTCTGAGATGGACCAAGTGAATTTGAGGGCAGGGTGAAAGTTGTGGGTGAAGTCGATGAACTGCTCCAGTTCAGCCCAGGTGCAGGAAACTGCGCAGATGCAGTCATCAATGTAACAGCAGAAGAGTTGGGGCACAGTACCTGTGTAGGTACTGAAGAGGGACTGTTCAACACAGCCGACAAAGAGGCACACCTAGCTAGGGCCCATCCAGGTGCCCATGGCCACCCTCTGGGTTTAGAAGAAATAGGAGGAGTTAAAGGAAAAGTTGTTGAGGGTGAGGACCAGTTTGGTGAGGCGGAAGAGAGTATTGATGGAGGGGGACTGGATTGGTCTACTGGAGAGGAAGAAGCTGAGGACCTGGAGGCCATCCTTGTGGACTTGGACGTGTATATGAATGGTATGTCCATAGTGAAGGTAAACTTCTGGGAGCCAGGGAACTGGAAGTTGCTGAAGAGATGGAGGGTGTGGTTGATGTCATAGATGTAAGTGGTAAATGCCTGAACTAAGGAAAGAGGATGAAGTCAAGGTAGGACAAGATGTGTTCTGAGGGGCAGGAGCATGCCGAGACGATGGGTCAGCCAGGGTAGATGGACTTGTGGATCTTGGGGAGCAGATAGAACCAGGCAGTATTAGGCTGGGGTCAATGAAATTGGAGGCAGTGGAGGGGAGATCACCAGAGGCAATGACAGCTTGAACAGTGCAAGTGATTTTGGCCTGATGGGTCGCGGCGGGGTCATGGGCAAGGGGGAGGTAGGACATCGTGTCAGAGAGCTGGCATTCGGTCTCTGCGACATAGAGGTCCATTCTCTGGGAAGTTTCCACCCAGGGTCCCCAGTGACCGCCACTGGCAGATATATTTTAAAAATTATTACACTTTGTTGTTGGGGAGTCAGGGAGGGCAGAATTGATTCCATAGCCTGATGGTATACGTGAAGACCAGCATTAATTGTGTTCAAATGGGTATTCATGGAGAGATGATGGGCACTGGCAAATCACTAAATTAGTATAATAAGACCCTAGACTCAATTCCAGTCTAATATGGTCAACCTCCTAGTTCAGCTGTCCTTTGCAGCCTGCTTTCAGTTGAAGAGTTTGTTATACATGTGTCTTTTGATATGTTTTCTTGTTCAATATCATCAGACCCTACTATGGTTTTCGCACATCAATTTGTGGAAGTTGACTCAAGCTTATACACCTGTTTGATGGATAGTCAAACTCAGGGTTGCAAAAATTAAACCTTTTTTTTAAACCCTCTACCCCTGGCCTTCACTCTCAGTTGAACAAAGTCAGATCATATCCCATGTCTGTTAATCCAGCCCAGGGGAAAATAACTGAGAAGTAAGGATTTCCATCCCAGGCAGAGTGGGGTCATTACGAGTCAGACTGGGTGACCTCAGAAAAAGTGTTTTGGTGATGTAGTGTAATGCCTACCTCAGTGTTCAGGCATTGTGTTGAATTTTATAAAGAATAAAATAAACAATAGCTTGCTGGCCGTCATCCTCCAGACACTTCCAATGCCCCATACGTGCTAATCATTGCCACCACATGCAGCTTACCTCTCCTCAAGGGTGCCTGATTTCCCCTAAACGTACCTGCGACTATCCAAAGGGAAAGCTTCTCACTAGTAATCCACATGAACCTGCTCCAGCAGTTCTAATTTGCACATATCACACTTCACACAGTGGGTCACCAACATTAGACATGGCTAGAGGTAGCACTAAGTATAGACAGCTGCATGGAAGAAGTGTGCATAGATGAAACACAACTTGCCCCATTCCTGTAACTGTGAAAATGGTAGGTGTCATGTTCAGAGGCAAGACCTCTGATTTTTGGCCTCCTCTACCATTTTTATGATGATCGGGAACATTGCTTGCATTTCAAGAAGTCCAGGTCCATGTCTTTTGTACACGTCTTTCTTCAAATTCCTGAAGCAGGCTGATTAATGCCAGATGAGGTAATTTGGTTCGTGTCATTACATTTCTCAGATAATGTATTTAGGCAGGAATGTACAGTCATCCCCAATGGCTTCAATAATACCACTGGCCATAACCTCAGTGATACTTGAATTTTCCCAGCATTGACTTCTGCATGGGGGTAAGCATGTGTCATCAAGACCACACTGATCTGCAAGAGAGAAGGGAATATATTAGTATGTAGCACTGTTTTTGTGTGATGTGTCTGCCATAGTTAAGCAACAGAATATTTGCAGGATGTGAGATAAAAATGTGTTCCTTGCAGCATTAGTCTGTGTGTAAAGATGAGAAGAAATATATCAATGAGAATTTTGAGTCCTGGATGGTTATAGATTGTTAATATGGGGGTAAAGGGAGATGTGGTGAATGGAATAGTGCATGAACCTACTGAGGAGGTGAAAGAATATAATATATAAAGAAACACTCACTCACCTTGACTACTTATGTGACATCTTTTAGCTCTACATCTAGATCAACTAAGTTAGAGGCATGGCATTGACCATCATAATGATGTGTTTTCACAGCCTTCTCAGCACTTCCCTCACTGAGGTAACCAATAAGTCAGGCGTGTTCTCTCTACACAGGGCCATTTCTGTAGCATGTTCCTGTTCCCCCACTTTTTTTCGAACAGTCTTTTTAGTTCCAATTCCTACTGCAGTCAAAATGCATTTCCCCTTTAAAATAAGCATTGGCTTTACAGAAAATTGGAACCTCGTTTGGTGAATCCTACAGTCACTCAAGGTGCATTATAATTCACAATTAACATGAAGTTTTTTTATGATCAGCATAATTTTTAATGGGTGCTGGGTAATTGTAATAATGATCCCCAAACTACTTCATACTGTCTAATTTGGTCTCCAAAGTTCTTTCCAAAAATCAGATCTGTGCCCATAAGGAGTAATTTTATTTGATGAGGTCCTCCACGTATACAAACCATTGTGTTTATCTCAGGTAATTTCTTGTTCTTGGCATTGTAGTCATTTACAAGGCCATTCAAAACTGGCCATTCAAATGGACTTTGAATCGGGCAGGGCAGCTGCAGAGGCCAGTCATCCCAATCCACCTCCATTAATTTTTATATTCTTTCATTCTTCAGGTAATAGAAAGGTGGCCAGCATTTGAAATTCACTGTAGTATGTCTTGCATGTAGTTTCATAAGGCACTAGGAAGGACCTTTGTGATACTGAAGCTTACAACTTTGCTGAAAGGTTATAGTGTGTGTATTTTTCTTCCTGTAAGATGTGTTCTTGTGGAAGTGGCCTTTCAATTTGTCATAAAGAAACATGGCTCATGCTTGAATGTACATGTTCTCTGATTACCCCTTGAGAGGTTGAAGTTTTATTCCATCTCCTTACAATATTCAGCTGTAAGCTAAATGTTTCGAGGGTAGACAGAAACGGCTGATACATTAACTCTTTTTTTCTATCTTTTATAAAGTACTAATAGTAGAACAGCAGTTGGCTTGAAATATCCGATAATTATTGTTATATTGGAAGAGAGAAAGTGTCACTGTAAATACCTTGTTTTAATTGGTTTATCATCAGGGACTATTACTGGCCTAATTAGGAACATGAAAAGGCTACATATTAGAAAATATCCTGGAGGAATGGGAGCATTAGCAACTCTGTCAAGACATTTTTCAAATAGAAATATAAAACCAAGCAACATCTGTACAGGGTGATTGGTCGAAAATCACACTCTTAATGAAGTGGTGCTGGCCCAAATTTTCTAAAATGTGATCCTGTTAGTGAAGCAGGAGAAGCCTCAAAGAGAATGCATAGATCAGGATTATGCAAAATTCATTGGTGGCACATCTCCAGCACATCACCATCGTGTAGAACAGTGTGAGAGGTGGAGAAGGTTCCACAACTTGCAGAGGAACTTGAAAGTCCGAGAAATCAGACACCAGTGCCTCTTTTGTTTTTTGAGAATATGGCAAGAGACCAGTGAAATTCCCTCTGTGTAATTGCCACATCCACTTCCCTCCCCCACTCCCCAACATCATGTTTAGCTGAATCTGAACAGCATTAGATTGCTTTAGATTTTTCATCTGTGTTACCATTCAGTTAGTACTGATTGCCCTGTTTGTATTTCCATAAACTCTTTACTTTATCATATGCATGTATTTGAATTGGTTGAAAATGCCTTGCCTGAAGTGAAGCATTATGAATACTTAACAGAAATATATTGTTTCTGTAAACAAACTGCACTTTTGTTGGAGCTACAGATGATGAGTCGTTTAATAACAATCTTTTTTCGGTTCTGCTGTAACACGTGTTTCTTCAACACAAATTGTTTTGAACACAATTAAAGAAATTAGACTGTTATTTGTGGAATGTGAACTTTCCTTACCTGAATCAGCTATAATGTGACTCCAGCTCCATCAGTTTAAATGGCATGGCTATTGCATGATTTTCTTATAACATGAGATTGCAAGAGGACGCAACTATCACGTTATATCATCACCAACTATATTCTTTAAGAGATTTGGTATGCTCAAATTTCTTCTGAGTTCTACCGTTACCCCTGCAATAACAATGGCAGAATACAAAAGAGTCCCTCAAGAAAATGCAGTGCATTTTACATCTAACCTTTACAGAGGTATTTACCAAGCAAATGATGGGAGGCAGGAGCTGGGTTTCCTTGAGCCATGTATTTCTCCTAATGAAAATCATGAAGTTACACAGCGATTCAATGGTGGTTACAGATAAGAAACTAAATTGTATTTCATTCCTTGTGTGTCTATCTGACAAATTTGAATCTACAAAAGTGATATTTGAGTTCTGAGAAAGGGTCATCGACCTGAAACATAAATTCTGTTTCTCTCCTCAGGTTCTGCCTGGCCAGCTGGGTATTTCCAATCTGTTCATCTTTATTTCAGAAATCCAGCAGATGCAGTATTGGGACATTTACAGTGTGTGTTGAGTCCTTTGTTCCTGTTCCATACATTTCTCACTTAATTCTCTCTTGCATGGTACAACTGATGAAGTTTGTGTTTTAGTAGAGATCGATTTAATAGAGGAGCCGGAGCATATTTTTGTTCATTCATGGGGTGTGAATGCCAGTAACGTGGCCTGATTGTATTTCCCCTCCCGAGTAGCATTTGAGAAGGTGACAGGTGAGGTAATCTCTTGGTCTGCTGCTATCCATTTGGCGTGGATGCTCCAACAACATCATTAGGGAGGGAATCCCAAAACTTTGACTTAGAGACACTGAAGGAATGGTAATATATTTCCAGAACTAGACAGACAGTGGCTTAGAATGGAACTTTTAGGTGGTGGCTTTTAAATGACCTTGTGACTCATCAGGTATTGGACCAAAAGCAAGAGCATACTGATCATGATTATTGCTATTCTTAGTGTTCCTTTTTGGCCAGAAATGCTCACCTTCCAAGAATGAATTTTTATTTAATGGTAGACATGAAAAAATAAATACTAGGCAAACAGGAGGCTAGAAGAGCACAGCAAGCTAGGCAGCATCAGGAAATATCTTCGAGAGAAAGTGAGAGCTGCAGATGCTGGAGATCAGAGCTGAAAATGTGTTGCTGGAAAAGCGCAGCAGGTCAGGCAGCATCCAAGGAACAGGAGAATCGACGTTTCGGGCATAAGCCCTTCTTCAGGAAGAACGGCTTATGCCCGAAACGTCGATGCTCCTGTTCCTTGGATGCTGCCTGACCTGCTGCGCTTTTCCAGCAACATATTTTCAGCATCAGGAAATAGAGAAGTCAGACACTTCGGGTATAACCTTTCCTCAGAAATGGAGATGGAGGTAGGGGTGTTGCAGATAAAGAGAGTTGGAGGGAAGGATTCTGGGTGGGGACAGGGGCAGAGTGGTGAGATGGTGATAGGCGAATACAGGTGGTAGGTATGACCTGTTTGGTTGATGAAAACATAAATAACAGAGAATCCATAGACTTACTGATTTTTAGGAAAAGAGTTTCTAGTGTAGATCTATATTATCTTCTGTGGTTGCTATGAAGGGTTGAAATCCCTGTATATTTGGAAGCATTCGATCATAAGTGAAATCAGTGAGACTGTAAAACCATAAGATATAAGAGCAGAATTAGGCCATTCAGCCTATCTATTCTGCTCCATTATTCAATCATGGTTGATATGTTTCTCAACTCCATTCTTCTGCTTTCTCCACATATCCCTTGATCCCCATATCAATCAAGAATACATCTATCTCATCTTAAATACACTCAATGACTTGGACTCCACAGGCTTCTGTGACAATGAGTTCCACAGATGTACCACCCTCTGACTGAAGAAATTCTTCCTCATCTCAGTTCTAAAAGTTCATTCCTTTGTTCTGAGGCTGTGCCCTCATGTCCCAGTTTCTCCTACTAGTGAAAAATCTTCTAGATGTCCACTCTATCCAGAGCTCTCAGTATTCTGTCAGTTTCAATGAGATGCTCCCTCATCCTTCGAAACTCCATTGAGTACTGACCCGGAGTCCTCAACCGGTCCTCAAATGACAAGCTCTTCATACATTGAACATAGAACTGTACAGACAGTACAGGCCCTTCGGCCTTTGATGTTGTGCCTTCTATTCTACTCTAAGATCAGACTAACCTACATACCCTTCATTGTACTGACTTCCATGTGCCTATCCAAGAGTCACTTAAATGTCCCTAATGTATCTTACTGTACCATCACCACTGGCAATGTATTCCACGCACCCAGCACTCTCTGAGTAAAAAACCAACCTCTGACATCTTCCCTAAATCTTCTGCTAATTTACCTTAAAATTATGCCTCCTCATGATAGATATTTCCGTCATGGGAAAATGTCTCTGGCTATCCATTCCATCTATGCCTCTCAATATCTTGTACACCTCTATCAAGTCACCTCTCATCCTTCTTTGCTCCAATGAGAAAAGCCCAAGGTCCCTCAACCTTTCTTCATAAGACATGCCCTACACTCCAGACAGCACCCTGGTAAATCTCCTATGCACCCTCTCTAAAGCTTCCACATCTTTCCTGTAATGAGGCAACCAGAACTGAACATCTCCAGGATAATTCTTGTAAGACTCCTCCAAATCCAGTTCAACATCAGCGCATCCTTCCTTAGATACAGGGCCCAAAGTTGCTCATAATATTTCAAATGCAGCCTGACCAGAGCCTGATACAGCCTCAACAGTACTTCTCTTACATTCTATCTATTTGAAATGAATGCTAAAATTACATTTGCCTTCCTAACTGTCAACTGAACCTGCATGTTAACCTTATGAGAATCCTGAACTAGGATTCCCAAGTGCTTCAGACTTCAGAAGTTGTTCTCATTTAGAAAATATGTTATGCCTCTATTCTTCCTAGCAAAGATGTGGAGGTGCTGGTGTTGGACTGGGGTGGAAAAAGTTAAAAATCACAGAACACCAGGTTTTGTTCCAACAGCTTTATTGGGAAGCACTAGTTTTCAGAGTGCTGCTCCTTCATCAGATGGTTATGGAGCAGTGCTCTGAAAGCTAGTGCTTCTAAATAAACCTTTTGGACTATAACCTGGTGTTGTGTGATTTTTAACTTCCTAGCAAAGTGCTTAATCTCACACTTTCCCACATTATATTCCATCTGCCACTTCTTTACCCACTCTCCTAGCCTGTCTAAGCTCTTTTGCAACCTCCCTACTTCCTCAACACTACCTGCCCCTCCAGCAATCTGTGTCATATGCAAACCTAACAACAGTGCCCTCAGTTCTTTCATTCAGATAATTAATGCATAGAGTGAATAGTTGCGACCCCAACACTGACCCCTGCAGAATGCCACTTGTCACTGGCTGCCAAGCTGAAAAAAACCCTTTATTCTGCCAGTCAGCCAATTCTCTACCCATGCCAGTAGCTTGCAGCTAACACCATGGGCTCTTATCTTATTTCACAACCTCCTATGCAGCACCTTATCAAAGGTCTTCTGGAAATCCAAACTGATCACATCCACTGGCTCTCCTTTGTCTAATTTTATCATTACCTCCTCAAAGACTTCTAACAGGTTTGTCAGGCATAATCTCCCTTTGAAATATTTTGCCATAAATAATGAAAGAAAAGTAGTCAAGCTTGACCAAATGCTGAATACCAACAAAATATTTGCTCAATATCATTTTAGTTTTCTGTGCTTTACAGCTATTTTTCTGCCTTGCCCATACGACCATAAGCCAATTCTATTCTACTGCAAAGTTACAAAGTGATTGCAACCTTCCCTGTGGTCTGTATCATTGTCTTTCATCCTTTGGCATCAGATTCAATTTAAGCACAAAACATTCGACATCTGATTTCCCTTTTCCCATGATGCAATCCTATGATACATCCCATGATGTATCTTAACTGCTGGCCCACTTTGAATTATGAAGAAATACACCCAAACAGATATATGAATTTAAGTGGCATGCTGCCCTGAGAGCACAAACTTGTAACATGTACAAAAAGTGTCAAATGCCCAGATGTGTGAGCAATAAAGGTGTCACTTTTGTCATGTTTTAATGTGTTTATCTGTGAAAAACCACATTGTGTCCTAATCATTCAGAGGGCATTTTCCAAAATTCATTCAATGATTTCTGAACCTCGAGGTCTGTTGGTCTCCAAAGTAACTTGTTGCTTATGGTCAGACAATGGACAGACTGTATGGTATGGACATTGGCAAGAAATTTGGGAAAATAGCGTGAGATCAACAGTGAGAAGCTTCTTTATGTCAAGAGCCAGAAGTCCCATTTTTCAACCACGTGTTAATAGTGAGTGGACTGAGAGGGCTATTTGCATGTATTAACATCTCATGACCCAAGCGACAACTTCAAACTAGGCTGGCAGCAGCTGGTGATGTAATTTCCTCTGCCATTTCTGCTAAAGGGGGCAGCTCCCTCTGCAGAATACAGTCTACTAGGAAATCCAAATTCCTATCAGCAAAGCAGGGAGCTGTCTGAAATGTCTGGTGCATATGATAGGGACCACGTTGGGCAGCTCCTGACTGACAATGCTTAGGTATCCCAGGACATCCTAGCAGTGGCAAGCCATTCTGCTGACAGCAATGGGAGAATACAAAGAGCAGGGCACAATTGTGGCACGGTACTTAGGTAAAGAGATGGCTTTGGGAAAATAGGCTTCAAAACCTTACCAGGCTTCATAGAGAGAAACTCTCACCAAAATCAGTACTTACCCATTTTCTGATCAAATCCAGCTCAGTGACGCAGCTGCTTTTCTGTACGAACAATGTTGATATAAACGCTCTGAATCAAATCTAGGAAGTTTGTCTATATTGCCCAAATTAAACAAAGGGGAACTTTGAATTTAAGAGGCTCATTTCATGTTGCTTTCAACAAATTAAGATTCTTTTCTCCTTTAGTTGCTCATGAAAATGTGAGGACTTTTCAAAGATTCTCCTTCTCAACCTCTCCATACATCTGAGACATGTTGATCATCAGGTTAAACCACCACTACTTGTCTCTTTCCAATGAAAGAGCAGTCCAAGAGTCTGGTAAGATTATGGCGACTTTACCTTTGCTAATGTTGTAATACAACATGGCTTAATAATTTGTCCCAAAACAAAACTAACATTTGGGAAATTGTTGAAGTTTATCCATGTGTAACATTGAAACTAGGAGCTGGGGAGACCATTCAGGCCTTTGAGCATACTCCACCATTCAATACAATCATGGCTGACCATCTAACTCAATACTCTGTTCCTGCTTTCCATACTCTTAGATCCCTTCAACCTTAAGAACCATCACTAACTCCTTTTCGAAAATGTTCAATTCTTGGCCTCAACCACTTCCTTCGCAAAAATTTCCATAGCCTTACTATTCTCCGGGTGAAGAAATTTCTCCTTATCTCAATCCTACATGACCTATCACATATCCTTAAATTGTGATTCCCTGGCCCTGAACACCCTAGTCTTCTGGAACTTCCTTCCTTTATTTTCTTTGTCCTGTTAGAATTTTATAAGTTTCTATGAGATCCCTTTCTCATTCTTCTAAACTCCAGTGAATATAATCGTAACCAAACTAGTAGTCTCTTCGTACATCAGTGTCACCATTCCAGGAATCAGTCTCGTAAACATCCATTGCACTCCATCCATTGCCAGAACTCACTCCTCAGATAAGATGACCAAAAATACTCCAGGTGTGATCTCACTAAGACTTTGTACAATTGCAGCAAGATTAGAGTGGTGCTGGAAAAACACAGCAGATCAGGCTGCATCCGAGGAGCAGGAAAACTGATTTTTCAGGCAGGAGCCCTTCATCAGGAATTTTACAGGACAAAAAAAAACAACGTTCCAGCTGACTAGGGTGTTCAGGGCCAGGGAATCGCGATTTAAGGATAAGCAATAGGTCGTTTAGGATTGAGATAAGAAGAGAATGGTGAGGCTATGGAAATTTTCGTGAAGGAAGTGGTTGAGGCCAAACATTGAACATTTTCAAAAAGGAGTTAGTTATAGTTCTTAAGTCTAAAGGGATCTAAGAGTATGGAAAGCAGGAACAGAGTATTGAGTTAGATGGTCAGCCATGATTGTATTGAATGGTGGAGTATGCTCAAAGGCCTGAATGGTCTCCCCAGCTCTTAGTTTCAATGTTACACATGGATAAACTTCAACAATTTCCCAAATGTTAGTTTTGCTTTAGGACAAATTATTAAGCTATGTTGTATTACAACATTAGCAAATGTAAAGTCACCATAATCTTATCAGACACTTGGGCTGCTCTTTCATTGGAAAGAGACATTCCTGATGAAGGGCTCCTGCCCGAAATGTTGGTTTTCCTGCTCCTCGGATGCTGCCTGACCTGCTGTGCTTTTCCAGACCACTCTAATCTTGACTCTAATCTCCAACATCTGCAGTCCTCACTTTCGCCCAATTGCAGCAAGGCATTCCTGCTCCTGTATTTTAACCCTCTCGCAATGAAGGCCAACATATCACTTGCTTTCTTAAATATTTAAAAATCACTGACTCTTGCCACCCAGTAAGCATAAAAATGTCAGGAATAAACAATGTGCATTCTGTCAGCTGCAGAGTGGGCCATATTTACTTGTGTGACTGTTTTCTGATGCCTTTCCAATGAGCAGCAGGAGTCACAGTGAGAGACTTAAAGATTTTAAACTTGCACTGAGTCATCAAGATTCCCCTGTGAGAATGTCAATGGCTCTTCAGATAAAGTTACTCCTTCTAAAGTTAACTGTCACAGGACTCAAATAGCCCTGTACAAGCTCAGATACTCCAACTTCAGTGGGACCGGTAAGGAAAATAGTTGGGTTTTCAACTGGTGACTCAAACACTGCAAGTGATCAAGATCAAATAATGGGGACAGGAGCTACAATGAAGAATCTATGATGAAGAGTATACTCCACTATACTCTGCTTAACTTGATGAAGATGCTAAATGCTGGGATGGCAGAGTGAGGTTTGATGAAGCAGCAACGAAGAAATTGCAAGCATTACCAGATTTTCTAGTCACACTGTGTACATTTGAAGTTTGGAGAAATTTTTCCATTAGGCCCTTGCAATCTTGTCTTTTTTCAGAAAAGGGTGTTTGATGCACAGAGCATCAAACACAACAATTAAGAGTTCATACTAGCCTCCACCAATGGTTTACATTAGACAAAAGCCAGCTTAAATAAGATTGATGAAAACCTAGCCTTAACCTGATTTAGCTGGTTGGGAAATCAGGCTTTGTCATGAGAAAGAAGTGATGAAGAAGGCATTTGGTACACTTGCCATTATTGGTTAGTGCATTGAGTATAGGAGTTAGGATATCATGTTGTGGCTGTACAGGACATTGATTAGGCCACTTTTGGAATACTGCATTCAATGCTGGTCTCCCTGCTATGGGAAAGATGTTGTGAAACTTGAAAGGGTTCAGAAAAGATTTACAAGAATGTTGCCAGGGTTGGAGGGTTTGAGCTATAGGGAGAGGCTGAATAGGCTGGAGCGTCAGAGGCTGAGGGGTGACCTTACAGAAGTTTATAAACTCATGAAGGACATGGATAGGGTAAATAGTCAAGATCTTTTCCCCAGGATAGGGAAGTCCAACACTAGGGACATTGGTTGAAGGTGAGAGGGGAATGATGTAAAAGGATCTAAGGGGTAACTTTTTCACACAGATGGTGGTGCATGAATGGAAAGAGCAGCCAGAGGAGGTGGTGGAGGCTAATACAATTGCAACATTTAAAAGGCATGTGGATGGGTATATGAATAGGAAGGGTTTGGAGGGATATGGGATTTGGAAGCCCTCATAGATAAATAACAAAGCTAGCATATATATTCAATGTATAATAGGGAAAACAATTTCAAAGGGAATGGAGTATAACAACAGGGTGGCCTTGCTAAAATCATGCAAGGCAGGAAACTGGAGTTGAGGATTTAATTGGAACCAATGGCCTACTTCTGTTGCTATGTCCTTTGCTCTGATCGTACCCCACAATGCTGCTTCATGTCCTTGAGGTACAGGTGCAGGTGAGGAAGGCTTTTGCTGAACTCTCATAGCCTTCAATACTCAGATGGATTTGGCAAAGATTAAGAGTCAGAGCAGAGATCTGCTCATCTTTTACCTTTCACTGCTGAAGCCACAGAACCTACACTCCATAAATGTGCTAAGAATAGAAAGAGTAATGATTTATAGTTGCACAAATGTATATATATAGTTGTGTTATGCAATGTTGGATGGTCAAATTTTCATTTCATTTTTGAGCTATATAAATATCATTAGTTTACAACACTTCCCATCCTGTCTTTTTGTTTTGGTTCCTGCCTCTTCAACGGACTTGGATGAATCAATGGGCAGCTATAAAAGGGATGCTTGGTTGATTGTAGAACTACATTGTGTTAATGGATGGAGGGGTAAGAGGAGAGATATGGGTTTCCTCTGTGGCTGCCAGGTGCATGCACTGGTGGAATCTAACTGAATGGCGTTATTAAGAGGCTATCCACAGCAGTAATTTGTGGTGCTGCTCATACATTTACCATGTCCTTCCTCTTCTGTACCCAACACCTTGTTCCACCTATAGATCTAACCTCACGATTGCACAATGCTCTGCAGAGTGCAATAAGCCACAACCATTCTGTGGGGACTGGCTGATGCATTTTAAAGGGCGCTCCATCTCTGTCAAGTCACCAAAAAGTGCTCTTTAGCATGCTCAGCTCTTGCTCAGTGACAGATTTGGTTGTCATTTAGCTTTTAGCATGGTTCTTCTGGGCTCAGCACTTGGATTCCTCATTGGCATCATTAGAGTGGGTCATCATGAGTGAGTATCTATTGCCTCTGAGCATCCAACTGCTACTTTGAGTGTGAAGAGACCTAAGTGTGATCTAATTTTGGACAGAAGCATTATGGTAGCTGTCTGGAACCTTGTGCACATCTGTACACTCATATTGTTGGTATTGCACACCGGTTCAGATCAATGAGTTACACTTGATGAACTGTCCTGAGTGATCAGAAGTCACTGTGATTGCCACATTGTTATATTTGTATTTAAAGCACTGCATTTGTTGAAAGCTACCATGCAGGGCCATTGGAAGTCACCTTGTCACTGGTTGAGGAGAAGCCTCCTATTCTCCATCTGATGTTTCTCCAGACTCTGCCGCTGATCCGCCATCCATCACTTTCGCCGATGCTTCTGCTCTTTCAGACACCTGGGCCTAGCTGCGATCCTGGAGTCTTGGCCCAGCCTGTGAGTCAGCCCAGGACCTGTTCCTCACTCAAAGGGTGACCCTGGACTGGGGTGGAGCCATGTCCAGCTAGTTCTGGCTTTGCTGCCACTAGCAGTCTCCTCCTTCACCCACCACCCTCCAGGCTTCAAACAAAAGCAAATGAAGAAAAACGAACAGAAAAGAAAATGAGCAAAAGTAAAAAGATTAAACTGGAGAGGGTTCAGAAAACATTTACCAGGATGTTGCCAGGATTGGAGGGGTTGAGTTATAACAATACGCTGTAATAGGCTGGATTGTTGACGGGTGACCTTATAGAAATTTATAAAATCATGAGGGGCATAGATAAGCTAAATAGGAAAGGTCTTTTCCCTAAGGTGGGGGAGCTCAAAACTGGGAAGCGTATTTTTAGGTGAGAGGAGAAAGATTTAAAAAGGCACGAGAGGCAATTTTTTTATACAGAGAGTGGTTCATGTGTGGAATGAACTGTCAGAGGAAATGATGGATGCAGTTATAGGTAATGTTTGAAACACATTTCGAGAAGTACGTAAAAAAGATAGGATTGAAGGGATATGGACCAAATGCAGGCAGTTGGGACTAATTTGGTCTGGGAACATGGTTGGTGTGGACTAGTTGGACGAAGGATCAGTTTTCAGGCTGTATAACTCCATGACTCGAAGAAAGAAAAGAGAAAGAGCTCAGTTTTAACTCTGATATCTCATTCCTCTAGTCACTCTGAAATTCAGCATTCACTAGAAAGAAATAAGGTTATGAAGCAGGATTCAAGCTGTTTATTAGCTGTATTTTTATTCATAGTTCCCTCTGAAAAATAATTGACAAATTCACATGCCCATTCTTTCTGAAATAGTAGTCAATCAAAATATCTTTAATTTCAATGCTTTTTACAAACTGATTATTAAAATGTGATTCCTTTTAAATATATTTACAATTTGCATTACAGCAGCATGATTCTGCATAATAATATTACTTGTACTTTCTAAAATCAACAGTGGTGCTATAAGTAATGGGATTTAAATGCAATAAACTGGATTTCTTTTGTATCTTTAGTTTGATCTTCAAATCTTCAATTTCTGTTATCTGTGTTCTCCAGCAGTTTTCTTATCCCCAAAACAAGTTTAAACTTGAATTGATGTATGTAAATTAGCTAACACTCAAGATGAAGCTGACTTGAATATATTCAAATAAATAATTCAAAATTAAAGAGAAATTACGGTTAACCCTTCTATTCCTGGTGGTTTCAGAATTTTTCATTTATTATCTTCCCACCCTTGTGTGTATACATTCTGCATGTGCAGCAAGGAAGATTAGAGTTGACAATAAGGGGACCTTAAGTGTCTGTGACAAAGATTTTATACTAAATGATTGACTGTCATGTATAAGAATGTTACATAGCTTCACAACCCATTAGCATACATTTGGTGCGTATGATATTGGTCAGGGGTTTTACATGGTGTTTGCATAGTTTGCAGTTTTGAGTATGGATAAAATAGAGACAGGATGAAAGGCAACACAGTGTAATATAACATTCCAGCAATCAGTTAGGGTTTATATAATGTGTGTACCAGGAGGTTTTAGTGCACAAGGGGTTTTGATGGAAAGTACCACAATTTGTGGGGGGTGGGTAGGTGTTGGCTATGGTTTGTTAGACTTTTAATAGTGAGAAGTGCCTGGTTAGTTTTGGTACAATGCAGACATTACATGATTGCAAGTTGCACATCATTGTTCATATTGTCGATGAGAATTTTTAGCATTATTTTCCTGTTCTTGAAAATTATAAGTTTTTCACTTTCTGGCTGACTTCCAGCACCAACATATTTAGGTACAGCAACCCACACTTAGCTATAAAGGTGTACTTAAAGGAATGTCCACATGAATAATATAAATCTACTTGAATCTTGTGTTCTTAATATTGAAAGAAAGTCTCCTTGTTTTAAATATCCTTTGAAAATGTGCATCTAAAACTGAGATGTAATACTCCCTGTGTGACCATTGTTAATCATGACCACTGCTACCAAGTTATATGGCGCCTTTAATGAAAAGACTGACAGATGAAAAAAATAGGGAAATACACAATTTGGATAAACAACATAAATGAATTGCTGGTTGCTAGGTGAAATTATCCGACATATGATCCAATTTGCACCAAAATTAATAATGTGCAGCAAATATTTTATCTATGACTTGCAAAGTTGTGAAAACATTTTTATAAAGAATATGGTTGTAATTTATATATGCACACAGATAGAATGAAGATTTAGCTAAGTTAGAGAAACACTAACACTGTTGTTGTAAATCCTCTTGTTCTGAAGAGATTTCCTTCACACACCTGTGCTTTATAGTTGGTGGATAGGCTTTGAGGTTATAGGAAGTGTATTGCTCAAGGCAAACCTCCTAGCCTCTCACCTGCTCCTGCTGCCATAGCATTTTATATAGCTAGTCAGTTTATTCTTATTTGAATGTTAACCTCCAGAATGTTGATAATTGGGGATCAGCAGTATTAAAGCCATTGAATGTCAAAGGGTGATGATTAGATATTCTCTTGTTGGAGATGGTCATTACCTGGCACTTCCGTGGTGTAAATGCTACTTGCCACTTGGATGTTTTCTAGGTCTTGTTGCACATAGACATGGACTGCTTTAGTAATTTAATAAGGTTCAGCAACATTTGCAATTTCTCAATCATCAGCAAACATCCCAAGTTTTGGCCTTATGATGACAGACAGCTCATTGATGAAGAAGCTGAAATGGCTGCACCCAGGACACTACCCTCAGGAAGTCCTGCATTGATGGCCTGGGACTGAGATGATTGACCTCCAGCATCTATTGCCATTTTCCTTTAAAGTAAGTATGACTCCAAGAGAAAGTTTTCCTTCAAATTTCCATGGACTCCAGTTTTGCTCAGGCTCTTCGATGCCACATTCAGTCAAGTGTCGTATATTGTGTAAGATCAAATGTAGTCATATAAATAGAATATTATTTGAAGGACTGAAATCAAAATGGTTAGGATAAATAGTTATTCCTGGGGTTAGCAGAAGGCAGCTGCAATGAAATTGGCTCTGTTTTTGTTCTGTACATAGAGAGTATTTGGACTTAGTATGTAAAAGCAAAATTTGAAAATATTTCTGATGACAGACATGTAAGGAGCTAGATAAGTCACAAGGAATATTATTCAAAATAAATTCAGCAGGCCTGGACAAGTTACTGGATACATTTCGTGAGTTTGATGTAGAGATGTGTGAAATCATGCACTTTGGAGGTCAGAACAAAGAATAGAGGAAAACACTCAATGAAAAAACCCTGCGAGTTATTTTACCTTTGTGCATTAATGTTAAAGGTTTGGCAAATGTGGCAGTTGATTTTACATACTTACCAATTTTTTCTTTAATTTTTCCTCCATAGCCATTTCTGCTGTTTGTACTCTCATACAAATGAATCACCACATAATTCTCTTCTAAACTTTTACAGATCTATTGGAGTGTCTGCCTCTGTGCGGTTTCTTGTTTCCCGTGATAATGATGTTGAATGCTGTTGTGAGTCTTGGTGAGCACCATGCTCCATTCTGAATAATAGTATGGCTGTAACAAAGTAAAAGGCCACATGATAAGTCAGCACTTATAATTAGGCATGTTGCTGTAGTCCAGTCAGTCAGTATATGACATATTTACTGTGCAGCATGCTTTACACTTGCTAAAACATAGGTTAAAATTGCTCCATGAGAATCAAACTCAATACTTGGGAAATTGACTGGATTGGATGCATAGGAGAAAATGAGGACTGCAGATCCTGGAGATCAGAGCTGAAAAATGTGTTGCTGGAAAAGCACATCCAAGGAGGAGGAGAATCGATGTTTTGGGCATAAGCCCTTCTTCAGAAATGAGGAAGGTGTGCCAAGCAAGCTAAGATAAAAGGTAGGGAGGAGGGACTTGGGGGAGGGGCATTGAGAATGCGATAGATTAGATTAGATTACATTACATTATAGTGTGGAAACAGGCCCTTCGGCCCAACAAGTCCACACCGACCTGCCGAAGCGCAACCCACCCATACCCCTACATTTACCCCTATACCTAACACTACGGGCAATTTAGCATGGCCAATTCACCTGACCTGCACATCTTTGGACTGTGGGAGAAACCGGAGCACCCGGAGGAAAACCACGCAGACACAGGGAGAACGTGCAAACGCCACACAGTCAGTCGCCTGAGGCGGGAATTGAACCCGGGTCTCTGGCGCTGTGAGGCAACAGTGCTAACCACTGTGCCACCGTGCCGTCCACGGTGGCACGGTGGAAGGAGGTTAAGGTGAGGGTGATAGCCCGGAGAGGGGGTGGGGGCGGAGAGGTCAGGAAGAAGATTGCAGGTCAAGAAGGTGGTGCTGAGTCCGAGGGTTGGTACTGAGATAAGGTGGGGGGACGGGAAATGAGGAAGCTAGAGAAATCTGCATTCATCCCTTGTGGTTGGAGGGTTCCTAGGCGGAAGATGAGGCATTCTTCCTCCAGGCATCGTGTTGCCATGGTCTGGTGATGGAAGAGGTCAAGGACCTGCATGTCCTTGGCGGAGTGGGAGGGGGAGTTAAAGTGTTCCGCCACGGGGCGGTTGGGTTGGTTGGTGCGGGTATCCCAGAGGTGTTCTCTGAAATATTCCGCAAGTAGGCGGCCTGTCTCCCCAATGTATAGGAGGCCACATCGGGTGCAGCGGATGCAGTAAATGATGTGTGTGGAGGTGCAGGTGAATTTGTGACAGATATGGAAGGATCCCTTGGGGCCTTGGAGGGAAGTGAGGGGGGAGGTGTGGGCGCAAGTTTTGCATTTCTTGCAGTTGCAGGGGAAGGTGCCAGGAGTGGAGGTTGGGTTGGTGGGGCTGTGGACCTGACGAGGGAATTGCGGAGGGAGTGGTCTTTCCGGAACCCTGATAGGGGTGGGAAGGGAAATATATCCTTGGTAGTGGGGTCTGTTTGGAGGTGGCAGAAATGACAAAAGGATGATACGATGTATCTGGAGGTTGGTGGGGTAGGTGAGGACCAGTGGGGTTCTGTCCTGGTGGCGATTGGAGGGGCGGGGTTCAAGGGCGGAGGAGCGGGAAGTGGAGGAGATGCAGTGGAGAGCATCATCAACCATGTCTGAGGGAAAATTTCGGTCTTTGAAGAAGGAGGCCATCTGGGTTGTTCGGTATTGGAATTGGTCCTCCTGGGAGCAGATGTGACGAAGGCGAAAGAATTGGGATATGGGATGGCATTTTTACAGGGGGCAGGGTGGGAAGAGGTGTAATACAGGTCCCACCCTGCCCCCTGTAAAAATGCCATCCCATATTCCCAATTCCTTTGCCTCCGCCGCATCTGCTCCCAGGAGGACCCATTCCACTACCGAACAACCCAGATGGCCTCCTTCTTCAAAGACCGCAATTTCCCCTCAGACGTGGTTGATGATGCTCTCCATCACATCTCCTCCACTTCTCGCTACTCCGCCCTTGAACCCCGCCCCTCCAATTGCCACCAGGACAGAACCCCACTGGTCCTCACCTACCCCACCAACCTCCAGATACATCGTATCATCCTTGAACCCCACCCCTCCAATCGCCACCAGGACAGAACCCCACTACTCCTCACCTACCACCCCACCAACCTCCAGATACATCGTATCATCCTTCATCATTTCCGCCACCTCCAAA
>NC_057711.1:49281282-49405613 GCF_004010195.1 Chiloscyllium plagiosum
CTTCTTCACGACCTCTCCGCCCCCACCCCCTCTCCAGCCTATCACCTTCACCTTAACCTTCTTCCACCTATCACATTCCCAACGCCCCTCCCCCAAGTCCCTCCTCCCTACCTTTTATCTTAGTCTGCTTGGCACACCCTCCTCATTCCTGAAGAAGGCTTATGCCCGAAACGTCGATTCTCCTGCTCCTTGGATGCTGCTTGACCTGCTGTGCTTTTCCAGCAACACATTTTTCAGCTCTGGATTGGATGCAATGCTAATCTTATACTTCTGTATGATTTGACTCTCCATTGTGTATTTTAGACAATAAAGCAGTTTAACATTCAGTATCACTGACACAAATATGAAGTGCCTTGCTCATTGAGATTTTGAAGTATTTGAAAACTGATGAGTGCCCACCAATTGAATGAATAATTGTATTTATTCTTCAGCCTTTCTCACCTCCACTGTTGTGGGTTTGAATTCTGCCGTACTCAATTGTAACAATATTCATTACTTTCCTTTTGTGGCACATTTGTAGTAGGTTTTTGCACCAATTTGGATTAAGTCTTAAGGTACTCAAGCAAACTTGTCTGACAGCTGTAATTTTGTAATCAGCGGGCGTCTAATTGTGTAACTGCTCACTTGTAGCAAATGACATTTATTGTTACTGATTTTCACTGCTTACTTTAGTACTTTGTCTTCAATGTGTTGCTGGAAAAGCGCAGCCTGGATGCTGCCTGACCTGCTGCGCTTTTCCAGCAACACATTTTTCAGCTCTGATCTCCATCATCTGCAGTCCTCACTTTCTCCTACTTTGTCTTCAAGACTGATATCAGACAAAAACATTGTGAGAAACTATGTGCAAATTTCCTGTTTGATTGCTACCCCATTCCTAATTCACAGTTTGACTATTGATGAATTGCTTCTTATTCAACAGAAAGAGCATTGTCTTGCCTTAGTATCATCTGCTGTGATCTTATAAGTCTTCAACAAATCTCAGTTACACCTTTTGTGTGATTCTCAATTTTGCAGATATTGAAAGGGTGCATAAAATGGTATTTATAATGCTAAACCAGATAGTTAAGTAAATCTAGATTGTTTGTAAGTAGTTTTTTGGCTGCAACTCTTAAAACTTTTGTGTTTACTTTATAACACAAAATAAAGTTCCACATACTTTTTGGTGTATTAAAAAAGAACAAAATAGCATGATTGGACACATAGTCTTACTATATGTTTATATTTCCAATTACTCTGAACTCCAGTTTAATATTTTGTTTTGTGCACTAGGAATTTCAGACTTTGGTAGAGTGGGAGCAAGTTTCATTTTAATATTTTAATCTATTTTAATATCTGTTCATAACAGCAACTATAGATGCTTACTCAGGGATATTTACTTTTGAACCACTGAATCATCTCTTGCTCTGCCCCAAGCATTTCTATCTGACACAGCTGTATTTAGATATTTTTTGATTTGTTGCCATTTGCCATTGAGAGTAAATATTGAGTGAAAAGGATTGTGGGCAAAGGCTAATGTATTAGTTGTGCTAAAACGTTACCAGATGATACAAACTATCCCAGGAGATACTTGGTGAAATATTTCTGTGCAGCAAAGAACCCTGGACATCATTACAATTTATTGCTCATTAATATTGCCACATAACTAGCCAATACACAGATTTACTATTGATGGTCAGATGATAGTTAGTCATGCCTTTTGGTGGCTAGTTGATGCTCATGTATGGTGTTGGCTAGTTTCCTGCCCGTTTGTCCGATGCAATGTTTGTTGCAGTCTTTGCAGGTTATTTTGTGTTATGACGTTCTTTCTGTTGGTTGTTGGTACGGTCAACTATCACTGATATCCATACACACAGATGACGAGGGACACCAGTTCAACTGGAACAATACATTCACCCTGGGAAAGGCTAACCAAAGACACGCAAGGCAATTTCTTGAGGCCTGGCATTCAAACCGGAACTCTATCAGCAATCACATCGATTTGGACCCCATTCACCAATCTCTCAGAAAAAGAACCAGAAGTGATATCACCCACCACAACAGACCAAGACAGATAAATAGCAAGTGAGACTGAACACCAGCGCTTCATTGGATGATGTTACCTAGCATGGTGATGAAACGTTTGAGAACAAATCTACCAGTTCAACTTATAACCTGATCCACAAACTGAGCTACAAATCTTCTCTAAAGTTGTAGGTGGAAATAGTTGAGTTTGGGATTATGGTCAGCATGGACTGTTCGACCATGCTGTATAACTGTATGACTCTATAACACACTGTATCTCCTACAATGGCACATGTGGATCTGAATAATGCCAGAAATTGGCTATGTCCTTTTAACAAATTTTGTGTAGGCTTTCACTCTGCAAAGGCTTAGTCAGTTTTTTGTGCTACCATCCCAAACTCATCTCAATACTATGCACCATGCCCCTAGATGCCCCCCACACTCTATTCTTCCACTCTCCCTGGGCAGATATACTCATTATTGCTGGAATATCTCATGCTTCTTGGCTCCTGTACCATCTTTGAAGCTCAATCATGCACTCAGTCACACATTGGCAGACCAGAGTTACATTCACTGTTCACGCTGTGAGAGAGCAACTACAAACCAATGCTTCTCAGGACACATAGAGGCACAGCTGATATCAGAGCTGGTTTACATACTTCATACCTTAGCTTCAGAGTGGGCGGCACGGTGGCACAGTGGTTAGCACTGCTGCCTCGCAGCGCCAGAGACCCGGGTTCAATTCCCGACTCAGGCGACTGACTGTGTGGAGTTTGCACGTTCTCCCCGTGTCTGCGTGGGTTTCCTCCGGGGGCTCCGGTTTCCTCCCACAGTCCAAAAGATGTGCAAGTCAGGCGAATTGGCCATGCTAAATTGCCCGTAGTGTTAGGTAAAGGGGTAAATGTAGGGGTATGGGTGGGTCACGCTTCGGCGGGTCAGTGTGGACTTGTTGGGCCGAAGGGCCTGTTTCCACACTGTAAGTAATCTAATCTAATCTAATCTTCACTTGAGAAAAGGAGGATGTCGGTACAGAATTCTGTAAGAGGGATTATGATGTTCTTGAACAGTTTGCTGTAGGGTGTGAAAAAATACTGGAAGTTTTGGCACGTTTAAAAATGGACATATCCCCAGGTCCTTATGAGTTGTATCCCAGACTGCTGTGGGAGATGAGAAAGGAAATTTCAGGTGTTCTGACCCAAATTTTCAATTCCTTTCTGGCCATAAGGAAAGTGAAAAAGAACTCGAGGATAGCTAATGTGGTTCCACTTTTCAAGAAGGGTAGCAGAGACAAGCCAATGAGTGTCACGGAAAATTCTATTGGAGAAAATTCTGAAAGAGTAAATTAATCTCAACTTGGAGAGCTAAGGTTTGATCAAGGATAGTCAGAGATAGTCTGGCTTTGTCAGAGGGCGGTTATCCCTAAAAATTTGATTTAACTTGTCAAGGAGGTGACCATACATGTAGATGAGGGTAGTGCAATTGATGTAGTTTATGAGGATTTCAGCAAAGCCTTGAACATTGTCCCACATGGGAGATTGATAAAAAGGTATAAACGCATAGTATCTAGCATAACTTGGCAAATTGGATCCCAAATTGGCTTAATGGTAGGAGGCAGAGGGTGGTGGGAATAGCTATTTATGTGACTGGAAGCAGGTTTGTAATATTATACCATAAAAATCAATGTTGAGTCTCTTATTATTTATGATATAAATAAACACATAACACAGAATATAGCCTCACCCCTCAGCTGTTCTCAGGCTCAGCCTATATTGTATTCCTTCTCTGTGGTGTTTCCCTTGCAACCTGGACAGTGTTCTCTACTTGGGAGAAGGGGCTTCCATCATTGAAGCTCATGGTTTCCAGGATCTCTTCCTGAATGACGGTGAATGTACTCCGCCCCTTCTTGTTGTAAGCCAAAAGGGACTTGTACAGTCTGCTGCCCAGGGAGAACAGCAGCAATGTGGCTATCTCATCATCATTGCAGCCATTTATCTTTCCAGCCTGATCCACTTCCATGAAGTACACAGATGGGTCCCCATTATAAGGGAGCTAGGCGAAAGTGTGGACTGCAGATACTGGAGATTAAAGTCAAGAGTGTGGTGCTTGAAAAGCACAGCAGGACAGGCAGCGTCGGAGGAGCATGAAAAGTGAGCCTCTCCAGGTGGGCCGTCATTGCTCTGAGCTGCTGGGTTCCATGCGGGGACACAAAGCGACTCTCTAGATCTCCTTGTTTCTGATCATTCTGGGGCATGTCATACATTTGCTGCTGTACTGGGCACATGGATACTGGTCACAACCCTTCCTGTACTGGCCCTGTGCCCCCATCTACATTGCTGCCGGACCAGGTCTTCTCCTGATGCCACAGGTGGTGATCCAGAGTTCCCCCTGCCATGCAGTCTGCCCCTCACCCTGCAGCCACACTGGCACCACAGTTGACCTAATATCCCCGACTACCCTATTGTCCACTACCACCACACACCCTCACCTTCCCTGCCTACGTGGGCCATACCCAGGCTGATCAAACAACACAAGCCTTTGGCATGGACAGAACTAGACTCAGCTTTGGGGTCTGCTCTTGGCAGGGACCGTGCTCTCCCTCATATACCCTTATCGACTACCTGGATGTCTCGTAGCTTCTCCTCCTGCACTTTTACTTGCTTCCCCTGATAGCTACTTTCCTTCTTCAGTAATTGTTCACTTCCTTTGGCTGTTGTGACCTGGCACTGCAGGTAACATAACTGGTCCCTATATCTGTCCTCTGCTTGCCACCACTCTTGCCTCTCACGCTGCAGTTCTGTGAACAGCATTTCTCCCACTCTGGCCCTCATTCTAAACCATTCCTCTGACTTTGGTAACTCTGCCTGCCTCCAGTACCTTGATTTGATGCTAAAGGCAGAGGTGCGAGATTGCCTTCTCTCTGGAGTGCTCATGCTCCTTGCTGTCAGTCCACTGGTTTGCTGCCTCCCCTGGATGCTCAGTGGGACAAAAACATCAAGGACCCATTTCTTGGATATGTTTACCTTTTTAAACATGTAGGAGGAGATCGTCTCTTCCATCAGAGACATTGCCTACAAAACAGCCTCGACCACATCATATTCCTTTTCCCAATGGCCTGCTGCTGTGCCGTCTGTAGAGTTCTGCTTTGCAATCAATTGTTTTCTGATCTTTAAGTGGTTCGAATTGCACCCAGACCGCTGGTTCTGGACACTGGACTTATTCAGAGGGGATGAAATGAGATGGCAGTAGACACATGTTTCAGGGCAAAAGAAATTTTGAGTTTGTTTCCTTGTTAGTCTCACTTGTAATGATCCAGTGTAGAGAACATAAGATGTAGAAAAGATCCCTTAGTCATGTGAGCCATCAGCATTGGGATCTCTCTCAAATGATGGTTTAGCATTGCTTGCCAGAGTACTCCATGCTAAATCTTACCTTGAGACAGGGAGGGGTCTGAGAAGCAGAGATGTGAAATGCTTTCACATAGAAATCTGACATTGGACCTTCATCTGAGGAACGCGGCAACAGTCGAAGGGACAGAGACGGTAGGAGATAGCAAGGGCCATATGAGTAGAGATACCTTCAGCTCCCAGCCCCACATCACTCGAAAAAGGTATATCTGACTGTGTTGGTGAATGCCTACAGTTCAAGGTGAGGGGAAATCAGTTCCCTGAGCAGCCTATGAAATCCTGCAGTACCTTTGTGCTTTTGTGGCCTGTAGGTGCCACTTTAAGGCTGCCCGTGATTACTTCTGATTCACAGAGATGACTGTTTTTAGTCGCAAATGACTGATAGTGCAGTCAGGATTACTTGTGACCAGGATTTGGGCCCCAAACTGTTGAACACTGCATGCATTTCACATTCACAATGCTATGATTACAGATGATTTCAAACTGTAGTGTGCGAATGTTCCATTAATGCATGTGCTCCTTGAAGGGCAATGCAAGTAGATCTGGGACAGGGGGAAAAAGAAACACCATCCCCAATCTTGATGTAGCAGAAGCCATTTACACTTGCACTGCGAATTTGCAAGTTGCATGGTGATGAAAGGCAATGCAAATTGCATTTGGCACAATGAGTCTCAGGTTCAGCAGGGAATCACAATGCCCTGCTTCCCAAACCACCATCTTATTTTCTCTCTGGCATTCCTAAGCAAGCCCACCTGTACTTAAATGCCACATTTCCCTGCATACCACTTGCCATTACATCTCCAGCTCATAAGATTACCCTCTAAGCGCAGGGCCGACAGATTAGTCATGACCACCATCATGTGTCACAGACCATCCACCAAGGAAACACTGGTGATGTCTGATTAGATAATCCCCCTTCACAATTCTCATCCCCTCTGCATTCCAGTTTGCCTTCAATTCCTTGATTGTAAGTTTTCCAATTTCCCGAACTCAGAAGTATTCCCTGAAACACCCATTCACTTTTTGATGAGCTGTTCTGCCAGGTTAGACCATGGTCCATACCCCTGACCAACTTAGGCAGACAGCCCCAACAGAGAAGTGACCAGACCGCTGACTGATCTGTGTGCAAACTCCCAACTGAATTACTGTGACAGTCCTGACTGGTTGTTTGTTTCTTTGCACTGGACCGGCAAGACTGACCATGGTTCACTTCCCAGACTGTGCTCATGCAGGCCCTTTGACCATCGTTGCTCCAAATGGTCGAATGACCATGTCCAATCCCCTGAACTGAGATCAGATGATGTCCTTCACTTACCAAACTGGGAGTCCCTGACTGATGGCAGCTCCATTGATTTAACTGAGGACTACACCACTTTGTCTTTGAATCATGGTCATTTGGTTGAATCACATGCATTGCGTTTGCTGCGTAGCTACTGCTACATGCTGTAGGCACAAAATTGACAAAGCACAGTGCTGTACAGCAACATGTCCAATCCCTTGATGCTGACAACTATGAAAAGCTCCCAGTTTGCGTCTGCGCTAAGCAGCAAAGGAATGCAGGTGTACAGGGAACCTTCAAGCTCAAGGGGTAAACACAAAGAGGCACTGCTGGGATGATGTGAGTACCAAAGTAGGCATAAACTGAATAGATGCATACAGAATCAGAGAGTAGCCTTGACATGCAACCCAAGCCTATCCCTTTGTGCAAAGTATCCTGGAAGTAGCATTGCAATTATTGATGCACTCTAAAGAGCAG
Source organism: Chiloscyllium plagiosum (assembly GCF_004010195.1). Lineage (NCBI taxonomy): Eukaryota > Metazoa > Chordata > Chondrichthyes > Orectolobiformes > Hemiscylliidae > Chiloscyllium > Chiloscyllium plagiosum. Next base: position 49,288,444 of record NC_057711.1, read on the forward strand.
AACTATATTATAAGTGGATCTGAGATGTGTCAGGAGAGCGCAGTGAGGCTGGCACATTTCAAATGCCAAACTCCATAAAGGGGGGAGGGCTGCATGTGGTTACTACTCATGGTGTATGCCCTGGGATGTTGGTGACTGGTGCCCAAAATGGAGGGCTGGAGATCAGGCGACAAGCCAAAACTAACTTTCCTATCAGGAATTGGCACCATCTTTTTCTATCCAGCAGGTGAGTGAATGAGAAATTGCATCTAATGAGGTGACAGACTGTAATACAGAGGCATTAATACGATCTATGACATGCAAATAGGCCTCTCGCTGCTCACTCATAAGAATCTTGTCTCATATTTCAACAAAAATGGGAATTTTTGTTCTGGATATCAAGAAGCTGGCCATCTCAAACAATTCTCCTAACCTTCTTGCCAATCCATGTGTCATTCAGGACCTGGAAAGATTCTACCCCTCATTTCAAAAGAAAGGAATACTTCAAGATTAAACAAAAAATAGATTTTTATTGTATCAATAGTTTTCAATCAATGAACTAATGTTAATCCTGGAACAGTTTGCCACACTCAGCTCTCTACCTTCTTGCACAGGTTATTCAATTAGAAAAGATTGTGTGTGGCTATGTGTTTTCTTTGGCTTTTTTTCAATGGTAGGGGGTTGGTTTATTACCCTGTAGATATGTGGCTATAATGATGATGTTAAGGTGATTTTCCTTGTTTCCTTTCACTGTGCTTCTTGCCAATCAAAGGAGACACATATGGTGCTCTGTGTCTATGTCATTACCTCATTACAGCCCATGTCTGTCTGCGACTCGGAGCTGAAAGTTGCAAATCTCCAGCTGTAGACTGTGATACAACTGGAATTGGTTGAGGTCAATAGTGCCGTAATTACTTGAAAATGTCAGAGTACAATAAAATACAACAGTTCATCTGGCAGAAAGCAAATTAGCTTTGACCATGGTGTAATTACCCTTTTCTGCTCTGCCATTAGAACAGATCAAATCTCTGCATTCAGTGTTTGAGGAAAGGCCATCACAGTACACTCTACCTGACAAGGATGCGCGTTTGCCATTTTGTAGTGTAATTAATTGTCCTTAGAATAGAAATTTTTAATATTTGACTCCATAATGGAAAAGTGTAATAACTTGACATGTTCATCTAAAGACTGCTTGAAATCTTGCTGAAATGAAAAAAAATCCATTTTCTCTCATTGATGTGTCTTCAAATTTAAGCGCCCAAACAATTTGCAATTTAAAGGAGAAGTGCTGTTTTTTGTAACATGATATACTGATCATATTTCAACTGATAATTTAAAATAACTCATTAAGGAATGGCACGATAGTAATCTTTAAAAAGTTTGATTTCTTGAATATTTGTTTCATTGAAAATATTATGATGATCTTACCAGAGACCAGTAATTTATTTTGGAAACCCAGGTATTTAAGGCAGAATGAAGCCACAGAGATCCCTACTTCAAGCAAAATGACATTACCATACAAATCAAAATTCATAAATACTCCATTTTAATTGATCAGTTAAAATAAATACATTAAAATTGCAATGAACACAGTTATTATTCTCTAAGCACAAGTTCTTAAGTCAAATTTCTTCCCCATTATGGGTGGCATGGTGGCTCAGTGGTTAGCACTGCTGCCTCAGAGTGCCAGGAACTCCGGTTCGATTCCTGCCTTGGGTAACTGACTGTGTGCAATTTGTACATTCTCCCCGTGTCTGCGTGGGTTCCTCCGGGTGCTCTGGTTTCCTCCTACAATCCAAAGATGTGCAGGTCAGGTGAATTGGTCATGCTAAATTGCCCATATTCAGGGGTGAATAAGGGGAATAGGTCTGGGTGAGTTACTCTTCGGAGGGTCGGTATGGACTTGTTGGGCTGAAGGGCCTGTTTCCATACTGTAGGGAATCTAATCTATTTGATCTTCACATCCAAAATGATACACGGTGACATTGGAAGATTCACCATAAAAATGAAGAATTGTTTCAAAGATTTGAATGAACGTTGAGATTTACTGGGACTTCCATTCATTCCCATCAAGGGTTTACCTTCAAATCTCTTCCAAATATCCCACATTTGTAGAACTTCCCGTTCAACACAGATATTAATCATCTCGCATCTTCAGCTTAGCCATTTCTGGATCAAACTCTGCAGGGTCTAATTTTCTTTAACTCTTGCACCTAAACTTGCCCATTTTCTCTCTTTTCTATCTCAAAAAGGTCAACTCACTATTGGGAATCCTTCAGTTAATAAGAGTTTTAAGTATTTTTTTAAGTCAGCACAGGCAATTTCAAATGAAGTCCACGTGAAGAGGTGTTAATTGTTGTGCAGCCAGCATGTTTTAAACTCCAAAAAATCTGCTTGAACCATTTACAATCTTCACTGCTATAATTAACTTTATGTTGATCCTTCTTTTCTTTAACTCCGAAGTAAATTGGACACTTGAACATTTTCTGCGTGTCTGCACTTTACCAGAAAATCCATCTACTAGAGAAACCAAACATGGAATCTTGTCAGGGTCTGAGAAATATAAACTATGGCAAGATTTGTAGCAGAATCATGTAAGAGACCCATCTCAAAATTGGGAGCAACTCGCTGTCTCTTTTATGCATTTGCCAACCAACAAGGTGAGTTGGCAATTATGGGATTATATCCTGTTAAATAACATACTATTGCTGCAACTATCCTTATTAATATTCTTCTTCTACCTTTCTGACACAGAAGACAGAGTGGATACCTAGCTGGTTGTGATTTTCCTCTATGGTGCTCAGCACAAAATGGCATCTCAGTGCACAATCCATGGTCACCAGTCAGGGCTTCCCTCTCCATGGACAATGACATCCTATGTTTGCTAACCTCTCATGAATAAAATAGCAGCTCTTTGATCCACTTGCAGGATGCTCAGGAAGCTTTGACTTGCATTGTTTGGCACAAAGGTAACTAGCATTGAAATGCGCTTCAAGAATATTTTGCCTGCAGCTCACAGATTGGACCAGCTTGCATCTCAGGGGTGCTCATAATCCCCCTTAGCACCCGCTCACTGAACACCTACTTGCTTGCCTGCGGCATCACTGTCTTCACTTGCCTTGTACAGTCCCTACAGTCACACAACCAGGAAGCTTGTCTTATCGCTCAGAGGTATTCAGTCAAGGACACTTACATTTTTCAGTATCAGGCTCACACCTGCACCATGTGCCAAACACAATGTATTTACATCAAGCAAGCACTCACTTTTCATTGTCTTAGGGGAGTAATCCTCATGAAGTCCATAGAGGCACCTTTCAGTCAGGGAGTTCTAGCACAATAAATCAAGAGCAGCCTTTCAACTAATCCAGTGCATTGGCTATGGTCAGACATTCAGGGTGATTTTGGTCAAATGATCCAAGCCTGCTCAGTCCAGAGAGTGGGACACAGTTGTTCCTGTTGTTCTATGATGTTACTCCAAAGGGTAGGGCTAACCCAATGGAGAAAATGTATTGGCATTCATCAGGGATTTGGACACATCTTGTCTGGAGTTGTTTGGTTAGGTTGCTTAAAGTAATTAGCCACAGTCAGTCCAGAAACCAGAAACCAGGAGAGATGGGTTTGGGGGGTTGGAGTGGGGACATGGGGCCTGTTGCCATGGGAAGGAGAATTGGTAACTTATTCAGGTACAGAGGTAAATCCTGAATTTCTTTGGGGGTTCTCCCAGTTGTCCACTGTAACTTCAGAGGATTATCAGTCAAAACCTTTGCAGTATGACCTCCACAGAGCCATTAAGACAGCCAAGGACCAATACTGATCCAAACTAGAGACCCAGACACCCGGCGACTATGGCAAGGACTGAATGTCATCACAGGTTCTAAAAAGAAACAGTGCAAAATAGCAAATGATGACACATCCCTCCCCGATCATCTCAACGCCTTCTATGCTCGCTTTGAGCAGAATTTTGGCGGAGAGGTAACACCAATTCCGACAAGTCCTGACAAACCTATCCCAACAGTCACTGCATCAGAGGTCAGATCAGTTTTCCTTCCTATGAATCCAAGGAAAGCGATGGGACCAGACGGAGTACCAGGCTGTGCACTCAGAGCATGCGCAGATCAACCAGAGGTTGGACATTTTCAACCTCTCCCTGCAGCAGGCAATTGTCCCTGCCTGTTTCAAGAGGACCAACATCATCCCTGTGCATAAGAAGGCTCATTCAGCATGGCTCAATGGCTTCCGCTCCATGGCCCTAACTTCGGTGGTCATGAAGTGCTTAGAAAGGCTGGTTATGGCATTAATCAGCTTCAGTCTCCCCACTACACTTGACCCACTCCAATTTGCCTAATGGATCAAAAGATCCATGTCAGATGCTATATCACTTGCCATTCACTCCTCCCGAGAACATCTTGACACCAAGAACAGCTATGTAAGAATCCTACTCATTGACTACAGTTCAGCCTTCAACACTATTATCCCCTCGAGACTGATCATTACACTTAGTGATGTTGGACTAAACCCCACTGTCTGCAACTGGATCCTCAGTTTCCTGACCCACAGGCCACAATCAGTGAAGATTGGGGACAATGTTTCATCGTCACTAACACTCAACACTGGAGCCCCCCAGGGATGCATACTCAGCCCCTACTGTCCGAAACGTCGATTCTCCTGTTCCTTGGATGCTGCCTGACCTGCTGTGCTTTACCAGCAACACATTTTCAGCTAATGTCATTTACAAGTTCGCTGATGAAACCACCATAGTCAGTCAAATCTCAGAATACGATGAAACAGATTACAGACAAGAGGTGGAAGACCTGGAAAAATGGTGCAGTGAGAACAACCCAGCTCTCAATGCCAGCAAAACCAAGCAACTCATTATTGACTTTCGACAGGATGTCACTCCTGTCCCCCTAAACATTAACAGGGCAGAGGTGGGACGAATCATCCACAACAAGCTTTCTTGGACTCTTCGTGTAGGTGCACTGGTTACAAAGGCCCAACAATGTCTTTTTTCCTCAGGCAGCTGAGGAAATTTGGCATGATGGTGAATACCCTTGCCAACTTTAAGGGGTGCACCATTGAGAGCATTCTGTCTGGATGTATCACTACCTGGTATGGCAACTGTACCATTCAAGATCAGAGACGGTTACAGAGAGTGGTGAACTCGGCCCGGACAAACACAACAGCCAACATCTATAGAATCCATCTACCAGGCCCGCTGTCAAGGAAATGCCACCAGCATTCTCAAAGATCCATCCCACCCTGGCAATGTTTTTCTACTATTAAACTATGTGATCTGCCTTTATTGCTCACAAGACAAAGCTTTCCACTGTGCCTCGGTACACGTGACAATACATTCATATCAATTCATTCCATTCACCTACTATGGTTAATATAAGAAATAAGAGCAGCAATAGGCCATCCAGCCTAACTAGCCTACTCTGCCATTTAATGAGATCTTGGCTGACCTTCTAATTCCTCCACTATCCCCAAGTCCTTTAACATTTTTAAAATATAAAATCACAGAAACATGGAAAAATGGAAAATAGATGTATGAGTAGGCTGTTCTGTCCTTTGAGCCTGTACCATTCAGTATGATCATGACTAATCATGCAATCTCAGTATCCCATTCCCACCTTCACTCCTTACCCCTTGATTACATTAGCCACAAGGGCCACATCCAGCTCCCTCTTGAATATATCTAATGAACTGGCTCCAATTGCTTCCTGTGGGAGAGAATTCCATAGGTTCACAACTCTCTAAATGAAGAAATTCTTCCTCATCTCAGTCCTGAATGGCTTACCCCTTATTCTTGGACTGTGACCTCTAATTCTGGACTTCCCCGACATCGGGAACATTCTTCCCGGATCTAGACTGTCCAGTCCCATCAGGATTTTATGTTTCTATGAGATCCTCTCTCATTCTTCTAAATTCCCTTTAATAAAAGCCCAGTCGTTCCAGTCTTTCCTCATATGTCAGTCCTGCCATCCCAGGAATCAGTCTGGTGACCCTTCACTGGACTCCCTCAATAGCAAGAATATCCTTCTTCAGACTACGAGACTAAAACTGTACACAATACTCAAGGTATGGCCTCACCAAGACATCCTGACTCTGATACTCAAATCTTCTTGCTATGAATACCAAAATACCATGTGCTTTCCTCACTGCCTGCTGCACCTGCATGCCAACTTTCAGCGAATGTTCTACCATGACACCCAGGTCCCATTGCACTTCATCCTTTCCTAAACTGCCACCATTCAGACAATAATCTGCTTTCCTGTTTTTGTGACCAAGGTGGATAACCTCACATTTATCCAAATTATGTTGCATTTTCCAAGTATTTGCCCACTCAGCCAGCCTGTCCAAGACACCCTGCAGCCTCTTTGCATCCTCCTCACAGCACACACTTTCACCCACCTTTGTGTCATCAGCAGATTTGGAGATATAGCATTCAATTCCTTCATCCATATCATTAATGCATATTGTAGAAGTGTTACAGCCCAGAAGGAAGCTATTCAGCCCATCATGACTGTACTACGTCAATCTCAGTTTTGAATGTATTCAATAGCTATGTCTCTACAGTCCTCTGCGGCAAACAGTTCCAAAAATTCAACACCATCTAAATAAACAAATTCCTCCACATCTCAGTCTGGAATGGCCTGACCATTTTGTGTAATCTGCAAACTTGGAAATATTGAATTTAATCCCCACATTTTGTTCGTCAAGCTTGGGCCACCTTCCCTGTCACGGTCTTCCAAATTTTATGGATTTTAGAAATGTATTTCTGTTTAAACTTTGCATTATTTCTTTAAAGAGTAGCAATTTCCTGTTCTTGATCAGACCTTCTCACAGGTGAGAAACAGCTGACTGCTCTGTTTTTTTCTTGTTTTCATCATTATTTCATTGAAATTACACAGGGAACTCGGGAGAACTGTGTGGCAGTTGTGCACCATGATGTTCAACATTTTGTGCTTGTTAGTAAGCAATTACAGCAAAACATGCAAGTTTGCTCAGAATCTTAACATGATGATTTCTCACAACTGAAGCACACATTAACCTTTCGAGTAGAATTTGCAGAATTCCAGAGATAAGCAGGGAAATAGAAATTATATTTAAAGAGGGTTTACCAGTGAGTTGGTCTGTATGGTAATAAAATCAAGTTGATCTTCAATATAAAGATTGCAGGAGGAACAGAAGCCTGTGAAAGTCTAGACTCCATGTAGAACATCATCACAAATGTGCCAGTTACTCAGAATTCCACATGGGACCACAGCACACGAAGCTGGGCCACACCTGGACTGTAATCAATTGCTCCTGTCAATTCATGGAACTCAGTTTGGTGCAATCAGTTATTTCAATTGCAGCATGTAATACTTTGGCAATATCATATGCTCCTGTATCAAACTTGGACTTTTTGGATTGTCAGAGACAACATGTGAATCTAAGATGCATGTTGAGACCCAGCATTAGAGTCTGAAATTTTATACAGTCCTATGGTTCTTACACAGTTTTCTACGCAGGAAATGAAAGAAGGATTGAAACTACTAATTACACTCACATAGTGCCCCTGGCTCACCTTCAAACATCCCTCAAGTACCCTCCAACCTCACACTATTTCTCAACCTGACTACTCCACTGCCATTATGTCTTCCAACTATGTTAATCCCTGACCACCCAGTCAACTCCTGACCAGAACCAACTACACCCACTGTATTTACCCACCCACCAGTCTACAGCCTTCGCCGACTCACTTACTAGCCCCTACATCTGCCACCCTACCCACCTGTGGCTTTGTTCCTTCCCCACTTGCCCCACCCACTCTTCCCACTTACATATTTCTCTCACTTACAATAACCATCCTTCCCAGTCACAAATGGACATTCAAATTAGGCTCACAGCAGCTAGTGTCTTAAAAAGAGGGACTCCTATCCCCACAACAGTGCTCTATTAGAACTCTTCGATGGACGCTGCACTACACATTCTAGTGAAACTGGGCTTGGAAGACCCATCAAGGAATGGTGAGCAGTGTCCAGGCATGGAAGTTTTTGACTGGAACAGCAATCCAAAAATGATTGGTGCTTCATGGAAGATGCAAGCCCCATTTTCTGTCTTCTTAAAACAACAGATAAACGGCTCAGTGAGCACCTTTGTGAGACATGCTGGAACAAATTTGTGGGATAATTGTAATATGCTGCATGTTTCATAATATCAGAAGTGAGGGGATGTTCATATTTTCCCTGAAAAGAAGCAGCAACTTGACAAGCCCTTAAAGATTAGGAATGCAACACAATAGTGATTGCCTTTGTAACCAAAAAGTGAGAATTTAGTATTTATTTTATTTTTCCTCGACAAAACACTTCTTTAGTATTACTGAATAAAGAAATAATTGCAGTATTAGCAATCTAATTGCAAAAGTTTCTAACTGCCAAAAACTTAAACAAATAGCTACATTTGTGTAAGAGCGCAGTTGAATAGTTCAGTAATGATACGGAAAAATCACTGCCCTTATGAAAAAATGTAGAACAGTTAGCCAAACATCAGTGCTGGGAAGCCCCTTTAGTCATAACTCGACATCAAACTAGTGTAAATGCTTGAACAACAGACATAGATTTGTCAAAAACAAGTGAGGATGACAGCATTTTATGTTTTTGATGCATTACTATTTGGACAGATAAACAAGGGTGATTAAAATCATGGGCAAGATTTTTGTTTTCTGGTCAGGACAGTTTCCACCTCCCAGCCTGAAATCATGAGACACCTAACACAATCTTTGTGAGAATGGTTCATTCATAGCTCGGGAGTGGCATGCCCAGCATTTAAGGATGGAGAAAACAAGATAAGAAACTTGCAATTTTTTTGAAAAAGCCATAGCCATCAGGTGACCATCACTGAAAGGGAACATCTTCCTCCACTGGGTGTGGTAAGGGGGAGGGCTTGGTCCCAAGCAGGATGTCACTCAACAGTCTCCATGAACCTGTTGTTCATCACGTTTCCAGCACCCCTTCCCTCACCACCACCTACACAAATCAAGAATTCCGTCCAATGTGTCTCATGGGGCTTGTTAAAAAAATTCATACCTCTGGTACATGAGCAAGTATATCAGTATGGGTATAAAGTTGGCGAACAAACAAGAAGAAAGAAATTGATTAAATAGGTGGTACTCAGACTGGAAAAGAATTTGAAATCTGTAATATCCCAAGGGTCAGTGCAAGATTCCCTTATGTTTTCAGTGTATATACAGATAATTAGGAGGAAATGTATGCAGTGTTCTCAGGTACATTCTGATTGACTTTGCACTTGGTGAATTAATTGTGCTGTCATCAATCTCAGAAAAAAAGCTTTACAATTGTGCTGACATATGTAATAATAACAAATACCAGTACATTTCATTAATATATGAAACAATGAAAGCATTAAGAAAAATTAGCCCAGAAAATGACACTCAGACACTCCTTGCAGCAGATTGGTTAATACGTTCATGATAACTTAATACCTACACTATTTAACCTATTAAGTTAATACAAATGCATGAATGAGTGCAGCAAAAATAAAATTGGAGTCAAAATAGCCTTTTTCTTCTGATTCACTCCAATTCCTACCTAACACTGAGAGTTCTCTCTTGGCATAGTTTGGGCACAGCTTTAATTTCCTCTGCAATAACCTGGAATAATTAGAGGGTGTTTCTTCTTGATAAAGATTTCCTTGATCTCAAATGAATTCAGGGTAAGTTTGAGTTCTTCTGTGCTCACTGACTGATCTGCACAAGAAAATGTAAGAAAATCTGTCTTTGCTACATTAGGTTGTAACTTCTGAAATTCAGAGCAGTTGGACCTAAATCTATGATGTGCATCAGGACGCTGTATCATAATTGCCTGGGAAGCTTAAACCTCAAAGGGCTGAATTGCATTGCCTGATTGCAAAAGTTTCTAACTGTCAAAAACTTAGACCCAGAGTTTTGGAGAGCTGTAGAAACTTGACTGATTTTTAAGAATTGTGGGCAGGATCGAGTTTTGGAAGTCCTGCTTATCATTTCCAACAGACACAATTTATAATGAGAGGGAAATGGTCAGATTGTGACTCACATAAGGGAAACCCAAAGTTTAAAATCTATTTGAACTCTGACTACAGTGAAAAATGGGCATGTTTAAACTCAGTACAGAGTCGAGCCTGAAGAGCGTGAGCTACAAATGTTTAGAATAAATGTGAATATTCCTGATGCACAGATGAAAATAAATTGTGAAGTTAGTTAAATTCCTAGTACTTTTAGAAATTAAAAAATAGGTTTCTTATAATAGTGGGAATGAGAAAGAAAATCTGTTCGAGCAGTCACAACAACAATGTGCTGACATTCCTCTGAGGACTATCATTATTTCATATTTAATGCTTGGCTGCTTTCCAAAACCTATTATTATCTTAGCAAAGGACCCCTAAGTTCATAGTTTGACTGACAGATCAATGAGTATTTTAATGGATTAGTAAGGTAATGAACACAAGTCTGTTTGTTTTTGTAAGTGATTAACTATCTGAAGGGAATTCAACATTTTGAATTGCTTTTCATGAAAGGGTATTTTCTTTAATATAATGAGGTTATAATGGGTATTAAACTTTTATTTTATTTTATCTCAACCTGCATCTTGAAACTTGCTCGATTACCCCATTTGGGTGAGCTGGCATGGAGCATATAGGAACAAAGGAATTGTAAGGGGCCATGAAAACATGCAGGGATATTAAATTGTCTTGGGGCTCATAAAGATTCATTTGAGTGAGTGAGAGGCATGGACTGGCATTGCATCTTGGATGGCACATGGGGAGAGATGAAGGGTGAAGCCTAGATAACCTAATACTTAATATATAACTGAAGTTCCAGAGAACCAATGTGGGCTTTTAATCAGCACACCTTGGCATTTGGGCTGTCTCTGTGATCTGTATCCCAGGATAGCAGGTCTGACTCCATTCAGTACGTTTTCCATGTTTCCCCAGAGTGAAAATCCTGCCATTCATGGGATTTACCCCTGATACTAGTGCAGTAAGTTGAAAAACTTCCCAAATCCTACCCAGCTCAGGTATGAAAGCTAGACTTCCGGGCTAGGTGCATGAGACTCCACCAAATGTGTAACCCAGCAAATCTTACATGGTTATTACCTGGTATGACTCTAACATTAGTTAGTACAATTGAACTGAGCACCACAGCCGACACTCCAATCACCTCCCTGAACTGACTCAACTCTCTTTGACACAACTTCACTCCAACCTGAATATCAACTATGACCCAATTACCCTTGAAACCTGACTTGACTAAACTCCTGATGAGACTCTACCCCAACCCTGGCCCCCTTTCTAACCTCACTACTGACTCCCTCCACATATCAATACTCCAAACATTCATGCATTTGCTCATCCACTCATTTATGCACTGTAAGACTTAAGACCTTTAATTGCAACAAAGGGAACATACCTTCTCTTTGCCAGTCTTCTTTTGGGTTTACCTATGTTCACTTTGAAAGGGTCTGCTAATCCAGCTCTGTTGCATCAGTATCAGCAGTCCCAGCTGAGAAGCACCAAAAGGTTAGCATGCAGAAATCTTGCACTTTATAGCCAATATAGTACTTTGAAAGTACAGTTGGAATTGATGGTGGAGTAGGCATAGATTCAAGTCAAAAAAGCTATCTAGAACTGCAAAGAACATTTTTCTTTTGGTATTTTGCCCCATTTTTAAAGGCAGCTAATAAAAACACTTCTCTGGGGAAAGTCAGGCACACAACCCCTGGATGAAAGTAACATGAATTTCCAACTGCATGAGTCTGATAAATACTCAAGATTTGCCATTGTAGTCAAAGCCAATCTAATGCTCTTCCATTAATTCCACAAGTTACAGCAATGCCAGAGACATGACCTCTGGCTAACTGCAGAGATTTTATACTTTGTAAGTATTTTGTCCATTTTCTGATTCCATGTTTACAGTGTCCATGCATTTTGTTTTACAACATAATGGTTGTGATTACAGTTATGTACACTGTACTAAATGTGGTCTCATTATAAATGTATTAACAAGCAGAAGAATAGCTGGTCATTTAATCCTTTCCAACTCATGGGGGCCATATTTTTGAAGTCACACCTCAACTATGTCACTTCCTAACAGTGGTTTTGACCATAAATGCCTCAATTGCACAGGAGCTAAGGTCAGTGCCGAGGGGTTGTGCTTAAAAATGGAAGCAACCATGACATCTCTGCACTAACATGCACCAGAATATTGGGGTTCAGCAAAATAAACATAAATATTTGCATTCTGGGGCCAGTAATTAGTGGGGAACATATTCCCTGTTCTCTTTCCCCACCAACATTTTAAAGATCTTACCCTGTTCCAGAGGTGTTAAGAGCCTGAACTAGCTTCTGGGACTAAGATTTTTAAATCACCTGTGGACCTTATCCCACTTGAAATTTCAAATCATAGTATCTAGAACATAGTGACTAAAACCTTCTCATCTCCAACTCCTTCCCCATGACCACTCCCACAACCCACTCCACGCAAGCTGTCACATGATCCCATTGGAGAGGTCAATAAATGCATTACCAATAATGGAAAATAAAGCTAGAAATTGTTGTCACCAACACATGCTAGAAGCTTAATATTCACTTGAAAAACAGAGCTCCTTTGTATTTAGCTAATTCCCATAGTTGAATGTTTTAAATGCATGTTCCTAAATCTGTAAAATTGGAATAATCTATCAATACAAGTGGAATCCAGCTCTTTAATTATTTTGTATATTACTACAGGGTATCAGTGTCACTTAACTTCACTGTTGCATACCCCAGCATATTTTGTCAATTATTATTTCGCAATCTGACAGATTTTAGTATTGGTCTTGTAGGCATTTCTTCTGCTCCACCTTCTTTAATGATATATTTGTGATGTGTAATCACATTTCCTATTTTTAGCACTAATAGAAATGTGCTACAACACATGTTTATGTGCACAAACTTCACCATAGAATACAAAACTTACAATTAGGAAGACAAATGATACTATACCTAATAGTTCAAACATTTGAAATGGTTTATGCATTTAGCTCCATATGCTTTGAAAAGTGATTTCCTGTAGTGGAACTTTTTCTACTAGCGAGACATATTTTAGTAATTGTCTTTATAAGCATAATGTATCATAGAATGTCTCTAGAGATTTGCCACAAGGGTTTAGTAAACCCAAAACAAAACACAATCAATTTAGTAAAAAAAAACTTCCTGAAAAAAAAAGCCTTTGAAGCTTTCACTGAATCAAGTCACCATTTACTTTTAATCGTATATTTTCAAAATTATGACACACAAATTAAGCCACGTTTCTGATTGATAATTTAAGTAGCCTTATATGAACAACCAGTTTCTTCTGAAAACAATTAGCTGACATTTTGTAAGCTTAAAACATTATAAATACAGCTTGGGCGCATTTTATGGATGACTGTATTGGTTTTCTGACACTTTTACAATGAAGATTAAATCAACATAAATTTGAACTAATATCCTACCATATTTTACTTGTTAGTTGTTTGTGATATAACAGCAAAACATGCACTTCTTCTAGGTGGAACAGGCTCCAATTATAGGTGGCATAGTGGCTCAGTGGTTAGCACTGCTGCCTCAAAGTGCCAGGGACCTGGGTTTGATTTCAGCCTCAGGTTGAGTTTGACCATTCTCCCTGTATCTGAGGTAGTTTCCCCTACAGTCCAAAGATGTTCAGGGATTGGTCGTGCTGCATTGCCCATAGTGTCTCAGGGTGTGCTGGCCAGGTGGATTGCCATAGAAAATGCAGTGCTATCGGGTAGGGAGTATGTCTGGGTGGGATGCCCTTGAAAGGGTCAGTGTCGCCTTGATGGGCTGAATGGCCTGCTTCTACACTTTTGGGATCTATGGTCATAGTGTTGCTTTCTTCGCAATGGCAAAGGTTTTACAAAATGATATATTTACACCTCAGCAGTAAATCTAAATTTATTGCATATTTACAGTTATTCTGATTTTAAATATACCATCTAAAGAGAGCAGCTAAACACAAGCAAGCATCAGGTCAGATAAAAAGAGACTGCAGTCTGTCTTCTAGATCTAGTCTAATCTGACTCTTTACTCACTTCTTGCTCCATAATGCATGGTAGTTTACATGTCACATTTATGAATTCATGTCTTTGATTCAAGATTAATGTGTTATAAGATCATTTCAGTCGCAATACTGTATTAGTATACAGTATATCAACTGCTTATAAAAGACAAAAATGATATTTTGTCTATTCCCTAACTGACTGGACATTTGTCTCCAACTATTGTATGCTACACTTTACAATTGCATGACAGGTTTCTTTATATTTTTACAACATTGCTTCTTCGTATTTATGTTTTGTTTTCCTCATATTGGTCTAAAGGGCATCACCTGACAAATATTGCAATCAATGTTACTAACCCTTTGGGACAGATGATTTATATCAGAAAGTATCGCGTTACCTATCCCATTTCATCTCCTGGTAAAGCCAATTTAATTGTTACATGTGATAATCTTCAGTAGTTCTGTTGTTTTTATCTGAATTTTAGTTCACTTGGTCTTGGCTTCTTTAAATTATTTTCTTAGCTTTGCTGGTTCTTGGTTATGTTCAGAACATTTGCAAATGTGTAAGGTCATATAAGTTTAGGCATTTACATTACCTGTGAATGTAATTTCATTTGAAGAAGTTTTCCAAAGGAGTCAAATATAATTTAACTGTGCTCACAATTATCAAGTAGTTCATTTCTTGGGTAGTATTGTACACTGAGGAGTTGTTTCCTGTAAAGTGGATAAATGCTGCCTAAAATTGACATCACAGTACACAAAAGAGGTACCAAAAAATCTCCAACCACCACACCACCACCATCCAATAAATTAGAACTCTCACCCCTCTAATCCAGAACCTGGAGTCAAAACTGCCAGGCTGCATGTTGATGACTGGCCTCTCACACTTCCTGTCTAATGATGAACGTCAGCAAGATGAGACCCTATTCAAGAGTCTCAATTGGAAAAGATGCAGCAAAGAGATGCATTGCTCATTGATAAGAGTGCAATACTTCACCCAATTCATACCATCAGATGCTTTCTCACCCATAAACAGCACATAATATCCAGCCAATAATGTAGAATTTTATAATCGAAAAGTAAAATATTTGGCATTTTAGGCCCAATGTCAGGTCTCTGAAAAAATATTCTGTGTATCTTGACCATAACTTTTTCATGCATCCTTTATAAATTTAAACATTAGTCCACTTTGCTTTTAAAAATAATATGGATCGCATGTCTGAGAACACTTACCGTCATAACAACCCTCTGAGAACAAAACTTTTATTGTTTCTCTCTGTTATTTCAGAGCTTAAATTTATAACCTACAGTTGCTGATTCTTAAACTACTGGATATTCAACCAGGCAAACTTTAAAAAATTTTACTGATCCTGCTGTAGAGTTGTATGCAGTTTGGTTTCATGAAAGTTTAGAACCCGAATCTTGTTCAATTACATCATCCACTGTTAAGAGTCAGGAACAAACATTCACAGCTCCCATCCATGAGCATGCTTCGCTTTGCTGTAATCTAAACCCTGCAAAAAGTAAGTTTTGATTTTCATTTGAATAGTGATTTTATTACAATGTGTAAAACAACAGCAACTATTTATGAATTCTGCATCATATACAGCATCCAATGAAACTAAAGTTGATTCTTATAATTGGATATAATGTAATTTGTTATTTGAAATATCTTCAGACTATTTTCATTTTTCAAGTTGCTTTTTAGAAAGGTTTTGGTGAATTCATTAGTTCTTTAACAGGTCTGCAAAATGTGCAAATAATTTCTTATATCAATAGGCTTTCAAATCCTGTGTCAAATTAATTTTAATTAAATTAATATTGGAATATTAATGTTTTATTGATTGCAAATGTTGGACGAGGATGAGCTTCCTACATTTATGTCTACTTTCAAGAATTCCAAGACATTTAGCATTGTTGTTCACTCTATCCATCTTGTTCTACATCTTTCTAACATTTTTTCAACTCCTTCTAAAAGCAGTGTCAAAACTTTGAATATAGCTATGCCATCTTACTGCGTTTTTTCCATGACGTGCTACCATTATTTTCCTCCTCTCCATCCAGAGAACTTTTTCATTGCTTTTATCATCTCTCTAATCATATTCCAAAACTTCCTGATTTGGAGATGTCGATGTTGGACTGGAGTATACAAAGTTAAAAATCACTTTTAAAAGGTTTTGTGATTTACATATGAAAGAAGTGAAACTAACATGGTCATTCTAACAGATGAGAGACTTAACAAACAATCAAGGCATTTTTCAATGTATAATTTCAGTTATATCACACTGTAAGCTTTTGCTATAAGTTCTGTGTCTTACAATTGTGTACTCCACAACCACTGATGAAGGAGCAGTGCTCTGAAAGCTAGTGCTTCCAATTAAATCTGTTGGACTATAACCTGGTGTTGTGTGATTCAAAACGTCCTGGACTTTCACAAATTCTACACAAATTGGCCTCATATTTAAAAAGCTCTGCATATTTCAGTGAAGACCTGAATATGAATGGCAAGCCAAAGAACTAGAACCAGGAAAAGAAGACATTTCCCTGAGTGATTTAGAACCTGGTCTTTAAGAATGTGAAATGTTTAGAGCTATAAAAGAACTAAAGCCAGGAGAATGAGAGTGTAAAAGAATCCATGTGAAAAATGTTGAAAGGACCCAGAATGAAGGCAACCAAAGAATTGATTAACTTTTCTAAGGAGATGGATAGCAAGGAAGCACAACTTAAGAAACACAATAGTCCAAATGGAGAAGGAGATGGATACCACAAAATGTGAAGTGATTCATACTGCAACTTTGATTCCAAATACAACAAAATAAATGTTAATTATTGTAAAAAATAGATTGGAAACCAAAACAAGCCATTGCATCAGCTGTGTTTTTAACGGGATTGTAGAACTAAAGAGGCTATGGCATGTGATGAAGGTGTTAAATGAGACAAGCATAGAAAACCAGCAAGAAGTTTACACCTGTTTTGTGAATTATGAAAAAACTTTTGACAGTGTGAACTGGCAAAAGCTATTGAAAGTGCTGGAGGCGATCAGGGCTGACTGGTGAGATGAAAGAATGATTGTACTTCTGCACCTGGGATAGACTGCTTCAGTATTGAGTGAAACTGAGCCTGAGTGTAATTGGCACAGGGTGAGACAAAGACACGATTGCTCTCCAACATCTATACAGAAACTGTGATAGAAAAGGCATACTAACGGAAGAATAAATATCAGCCAGAACACCAGAGATAATTACCCATTCCTCTTCAAATTATGGTGGATGATCATTTATATCCTGAGAGAGTAGTTAGGGCCATGGTTTAATGTCTGATGTGAAAAGTGACAGCTCTAACAGCTCTGCCTCCCTCAATATTTTACCAAAGCTTTAACCTCAGACTTTGTGCTTGCACACCCAAACTTTGAAAGTTAGAGCTCAGGGCACTGGGTTGACAATTCAAATGTTGTAATTAATGAAACTGGATGTATAAACTAGCATCTACCCAAGCATCTGAAACATTAACCACAAACTCCGCCCTGTTAACCCTGCAAAGTCCTCTGGACCAACATCTGGAGGCCAGTGCCAAAATTGAGAGAGTTGTCTCACAGAATAGTCAAACAACAGCCTGAAGTTGTCTGTAAACTATGTTGCATGAGTATGTTAATGTCCCAGACAACACCATCACCAGCCCTAGTTGTGTCCTGTCCCATGACAGCAGTAGCAGTATAGACGGGTACAGTGAGGAGGGCATTGCCTTGGGAGTCCTCAACTTTAACTCTGGATTCCATGATGACTCATAGCATCAAATCAAATATGGGCAACAAAATCTCCTGCTAATTACCATGTACTATCAGCCCCCCCCCCCCCAGAATTTCTCCATGCTGACAGGAGGATTTGGAGAGACTGAGTGAATGGACTAGGATATTGCAGATGTAATTTAATGTGGAAAAATATCCACCATCTGAAAGGCACAAGTCCGGTGTGTGATAAAGTATTTTCCACTTGCCTGAATGAGTTCAACTCCAATAGCAATCAAGGAGCTTGGCTCCATCCAGGATCAATCAGCCCACTTGACTGACATCACATGCATGCACTCCATTCACCACTGGCACACAGTGATCGCAGTGTGTGCCATCTACAAATTGCACTGTAAAAATTTGCCAAGTCTCCTTAGACAGCACCTTCCAAACCCAGAATCATTACCATTCAGAAGGACAAGGGCAGCAAGTACATGGGATCACCACTACCTGCAAGATCCTCTCCAAACCATGAACTTGAAATCATGTGATGAGATTTTTTGCAAGTATTGATGAAAGTTATTTCTCTGGTATGCGATGGTTCTTTATGTTGTACGCAACAAGCAGTAGGTGAAACCTACACAGGCTTCAAACTTATGATCTTAATTAACAGTTTAGCAATGAAGAGTTAAATTAAGGTTTCCAAAGTAAATGCTGTCTTTCATCAGTCCAAAAGTACACTTTTGCTATCTTAGCCAGCTTTGAATAAATCTGTATCCTTAATATGAACTTCTTCTGTCCATCTTTTGAATGCTGCACAAATTAATATGTTATAAATCAAGAGCTACAAGAAGACAGTTTTAAAAGCTATTCATATCAATCTCGAAACACTGGTGGTTGTTTGATCCTCTGGTGAATCAAAATGGAATCCTTACAATGAAGTGAGATACAATTCTTTTGTCTTAATGGTGGAGAGACAAAAAAGGAAAATGGAAAAGAAAAGAATAAAATTGTTTTATTAGAACTTCAGATTTATGGAAGCACTATCAGTGGATTGAAATGCTTGCACTCTCAGTGTTTATTCCCCAAATTCTTTGGCATGTAAAATTTTAGTTCATCTCTGGTTCTTCTCCGCCTTTCATAATAATAAATCTTAGGGCGGTTTAACATTTACTTGACCTCATTGGCTGTTTAATCTCTGGATCAGATAAGACCACCCACATTGTAAACCTTATTTCCAATCTGACAGGGGCTGAGCCAAAATAGGTAGCTTGCTTCTACTGTAAGTATTTCTGTGAAATGGGCCATAGCAATGAAATCACCCTAAAGCTGTTGAAATTGTACATTTCAAATCAGATAAGATTCTATGTTTTTTTTCCCCAGAATATTCCTGACCAGATTAAAGTATGTTTACCATTTTGGTTTCTGCAATAGATTTATGCCTTCGGCCTATATATGCTGCTTTGTCTTTTTTTTCTGTCTGCATTCACTTGGTCCTATGTCTTATATGATGGAAAAACAGTAGGGGCTCATGGTTTTGAAATGGAAAAGATTGTGCCAGCGCTGCTTTCCTTACTTCACGTTATTCAAATCATGAAGGTGGGGTTAAATTCAGTGGCACTTTACCTATGCTTTAGACTGGAAAGAAATATCTAAATATCCAATATGGCTAATATGTGTTTCATGTCTATCGGAAGCCTGAAACGTGCAGACTGCCACATTGGGCAAAGATTGAAAAGGTGTCCAGGTGGAGAAGGGCAGTAAGCCCTTTGCTTCTGTTACTCTGACACGAAGGGAACTTTTTGGGTCCTTCAGAGAAGAGACATATGGACCAAGGAAACCCAAATCCTAGTCCAGGTTGTTTGCTCAATCTACAAAATAGGCACATGGTCTTACAATGCTGGGAATAAAAAAAAGGAAAATTTTAATGACAGGCACAGTTATCACAGTTGCATTGCAATAACACTGAAGACTTTTGTGTGACAAAGCTGCCCATTGTGAGTCATATTAAAAAGGTGTTGCCCGCGGACAGGCAGTTGTCCATGAGAAGAAATAGAACTCCTCTCAGAACAAAACACAAAGAACTGCAGGTGCTGAAAATCTCTAACCAAGACAGAAATTGTTGGAGGAATTCAGTGGTTCTGGCGGCAGCTGTTGATCAGCTTATGAAGAAGGGTCACTGGACCTGAAAAGTTAACTCTATTTTCTCTCCATAGCCACTGCCAGCCCTGTTGAATTTCTTCAGCAATATTTCTTTTTGTTTCAGAACTACTGTCAGTTTGTGTGAATGTTTGATAGTAAAATTATTGGGCAATACTTTACAACATAACAGACCAAGTCGCTACCAAAACCCCACAAGTTTTGACACTTTTTTGAGTTGATTTTCTTTTAATTCATGGATGTGAATGGCTAGGCCAGCATTTATTGTCCATCCCTTACTGCCCTAAGGGCAGCTAAGAGTCACACACATTACTGAGGGTCAGGAGTCACATTACACCAGAGCAGATAAGAATAAATCTTCTTTCCTAAGGACATTAGTGAACCAAATGAGCTTTGCTGATAAATGACAATGGTTTCATGGTCATCATTAGACTATTAGTTCCAGATTTTTATTGAATTCATATTCCACCATCTGCCATGGCAGGATTCAAATCTGGTCCCCAGATTACCTAGGCTTCTGGATTAATACTCCAGCATTAATACCACTAGGTTATTTGTACCTCCCCCCCACCCCCCCTCTCCCCCCCCCCCACCCCGCCCCTTGCACCAACAGGTATTCACATTTATATAGCACCTTTTCATGCAATTAAGCTTCACAGAAACGCTTTAAACAAAATTTGAAGCAGAAACTCTAAGGGAGATATTAAAGCAGATGAAAACAAATATTAGCCAAATATATAAGTTTTGAGGAGCATCTTAGAAGAGAAAGAAGAGCTGGAGAGGGTTTGGGATGGGATTTCAGAACACGAGCCTTGACAGTTGGAATGGAATGATTAAAATTAGGGAAGCTCAAGAGACCAGAAATAGAGAAGTGCAGATCTCTTGGAGACTTGTGTCATTCATGGAGATTCCAGAATTAGAAAAGAGAGACAGCCATGGACGAATTGAAAAGAAACTTAAGAACTTCAAACTTAAGATGGGAACCAAAGAGCACCGAAGTGATGAGTGTGTGGGACCTAACGTTAGTAACTACACGAACACCAGTGTTTATAGATATACAATGAGGGCAGCCAGCCTTGAGTGTGTTGGAGTAGTCTGGACTTGACTATTCCAACAATCCTGAATGGCAACTTATATTCTACACTCCATAAAGTGACAAATTGAACCAGAAAATAACAAAACTAATATGAAAACTGCTGATACTTCTTAATTCATCAGTTAAGGTTTCCTGAATCTAAGACCTATTGATTCAAGTGCTGAAATGGCAAGCCAACCAAAACATCATGATTAGGAACAAAATAATCTTTCGAGAATATTGGGACAAGAGAAGGCCATTCAGCCCCTCAGGTTTGCTCCATCATTCAATGTGATCATGACTGATCTAGGGCCAAACTCCACATACCTGCCTTTGGCCTATGTCCTTCTTCAAGAAGTTGGCACAACCTTAGAGGGTACAGCAGTTAGCAAAAAAATAATAAAAGTTGGTAGTAGCGTTTTTAGGGATAAAGTGTTTCAAGGGAAAACATTCTCTGTATCTACCTTGTCAAGCCCCCTGAGAATTTTATATGTTTCAACAAATACTCCTTCCATTTTTCTAAACTCCAATGAGTATAATCCCAACCTGTTCAATCGCCTCACAAGAAAATTCATCCATACCCAGTATCAACCTAATGAACCATCTCTGGCCTGCTAACAATATCTTTGCTTGGATAAAGGGACCAAAACTGTTCACAGTATTCCAGCTATGGTCTGACTCATGTCTTGTATAACTTTAGCAAGACTTTCCTATTTTTGTACTCTATTCCCTTGAAATAAAAAACAAAATTACCTTCCCTCTTACCTGCTGGCTTTGGATGCTAATCTTTTGTGATTCATGCACAAGGACTCCAAAATCAATCTTGGGCTTCACTTTCTGCAGTGTCTCTACTTTTAAATAATATTCAGCTCCTCTATTCTTCCTGCCAAAGTAAATAACCTTAGATTTTCCCATATTATTATCCAAGTTTTTCCCACCCACTTAACTTGTCCACATCATTTCTCTAGACCCTTACGTCATGGAACATAGAACATAGAACGTTACAGTGCAGTACAGGTCCCTCAGCCCTCGATATTGTGCCGACCTGTGAAGTTAATCTGATGCCCATCTAACCTACACCATTCCATTATTATCTATATGTATGTCCAATGCTCATTTAAATTCCCTTAACATCAGCGAGTCTACTACTGTTGCAGGCAGGCCATTCCATGCCCCTACTACTCTGAGTAAAGGAACTACCCTGATATCTGTCCTAAATCTATCACCCCTCAATTAAAAGCTATGTCCCCTTGTGTTAGTTTTCACCATCTGAGGAAAAAGGCTCTCACTGTCCACCCTATCTAAACCACTGATTTCTTATGCATCTCAATTAAGTCACCTCTCAACCTTCTTCTCTCCAACGAAAACAGCTTCAGTTCCCTCAGCCTTTCCTCATAAGACCTTCCTTCCATACCAGGCAACATCCTAGTAAATCTCCTCTGATCCCTTGCCAAAACTTCCACATCCTTCCTATAATATGGTGACTAGAACTGTACGCAATACTCCAAGTGTGGCCTTACCAGTATCTTGAACATCTGAAGCATGACCTCATGACTCCGAAACTCAATCCCCCTACCAATAAATGCCAACACACCAAATGCCTTCTTAACAACCCTATCAACCTGGGTGGCAAATTTCAGGGAGTTATGCACCTGGACACCGAGATCTCTCTGTTCTACACTGCCAAGAATTTTACCAGTAACCCAGTACTCTGCATTCCTGTTATTTCTTCTGAAGTGAATTACATCACAATTTTCTGCATTAAACTCCATTTGCCACTTCTCAGTCCAGCTCTGCATCTTATCTATGTCCCTCTGTAACCCACAACATCCTTCGGCACTATCTACAACTCTGCCTACCTTAGTGCCATCCGCAAATTTACTAACACATCCTTCTACACCCACATCCAGATCATTTATAAAAATGACAAAAGCAGTGGCCCCAAAACAGATCCTTGCATCACACCACAGGTAACTGAGCTCCAGGATGAACATTTCCCATCAACCACCATCCTCTGTCTTCTTTCAGCTGGCCAATTTCTGATCCAATTTGCTAAATCACCTTCAATTCACAGGGGTCAGTATTGGGGTCACTGTTATTTGCAATATACATAAATGATCTAGAAGAGGGCACTTTTGATATCATCAGCAAGTTTGCAGATGACACAAAGATTGGTGGAGTAGCAGAAAGCATAAGGGACTGTCAGAGAATACAGGAGGATATAGATAGACTAGAGAGTTGGGTGGAAAAGGGGCAGATGGCTTTCAATCCAGACAAATGTGAGGTGATGCATTTAGGCAAGTCTAATTCTAGAGTAAATTATACAATGAATGGAAGAGCCTTGGGAAAAGTTGATGGGCAGAGAGATCTGGGAGTGCAGGTCCATTGTACCCTGAAGGCTGCTGCACAGGTGGATAGAGTGGTCAAGAAGGCATATAGTATGCTTGCGGTCATTGGACAGGGTACTGAGTATAAGAGCTGGCAAGTCATGTTAAAATTATACAAGACATTGGTTTGGCCGCATTTAGAATATTGTATACAGTTCTGGTTGCCACATTACCAAAAGGATGTGGACGCTTTGGAGGGTTGCCACATTACCAAAAGGATGTGGACGCTTTGGAGAGGGTGCAGAGAAGATTTACGAGGATGCTGCCTGGTATGGAAGGTGCTAACTATGAAGAGAGGTTGAGTAGGTTAGGTTTATTTTCATTAGAAAAAAGGAGACTGGGGGGGACCTGATTGAGGTTTACAAAATCATGATGGGTATAGACAGGGTGGATGGAGACAAGCTTTTTTCCAGGGTGAAGGATCAATAACCAGAGGTCATGCTTTCAAGGTGAGAGGTGGAAAGTTTAAGGAGGATACATGCGGCAAGTACTTCCCACAGATGGTGGTGGGCGTTTGGAACGCATTGCCAGCAGAGGTGGTAATGGCAGGCATGGTAGATTCATTTAAGATGCGTCTGGACAGATGCATGAGTAGGTGGGGAGCAGAGGGTTACAAATGCTTAGGAATTGACCGACAGGTTTAGGTAGTACATTTGGATCAGCTTAGGCTTGAAGGCCAAAGGACCTGTTCCTGGGCTGTAAATTTTCTTTGTTCTTTGTTCTTAATCCCGGAACTCATAGCCTACCATGTGAAACCTTATCAAACACCTTACTGAAGTACATATACACCACATCAATCGCTTTACCTTCATTCACCTGTTTTGTCACCTTCTCAAAGAACTCAATAATATTACTTAGGCACAACCTACCATTCACAAAACCCTGCTGACTATCTCTCATCAAATTATTCCTTTCCAGATGATAAGTCCCATCTCTTATAACCTTTTCCAACACCTTACCCACAACCGAAGTAAGGCTCACTGGCCTATAATTACCAGCATTGGCTCGACTCCCCTTCTTAAATGACGGAAGAACATTTGCTATCCTCCAGTCTTCTGGCAGTACTCCTGTCGACAATGATGACATAAAGATCAAAGCCAAAGGCTCTGCAATCTCCTCCCTGGCTTTCCAGAGACTCCGAGGATGTCATCCTCATTACTTGCTTTCTTAACTATTTCTGTTTCATATGCAAACTTGATTATTACATTCACTTTCCTCATCCAAATCTTTTAGAGGTACTATAAAAAATTGTGGTCTCTGCAAAGATCTCAGTGTCTCTCTACTAGTTATAGGCCGTCATCCTGAATACTCGATACTTCAAACGCTGAAGGCAAACATTCCATCTCCTTCTTGACCACCTTATCCACTTGTGTTGTCACCTTCAGGGAACTGTGGACCTGTACGCCCAGATCCATGTGTATGTTGATGCAGCTAAGGGTTCTGCCATTTACTATCCATCCAAAAAGTTAAATACCTTTGATCAATCTTTTTGCCACTTTTGATCTCCTTACAACTATGCCTCCTTAACAGTGAAAAGATCATATCATTTAACCTCTATTTGTGCCATTAATTCCTTTATTTTGTTTGGAATTCTGTGTGTATTTAAGAGCCATGAATTTTGCGTTTTTTGACCCTACTTGCTGCTGTTTATATAAGATAAAAACCATTTTCTGTCCCATTCTAGATATTATTACCTAAAAATAATACCCTGGAATGTTGTCGTCCTCTTTTGCTTTGAAGGCCTACATTTCCCATCTCCCAATCACTTCCCTCCACTATTTAGTTTGAAGCCCTGTATATAATGGTTTCTTAAAATGCAAATATTTATGGGCATTCATCTAATGACAAGATATTAAAATGCAAGCAACAGAGTCCTGTGTTCGTTGGCAAGTCAAGTTCATAATAAAAGTCGTTTGGCTTCAAAGTGCTGCAAATATTTTATTTAATGGCTGCAATCATTACAAAATGAAAAAAAAACATACGTTGGGAAGATCATAAAGTGCCAGAATTGGTTTCTTAAAATGCAAATATTTATGGGCATTCATCTAATGACAAGATATTAAAATGCAAGCAACAGAGTCCTGTGTTCGTTGGCAAGTCAAGTTCATAATAAAAGTTGTTTGGCTTCAAAGCGCTGCAAATATTTTATTTAATGGCTGCAATCATTACAAAATGAAAAAAAAACATACGTTAGGAAGATCATAAAGTGCCAGAATTTTGCTGCCTGCACACACAGCTATGCAATCAATTAGATCTGCACATCCACCCGTCAGTGACAAAGGAGAATCTGTTCTTCAACATGCAGCATTAGAAAGCCAGTGCAGAGCTCTCCCAGCTGATTCCAAAATCTCAACAAAGAAATGAAAACAGACACTCCTCCTGGCATTGACCTAGGCACTGGAAAGGAAAATGGCAGAAACAGCCTGTTGATCCTATGACATCCTCCTTACTAACATCTGGGAACTAGTGTCAAAATTGGGAGAGGTATCTTGCAAGTTAGTCAGCAAAAGCCTGACATAATCATACTCAGAGAATCATACTTTACAGACAATATCCTAGACACCACCATCACCAACCCTGAATATGTCCCATTCCATTGGGAGGACAGACCCAGTAGAGGTGGTGGTGCAGTAGTCTTCAATCGGAAGGGAATTGCCCTGGGAATCATCGACATTGATTCTGGACACCATGAAGTCTTGTGGTTTCAGGTGGAGCATGGGTAAGGAAATCTCCCGCTGATTACCATGCACCATTCTCCCCTGGCTAATGAATCAATACCCCTCTATGTGAACAACATTTGGAGGAAGCACTGAGGATGGCAAGGGTACAAAACGTACTCTGGGTGGGGAATTCGAATGTCCACCACCAACATTGGCTCAGCAGCAGCACTATGATTGAGCTGGACGGGTCCTAAAGGACATAGCTGCTGGGTCTGTGGCAGGTGGTGAGGGAACCAACATGCTAAATGGAACAGACATTGAACAGATCTAGCAACTCAAGACTGGGCATCCATGAGGTGTTGTGGACCAGCAACAACAGCCGAATTGTACTCCAACAAAACCTGCAACCTCATGGCCCGACATATCCTCAACTAATCCACTGGATCAACCCTGGTTCAACAGAGCGTATAGGAAGGGATGCAAGGTGCAGTACCAGCATACCTAGAAATGAGGTGCCAACACAGTGAAGCTACAAAGCAGGACTGTGTGAGTGCCAAGCAGCATAAGCTGCAAGTGATAGACAGAGCTAAGGGATCCCACAACCAATGAATTAGATTTAAGCTCTGCAGTCCTGCTACATCCAGTTATGAATGCTGGTGAACGAACAATTCATTGGAGAAAGAGGTTCCACAAATATCTCTATCCTGAATGAAGGAGCCCAACACATTAGTGCAAAAGATAAGGTTGAAGTACTCGCAACAATCTGCAGCCAGAAGTGCCGAGTGGATGATCCATCCTGGCCTCCTCTGGTGGTCCCTGGCATCATAGTCGTCAGTAAATTCTATTTACTCCACATCACATCAAGAAATGGTTGGAAGCACTGGATACTGCAAAGGCTATGGGCCCTGACAACATTCCTATAATTATATTGAAGACTTGTGCTCCAGAACATGACATATCCCTAATTGCTCCAATACAGTTACAACACTGGCATCCACCTGACAATGTGGCGAACGGATTTCCTGTACACAAAAAGCAGGACAAATCCAACTCAGCCAATTACCACTTCATTAGTCTACTATCAATCATCAGTAAAGTGATGGAACGTGTCAACAACAGTGCCATCAAGCAGCAGCTGCTCAGCAATAACCTCTCACTGACATCCAGTTTGGATTCCATCATGGCCACTCAGCTCCTGACTTTGGTTCAAGCATGGACAAAAGAGCTGAGGGGAGATGACAACCCTTAACATTAAGGCTACATTTGACCAAGTGTGATGTCAATGAGCCCTTGCAAAACTAGAGGTAATGGGAATTCAAAGGAAAACTCTGCACTGGTTGGAGTCATACGTGGCACATAGAAAGATGGTTGGTTTTTGAAGATCAGTCATCTCAGCTCCAGGACCTCTCTACAAGATTTCCTCAGGCTATGGCCTAGGTCTAACCATCTTCAGTTGCTTTATCATTGTCCTTCTCCCCATCGCAATATCTGAAATGGGGGTGTTTGCCGATGATTGCACAATGTTCAGCAACATTCATGACTCCTCAGATACTGAAGCAGTCCATGTCCAAAAGCAACAAGATCTGGACAATATCCAGGCTTGGGATGCCAAGTGGCAAGTAATATGCACACAACACAAATGGCCAGCAATCACCATCTCCAATAAGAGACAACCTAACATGAAATTCAATAATATTACCATCATTGTAAGTCTCTCAACATCTGGGGGCTTACCTTTAACCAGAAACTCAACTGGACTGTAGGTCGGAGGCTAGTAATACTGCAGTGAGTAACTCATTTCCTGACTCTTCATAGCCTGTTCACTATCTACAAGGCACAAGTCAGGAGTGTGATGGAATACACTTGCCTGGATGGGTGCAGCTCCAACAACACGCAAGAAACTTGATATCATCCAGGACAAAACAGCCCGCTTGATTGCCACCACAACCATGAGCATCCACTCCTAACACACCAATTCTCTGTAGTAGCAGTGTGTACAATCTACAAAAGTACCAAAGAACTGCAGACGCTGGAAATCAGAAATAAGAATAGACATAGCCAGAGAAACTCAGCAGGTCTTTCAGTGTCTACAGAGAAAAAGCAGAATTTTCAGGCCCAATGACCCTTCTGGGTGAAAATGATTTTATACACATACCCTCTAAACCTTCTGTCTCTTACCTTTAATCTATGCCCCTGGTCATTGAACCCTCCATCAATCATGTGCCTTCTCAATATCGTTTTTTTCTAAGGAAAATAATCCTTAAACTGAAACTCTCCAGCCCAGGCAATATCCTGGTAAATCACCTCAGCACTCTCTCGAATACTATCATATCCCTCCTGTCGTGAACTGCACACAATACTCTACCTGAGGCCTAACTGAAGTTTTATGCAGTTCCACCATAACTTCTCTGGTCTTAAACTCCATGTCTTGGATAAAAAGGCAAGTGTCCCATATGCCTTCTTAATGACTTTATCCACCTGCCCTGCTGCTTTAAGGGACAGGTGGAGATTCACACCAAGGTACCTCTGATTGGCAGTGCTTCCCAGGTTCCCACCATTCTGTGGTCCAAGTGTTTGTCCAGATTGAATTTGATTTGCATATCAAATTCTATTTGCTGATTAGTCCATCTGACTAGTACGTCTATATCCTTCTGTAATCTAAGGCTGTCCTCCTCATGATTTACCAGCCCACTAATTTTTGCATCATTTGCTAACTAACTGATCGAGAGAATAAGATTTGAGAGCTGATGAAATTTGATCAGTCCTTGGCGGTGTCATGACATGGATTACAGTCCCAGATCACCTGTGGATTTCCGGAACCTTAATTGTAACATGTTTTTGAAGAGGAGACACGGCCACAAGGTGACTGCGGATGGAAATTCAGTGGTTGCCTGGAGAGGAATTTTGGGAATGTTGCATTTGTTCAGAGTCAGGGAAGCATCAAATGGAAAGATTAAAAAGGAAGAGATAATGAGAGACTGACTACACATGCCATCCCACAAGAGGCTGTCTCTTCCAGACATGTTTGTGTTTAAACCTTCCAGAATATATACAAGAAAAGCAGGATTAAAAGCAAGCCTCTACACTAGCAAGCGTGTGTCTCAGTGGCCTGACATTTTATTGTTCAGACTAGTGTGCAATGAAGATTGCAGTTCTACAGACAGCCATTAAAAATCCGTGCACTGTAGGAAAAGAAAGGAAAATGATACTAACTTGACTGCTGCACAATCAAAATAACCCAGGATAAAAAAAAACTTCAATCACCCTTCAAAACCAAGAATCTCAAAATTGACAGTTCAACTACCAATGTCAGTGCTACTGGCAACATGTATCTAATGGCTACAACATTTCACTCTTTACGAATGACTTTGAGAATGATTTGTTTTAACATTTATTTTCGGGCTCACGACTTATTCATCATCTACACATACATGTGTTATTATTTCCTCGTAATAACTAAAATGTACACTCTTCTATTAACTTGTGAAAGCCTTGTCAAATTTGCTCCTTTGAAATCCTGCATTCCTTGGTCTTTGAGAAAGGATATCCACAAGGGAAGAGATCCATTTTAAATGAATCTTGTTGCAAACAGTTCAGAAAGTGGGTAAATAAAGAGGGGAATGAGTTCTTTCTTCCTCGACATGGGGCATCCCGTCCAGAACTATAACATGTTGGAGAACCTCACCTGTGGACTGCTTGATCAGAAGAAGCTTACTGATTCCATCTTCTACTACTCCTCTTGGATTTATTTGCAACAATATCCAGGATGCCCACCCCCCCCCCCCCCCCCCGCCCCAAGGCAGTTAAGGCCTGTAAATTCTGATCTCTTCTGGTTCAGCTGTTTCCTTATTTTGCAAGTATGCTGAGATGCTGTAAGTTGAAGAATTCTGTACACAATGACAGATGTATGCACAATTTCACATGCAGCCCATTTCACACTCATGGAACAGCACGTTGCTACCCATCAAAGCTGTTTGGATGCTGCACAGCTTTATCAATTGGTCACAAACTCTGCCTGAGATTTACGTTCATTTTATCTTGTTCTTCCCTTTTGAAATGTTACAAAATACATTTAAGCTAGTCTCAGCCTTTATTAATCAATGAGATAATTATGATCCTATGTGATCACTTTCCTTGAAGTGATTGCATCTCTTAAAAGGACTGCAGCCATTTTTAAAGGCTGATAATTCAAACAATTATCCATTTCCTTTAAACAAACCCCAATCTGGGCACCAGATCATTACATGGAGCTAGTTAGGGCTGTAGCTCAGTAGGGCTACACACAAGAAATCTCAAATTCAGTTCAGCTTTTTGTTTGCACTGTAGGGCACTGAAACTTTTTATGCCACTAGTCCATTATCAAATGCTCCAACAGGTATCCTTCACTTCTTAATTATGAATATATCTGTTAATTTAAGTAAATAACCATAATTAAAATAGCCAGAAATGGGTAAAGGCATCTGCAATGAGCTACATTGACATTTCCTGAAAGTATTGAGCTTTTGTCAAGATATTTATTGTAAAACATCAGAAATGGTTTTGGGGCGCAATTCTGCATATGATTCTGATTTCCTGATTTTTTGACTCAATGTTTCTATGAAATTTATACTTCATTCAGAACTGGCAAAAATGCACAATGAACTCCTACTTCTGTATTGCAATGAATTGTGCTACCAAGAGACACAGTGCCTCAGCAAAGGAATCATGGAATTAATGGGAAGTGTGTCACATAAAAAGGGGCATGCCACATGAGCCCAAATTATTTCAATCTATTGCTGGCTACATTCGGGAAAACATTATCTACATTCAGCCCAATCAGCTATCATTACAGGGACTGCTGGAGGTCACTATCAAAAAGAAACCGGATTGTTGAACTGTAAGAAGTATGTGTGTCAGTGACCACAGGAAGATTTTACTCGTCCTTTTCCAAAATGTCCCTCCCATTCAATCACTTGCCTCTCTCTCTCTATTGCTCCCTCCTGGCCCCATCACTTCCTTCATTGAAATGAAATTCCAAAATTAATACTGGGTATGCCTCTGACCTACCTGTTCTGGTACAGAAACCATTGACAGCAGGAATCCAATTAATGCTTAATATTTTGTTCTCCCTTTTTGGATTCCTACGCTCTAGCAGTTCATATCACCAAAACTCACTGTCAGTTAAAATCCAGATGGTAGGAATTAAGGACCATGAGGTTACAAACTTCTATTCTTCCTGGCTCCACGTGAATTTAAAACAATAAATGTACTTTATGGTTCAGGCCACTTGATAGTCTCCTTCCATGCTTGGAAAGTCTAAATCTGATGCCTGCTGTGCTCAGGAGAACTGATTTCCCTGAGGGGGTTTGTGAAGAGCCATTATACTCTTCATTAGCATACACATAGAAGCCTAGTGCCTGTTTAAGGTGGTTGCCTGGATACCTGAACATCTTCCATGGCTAATTTGGGATTGGAAATTTTTCAACCATCCTCGGACTTCAAGATGCAACCCTGCATAGTTGTTTGTTTTTTGCTGCCCATTTCCATCTGGAAAATGGTCACAGCAACAGCCAATTTGTATCAATGGTTAACAGTTATCATGGGTTATGTCATAATTAAGGTAGGGTCGGGTTTAATTCAGTAATGGTCCAAAAATGAAAGCAGGTCACTTACCATGAGCTCATTGTGCCTTTCCAGATGCTAGAATCGTCAGATCCTTGTGAAAGGCAGTTACATTTTGACAAGGGACAATTGTAAGATTCAAATTATGACTTATGTAGAATGCCAATTGTAACTTGAAATGAAACAGGGGTGGACTAGTTGCAACAAATATACTCTTTCATTTTATCAGCTGTAAAGCAATCAATCCACCAGGAGAGTTTAGGATGAGCGGCTCTCCACTTCTATTGAATGAAGCTTGCCTGCAACCATGAGAATTGAGTAGGCTTTGTGGCAATATCACCCTGAATGGCAATATCCCCTTCCACTGCCAATCCAATATATGCCAGATAAGAAAAGCAGCAAAGATATCATCTGTCTGCACAGATGATGCTATTGAAAGAAGAGCAGATTAGTTCTCCA
Organism: Chiloscyllium plagiosum; assembly: GCF_004010195.1. Classification (NCBI taxonomy): domain Eukaryota; kingdom Metazoa; phylum Chordata; class Chondrichthyes; order Orectolobiformes; family Hemiscylliidae; genus Chiloscyllium; species Chiloscyllium plagiosum. The sequence continues at coordinate 49,320,572 of NC_057711.1, forward strand.
GGTGCCTTGCCCAATATTCATTTTGCACCCAACAAATTAACTGATTACTCCCTCATTCAGTTGAAATTAAGTTATATCACACGCAAAAGGGGATTGACAAGGTAGATATAGAGCCAATGTTTCCCCAAAGTGGAGCAATCTAGAATGAAAGATCGTAGTTTCAGCTAAGAGAAACAGATTTAAAACAGAGATGAGGAGGAACTACTTCTTTCAAAGGGCCATGAGCTGTGGAATTAACTACCCCAGAGTATAGTGGATGGCAGGCTGCCTCAATGATTTATCTCAATTGCAAACTGACAGAGGTGGTGAATGAGGTAGTGAGCTGGATGCAAAATGAATGTTGGGCAAGGCACCTGGAGAACTAATCTGCTCTTCTTTCAAGAGCAGTCCTGAAGAAGGTTTACACCCAACATGTTGACTTATCTATCTCCTGTTGCGGCCTGGCTTGCTGTGTTCTTCCAGCCTCCTGCTTGTCTACCTTGGATTCCAGCATCAGCAGGTTTTTTTTGGCTTCTTTCAATAGCATCATCTGAGCAGACAGATAGATGTCTTTGCTGCTTTTCCGATCTGGCATGCATTGGATTGGCGGTGGAAGGGGATATTGGCACAAAGCCTATTCAATTCTCATGGTTCATTCAATAGAAGTGGAGAGCCGTTCACCCTAAATTCTGCTGGAGAATTGGATAAATTTAAAGAGGAGATAGATTTTTGATTAATAATGGATTATAAGGGCTCTGGGGAGGAGACAGGAAAGTTGAGTTGAAGCTGAGATGAGATCAGCCGTGAGAGAATTGAATGGCACAGCAGGGTCAAGGGGCTGAATTGTCTATTCCTACTCCTAGACTTTATGTTCTCATCAACCACAAAATCACACATGGATGTTAGACCATCTAACCCTCTACTCTCCATGCCCTGTCATTTCCCCATGCTCTCTTCATGTCCCCATGTATCTTCCTTGCCCCGGCATACATCATACACACGCGGTGATATGAATTGAATAAAGGTTTTATCAATGGGATTTTAACTGGCTGTTTTTGACAGTTTTATGTTAATATAAGACAGCAATTATTTTCAAAAGGGATATTAAATCCCTGATTTTGTTTGAATTTCATGAACATTTCAAAGACTTTCATTGTTAATATATGGTTCTTTAGTTCTACACCAAATAGACACGAGAATTCATCAGATGTTAGTTTGCGAAAATCAAACTACAGGGTGACCCACATACAATCATAACGGATTTAATAGTTGATAGAATGCAGAAGAGCACTGTATCCACAGAAGAAAGGTCTTTAATACACCTGAATTCTTATTTTCCTTCTTATACCTAGAAGTGTTTTAACAGTTGCCCATCACCATTAAATCATTTGTGTTTTGCGATTAATCAAATTTTGTACAATGCTCGGCAAGGGAAATGCAGTCAGACAAAGTGGGGAGCACCTGGACTCTTACACAATACTTTTCAATTGACTTGTCTCTTTTTCTTTTTAAGGACAAGGTTCTATGATTAATCACTGCATCAAAAACAAACAGTATGCAGAGCCATCCCTTAACAACTTCAATTTCCAATCCTCCCACGTCCTCCAAACCAAAGGGGTAACCATGGGCACCCGCATGGGGCCCAGCTATGCCTGCCTCTTTGTTGGGTACATGAAACAGTTCATCTTCCACAGTTACACCAGCACCACACCCCACCTGTTCCTCCACTACATCAGTGACTGTATTGGTGCTACCTCATGCCCCCACGAGGTGGTTGAACAGTTCATGAACTTCACCAACACCTTCCACCCTGACCTCAAATTCACTTGGACCATCTCGGAAACCTCCCTCCCCTTCCTGGACCTCTCTATCACCGTCTTCAGCAACCGACTAACCACAGACATCTACTACAAGCCCACCGACTCCCACAGCTACCTAGGCTACGCCTCTTCCCACCGTACCTGTAAGAAAAGCCATCCCTTATTCCCAATTCCTCCACCTCCACCGCATCTATTCCCAGGATGACCAATTCCACCTTAGAAAATACCAGATAGCTTCCTTCTTCCAAGATCACACTTTCCCTTCCCACATGGTCAACGATGCCCTCCAGCACATCTCCTCCACTTCTGCCCTTGAACTCAACCCCTCTCAATGCAACAGGGACAGAACACCCCGGTCCTCACTTTCCACCCCACCAACCTCCGCATACATCGCATCATCCTCCACCACTTCCGCCACCTACAAACGGACTCCACCACCAGAGACCAATTCCCCTCCCCACCCCTATCAGCATTCCCTCCATCATAGGGTCCATGCAACACGCCCCTCCTCCCCCCATTAGCCTGGCACCTAGTCCTGGCACCTTCCCCTGCCACCGCAGGAGGCGCAAAACCTGAACTCACACCACTGCCCTCACCTCAGTTCAAGGCCTCAAGGGATCCTTTCACACCCGTCAGAAATTTATCTGTACCTCCACCAATGTCATCAACTGTATCTGTTGCACCCGATGTGGTCTCCTCTTTGTTGGGGAGAAAGATGCCTACTTGCAGATCGTTTCACAGAACATCTCTGGGACTCCTGCAACAACCAACCCCACTGCCCCGTGGATGAAGACTTCAACACCCCCTCCCCCCTCCATCAGGGATATGTAGGTCCTGGGCCTCCTCCATTGCCAAACCCTAACCACCTGACACCTGGAGGAAGAACGCCTCATATTCCTTGAGACCCTGCAACCATACGGGATCAATATGAATTTCAACAGCTTCCTCATTTCCCCTCCCCCCACATTATCCCAGTCCCAAGCCTCCTACTCGGCACTGCCCTCCTGATCTGTCCATCACCTTTCCCATCTATCCGCTCCACCCTCCTCTCTGACCTATCACCTTCTCCCTACCTACCACTTTCTCAGCTACCTTTCCCCCAACCCCACTCCACTCCTGCACCCCCCCCAATTTATTTCTCAGCACCCGCTGGCCAATAAGCCTCATTCCTGATGAAGGGCTTTTGCCCAAAACGTCGGTTCTCCTGCTCCTCAGTTGCTGCTTGACCTGCTGTGCATTTTCAGCACCACGTTCTCGACTCTGATCTCCAGCATCAGCAGTCCTCACCTTCTCCCAGTATTGAAAGCCATACCAAAGTCTTTTAAAAAAAAGTATATGTTTAATATATTTATCATGCATCATTGAAATATCTTTTAACCTTGCATGAGACTGAAATCCAACTCCAAGAAGATGCAAACCTCAACACAGGAACAGAATCAACTGTCTTGACAAGTTTGTGCTCAGGAAGCTTTGGAGCTTTATGGTGGTTTGTGTCACAGTGATGAGTCAGATGCAATATTGAATATCGTTCTTTCGATTCATCAGTTGGTGTAATGCCTTGGATTGTTTTTAAAAAGGGAAAGAAACAACTTCAGCTGCTAGGAGTGTTTTAATACAGTTGCAAAAGTTACCTGAGCTGCAAATTGGCCATGTATCTTGAAGCCTCTGAATTCTGTCATAACAGGGAACATGTCTGGGCAGATATCCTGCAGAACCTCATGCATGCCATTGTTCAAACTCACTGACAAAGTGAAAGATGATAATCTACTGCAGATTTCAGCTGCAGAAACTGCCAGGAACAAAAAAGTTCAACTAAAGCCTGTTGTGCGAAAAGGGTTCTGAGAACCCCTTCTCTGTTTTGAGAGCAGCTTGATAGTATAATAATGGGAGATCAAAGTTTCTTTGTTAAATAGAGATTTCTTACAGTGTGAGACAATAGCAAGCTAACACATGGTCAAAACATATTCAAAGAACTAACATTATCAGGTGTACGCTAGAACTCTGTGGGAAGCTAGGGAAGTAATTGCTGGGCCCCTTGCAGAAATATTTGTATCATCAATAGCCACAGGTGAGGTGCTGAAAGACTGGAGATTGGCTAACGGTGTGCCACTATTTCAGAAAGGTGGTAAGGAAAAGCCAGGGAACTACTGGTAGTGGGCATGTTGCTGGAGAGAGTCCTGAGAAACAGGATTTACTTGCATTGGAAAGACAAGGACTGATTAGGAATAGTCAAAATGGCTTTGTGTGTGGAAAATCATGTCTCACGAGCTTGATTCAGTTTTTTGAAGAAGTAAGTAAGAGGATTGATGTGGGCAGAGTGGTGGACATGATCTATATGGACTTCAATAAGGCGTTCAACAAGGTTCCTCATGATAGACTGGTTAGCAAGGTAAGTTCACACAGAATAGAGGGAGAACTGGATATTTGGATACAGAACTGGTTCAAAGTTGGATGACAGAGGGTGGTGGTGGAGGGTTGCTTTTCAGACTGGAGGCCTATGACCAGCAGTGTGCCACAAGGATATGGGTCCACTTTTTTTTATTTATATAAATGATTTGGATGTGAACATAGGAGGTATGGTTAATAAGTTTGCAGATGACATCAAAATTGGAAGTGTAGTGTACATATGGCTTTCATACTGAATTGGAAAATCATGTATTTTTAAAAATTCAAACTCTGTTGTAACCAAGTTCAGAAGTGAAAGGAGCAAGTAGACATGTGTATTGCCAATGGCCATCATTTCCTTTCTCTGACAGGCTACCCCTCCCCAAACCCTGTTTCCTGCATCTCACAGAAACTGAAAATAAGGAGTAGGCCAGTGAGCCCTTTCAACCTTCTCTGTCTTTCATTGTGACCATGGCTGATCATCCAACTCAATAGCCTGTTCCTGTTTTTCTCCCATATACTTTGATTCCTATAGCCCCAGATGCTATATTCAACTCCTTCTTGGCCTCAGCTAGTATCCGTGGAGCAAATTCCACAGGCTCCACTCTCTGGGTGAAGAAATTTCTCCTCATCTCTGTCCTAAATGGTTTACCCTCTATCCTTAGACTGTGATGCCTTGTTCTAGACTTCCACCACCATCAGGAACATCATTCCTGCAGCTATCCTGTCTAGTCCTTAAAATGTTATAGAGTGCTATGAAATCCCCCTTCATTCCTCTGAACTCCAGTGAATATAATCCTAACCAATTCAATCTTTTCTCATATGTCAGTCCTGCTATCCCAAGAATGAATGGTAAACCGTTGCTGCACTACCTCTACAACAAGAAAATTCTTCTTCAAGTAAGATGACTAAAACTGCACCAAAACCCTATATGATTGCAGCAAGACATTCCTGCACCTTTACTCAAATCCTCTCACTTTGAAGGCCAACATACCGTTTGCCTTCTTTACCACCTGCCACATTTGCATGCTAACCTTCAGTGACTGGTGTACAGGTCTTGTTACACATTTCCCCCTCTCAATTCTGCCATTCAGATAATAATCTGCCTACCAATGTTTGTTACCAAAATGGATAACCTCACATTTATCCATATTATACTGCATCTGTCATGCGTTTGCCCACTGACTCAACCTGGTGCTGTGTGATTTTTAATTTTGTCTACCCCAGTCCAACACCGGCACCTCCATATCAACTATCCAAATCACATTGAAGCATCTCTGCAGCCCCCTCACAGTTTACCCTTTCACCCAGCTTTGTGTTATCTGCAAACTTTAGTTTCCTCATCTAAATCATTAGCATATATTGTGAACAGCTGGGGTCCAGCACTGATCCCAACAGTACCCTACTAATCATTGCTTAATATTTGTAAAAAGAGCTATTTATTCCTATTCTTTATTTCCTATCTGCAACCGGATTTTTGTTCATTTCAATACACTAATTCCAATCCCGTGCACTTTAATTTTATACACTAATCTCTTATGTGGGACTTTATTGAAAGCCTTCTGAATGTCCAAATAAACCACATCCACTGGCTCTACCTCATCAACTCTACTAGTTACATCCTCAAATACTTTCAGTACATTTGTCAAGCACGATTTCCCTTTCATAACCTGTGCTGACCCTTTCCAGCCCATTGTTTTCCAAGTGTACTGATATTAAACCTTTTATAATAGATTCCAGCATTTTCCCCAGGTTAGGCTGACTGCTGATAACTTCTGGTTTTCTCTCTGCCTCTGTTTTTAAATAGAGGGTTACAATAGTTACCCTCCTATTTGTAGAACTGCTCCACAGTCTATATAATCTTGTAAGATGACCACAATGCATCTACATTTTCTCAGGCCACTTCCTTAATCACACTGGGATGTAAATCATCAAATCCTGATGATTTATTTGCCTTCAATCCCATCAAGCTCTTCAACACTATTTCTCCATTAAAACTGATTTCCCACAGTACTTCTCTCTCACGAAACCCTGTGTTCCTCAATATTTCTGGCATATTATTTATATCCTCTTTTGTGAACACCAAATGGAAGTAAGTATTTAATTGGTCAAGCCTTTCTTTGCTCCCCATTACAAAATTCCCTGTTTCTAGCTTTAAGAGACCTACATTTGTCTTCACTAATCTTTTTCTTTTCTCATACTTATAGAAACTCTTAAAATCAGTTTTGATGCCACTTACTCTTGTACTCTATTTTTTCCTTCCTTAATCCATTCCTTTACCTCACTTCGCTGAACTCTAAACAGCTCCTTCTCCTTGGATCTGTTTTCTTTTCTGGCTAATTTGTATGCCTCTTCCTTGGACCTAATAACGTCTCTAATTTCCCTTGTAAGTTATAGTCTAGCCACCTTTTACTTTTGATCCAGATAGGAATACGCAATTGTTGGAATTCATCTGTGCACTATTTTGATGTTTGCCACTGCCTTTCCACCAGTATCCCTTTAAGTAAAATTCTCAGTCCAACACAACCAGCTCATGCCTCATACCATGTAGTGTGTCACTGCTTCTGCAATCAGAGAAATCAGAGAGATGTGAGTATTTGCATTAGCTTGTGTGGATAGGATGGAAAGACAATATTTGCATGGATTATGTGACAATGAGACATGGATGCCAGAGTACAATAGGCTAAGGGTGTGTGTGTGAATTTAGGTTGTTTATATGGAGGTTGTTCTGACAAGTGCTGAACCAGAGAATGCTAGGGAAGTTTGAGCAAGGGACTTCCTATTTGACAGTGTTATACCACTTACTTTTCTGAACATCCTAAGATCCAGGATCCTTGTGCTTACTGTCTTCAGCTCTGACAGACCTGCTGACTTCCTCAATCAGCTCCATTCACTTCTATTTAGATGGAGAAGATGTCCTCTTCCACCCATCCCTTGGTACAGATCACTTCATTGCAGTCCCTCTGATCCAGTATCTCCTCTCCATCCCTATGCTTGCTGCAGCTTCAAACTTCCAAGTACTGGTGAGCTCCTTGTGACTCATTTCATAGTCCCTTTAATTAGAAATCCTTCCACTCCCAGAATGGGTACCTCGAACATTGACATCACAATATTGCAGAAGGTATTGGCAATGATGTAAAAAGAGGCAAATGCTGGCCAAAGATGTCACATCACATGTGAAACTTCAAAGGGAACTGTGGGAGTGGAGATTATCACTTCATCATCTGCCACATAAATAGTATGAAGGACTCTACTGAATACAATGAATGATTGATGTGGGTCTGTAGAGGGAAAGGGCTTGGGGTGTAGCAGGAACTCCCTTTTAGATGTAACACATTAACCATTCAGCTGGTGTAGCATCTTCACTACATTGGTGCACATGTTCCAACCAGAGTCCTGGTGGAGCAAACAATGGCGCTTCAGTATAGGCCAGTGTTAATGTGAGTTGCACCATCCTAATGCACAGTACTCTGCACAATCAGAGCAGGCAACGAGGCAATGTGATATGTGCTGAGGAATTGAGAGAACAGGACCAGGCTTCTGAGGTGGAGGAGGATGAGGTGACTGGAGAGGTGCAAGCTCTCTTTGATGATAACAGCTCAGCTTTCTTTGGTGCTCCATGCCAAACAGGACCTGATTGATACACGGGTACAGTCAATAAGGGCTAGGTCCATCAGACCACCGTGGAATATACAATAGTCAATTGTCAGAATTCTAGCTTTGATTTGCATTGTGGAGATGATCTGCAGCCTTTGCTGGCTTTGTTTGTGTTCGCTTTTACTGCCTTTAAATCAAAGTTAATGTTTGGAATTATCTGATTGCTTGTCAGTATGTGATGTTCCCCAACTGGATAAAACCTAAAAGTGTGTTTACAGTGGGCTTTGGGAGAGATTAATGGTGACGTAGAGAGGGTGTTCAGGTGAGATATAGCTAAGGTCAGGTAAACTGTGTACCCTAGTCAGCCATGCTAGCTGTGTGACACAAGTAGTGTGACTTTGTAGCTGCTTTGCTTTACGTTGCCAGTGATGGACAATACTAGATTATCAAAGCCTGTCTGGGTGCACAATGTCCTTTCAAATTTAACGCAGGTACCAGAGATGTTGATCATTTGGCAGATATCCATGGAGTGTAGATAATTAATAAGATGAAATTGATGAGGTATGGCCAGAGATCAGACTAGTCCCTGTGGCAAGAAACCCTCCACAAAGCTTGATGTAACTAACAGGGTGCCAAAAACTGTAAGATTCAGCCCTATCATTGACACCAGGCTTTACTTCATATGCACCTCTCAGGTCACTCCATTTGCACCATTGTTGGAATTTGTATCTGAGAAATTTTCATTTCCCAACTACACTTTATGAAAATCAAAGCAATGCTCTTCAACCCCTGTCACTGACTATATCCTTCTCCCAGCCAGAACTGAATCAAATTTTAGTATTTTGCTTCATCCAGAAATTTTAATTCTCCTATCCATCTTCCAAAATTAATGCCTACTTCCATAATTGTCCACATCTATCCCTATCTGTCTTTTTTCCCCACCATATTCAAATTAGCCTGATGCTCTTTTTTTGTTGACTTTCTACCTTCTGTTCTTTATGAACTACACCTCAACGTAAACTCTACTCCTCACATCCAACTCAGCTTTGCCTTCATTCCTCTTCTAACTAATTCTGACATTGGACCTTGGGACCAGAATAGCTAAGTTTTAAGTTCTTAGTTTTGTATTCAAATCCTCACATGGCTGTGTCCCTTTTTATTTCTGCAGCTCATTCCAGTACTAAAGCTCCCAAAGCTCTCCATTACCCTGCCTGCAGCCTCTTGTATATTCCCACCTTTGCGCCACGTGCGACTTCTCCCGCTCTTCCTTCTCTGATTTTAAAACTATCCTTGACAGTTATTACTTTTAGAAAGTTTTTAATCTGCCTTTCTTCCTAGTTGGTGAAGTCAGTGTCCATTTTGAGTGAAGTGCCTTGGGACGTTTTTTGATGATAAGCTATAGCTGTTGCGTCCTTGTATGAAACCCCCTGTTGCATCACTGAAACTGTCTGTTAATTTATTTCTTTTTGAGATTTGAATCTTCTGTGTAAAGCTATTACATTTTTACACAAACCTGAACCAGACATTGTCTCCATAATTCATTCAAGAACAGAAGTTCCTTTTTAAAGCTTTCTACTTTAAGAAGTCATTTGCAGTTCAAATCTTGGTAGCAAAAGTCATTTATCAAAGATTCATAACTGAGTTCATAATGTTAAGATGGAGTGTAAAGGAGATGTCTACACATTGTCTTCTGTAAGAACATTTAGAAATTAATTGCTTGTGCATGTACTTGTGTTATTCCTTGGATTGTGCACACATTTCTGCTTTCACTTCTATTAGGCAGATACAAACGGTATTAATTGGACAATTCTCACTTCAGAAATGCATGTGCATTTGAAATGAAATAATGTAGCTATTCCATTCCTCCATTTATTCTCATCACTTAAAGATTAAAGTTTATTAAATAATTTATGTAAATGTGGTGGGTTTTTTCTGCGCATTATGTTGAAAATATCAATCACAGGCAATATTTAACTGTCATTTTCATGCCCAACCCCCAAACAGAAAATGTGGATTTTAACCTTTGAACTAAAAGGGACATGAAACTGTGCACTGTGATATTACTTTCTACTATCCCTTTAGACTGAAATGCTATCAAGCTGCAAATGAAAGACTGGACATGACATACTATTGCGTATTAACTATTACCTGGGAACTCACTACAGGCTTACTGCACTTAACAATTGGCAATTCACAGGAGATACATTTTGATATCAGCTGAAACAATGCTACCAAATTGCTAATAAAACATGCATTTTAAATTCACTGCACAACTGATGAGGGATTGGAATTTTTTAGTTTATGCAGAGTTAATTTGTGAAAGGAATTTTCTTTGATCCATTATTTTTCTCTGCAGTTTTTTGCCCAATAAGGTTTAAGTCACAGTTTTAAATCACCCTCCATTTCCAGTAACATGAAAGTTTTATCGCATCATCATGGTCAATTTATTTGTTCAATTGCGCTCCATAGCTCAAGCATTCATAGCTGTCATGATGTTTTTTTCTTAAAATGTGTTTTCGATTCACAGACTCTTTGTGCCTGCAATAATTATTTCAAATGTATATAAATATGTGAACAAAATTCAACAGAAACGCATTTCTATTTTGTAAGCTTCAAAAGGAACTGAGTTCATCATGCATGATGTTTTACATATTTTCAGTCAAACCTGAATAGATTTAGCACCTCAGAAGGTTAAAGTAGTTACATGGTTGAAAGCGCGTTGCTGTGCAGCAAGCCACAAAAGCCAAGGGTTAAAGGATTAGTATTTCATTTCCTTTTTACTGCGACGTCTGTTTTCTGTCCAGGCTGCTTCACTCTTATTTGCCTCACACCTTCACTGAGTGGAAGGCTGAGAATTTGCAGGCCGTAGGCCTCATTTTAACAGTCCATACCTAGCACTTTGGTGTCTAATTTGTCACAAATGTCATAGGTCAGAGGGTGTTAGAAAGCTACAGCCAGCAAATGGCCAGTGGGACAACAAAGATACTCCAAAGACCAACAGCTTTACCGTACTCACTGTGGTGTGAATATATTGTTTGCGTATGTGCGTGTGTGTGTGCCCACAAATTGACTAAAGTTAATAAAAGCTTTTGCTTCTTTTCTATTATTTTGCAATTTTTTTAAATTTTAAGTCATTTGTTTGAATACTGCATCAGCTTTTTCTCATTACATTACCTATTTTAATGTTAAGGGAGTAAAATAAGTCTACAAAAAAAGCAATGAAATTCAGCGATGAAATTGTTAACAAGGGAGTACTATAACAGTCAGAAGATATTTAGCTCTGATCGGGCTGTTACATTTAGAGAGAGGGTGTTAGCTGCCTCTGATATGTTTGAAATGCCAGTCATTATTACATCATTCAGAATTAGAAATATCACTTTCTGAGCATTCCAGACTATGAAGTACAGCATGTAATATGAGCTCACTCTGCAAGATGATCAGAAATTTGTGAAGGTCACTAATGATACCTAAATTTTACACTGGCTTGTCATCTACATGTCTGGGAGAGTCTGGTAGGTGTTCATACCCAGAGGCTTTTCTCCTTTCTCTTTCACATACTGAAATACAGTATTCAGGTGCTTATCCTCAAGATTTAAGACATTCAAGAATCTGATAGTGATTGTGAAAGTATTCACTGTCACAGCACTCTAAATGAAAAGGGTAAAACTCAGTATACATCATATCTGTTTCTGCGGCATAAAATAGGCATAAAGCAGACCAATCAGCAGCCACTCCAAGCAGGCATTTTTGGTGTCCAGTACTTTTAGCCACCCCAGATGAATACTTAAAATTGGTGTTAAGCTCACAAAGGATACAAATTAGATATTCAACAACTGTTGAAAGATACCAAGAAATTTGCTACCATTAAACAGGGGAGACGTCAGATTTGACATGTTCAGAACTCTTCGGTGGAAGGTAAGTGCCTTTTTTTTGATGAAAACTATTTTGGAGTCAAAAGAACAGGAATCCCCTTCTGACTCCATAGGCATCATGCTCGTGTTTCCCTGGTTCTGAATCCTTGCACCCAGCTTCAACATGATATTTGAGGTCTGCTGCTGGTGAGGCAGGCAAACATTGATGTTGCTCCTCTGATCAACTGCTTATGGAGGCTCAATGTTTATCTCAGGCAATCCCTGAGGATTGAAGATGACTTCTTCCAAATTGTTTTAATAGCTTCTGCATTGATTGATTGACATTCCCAGCTTGCAATCTGCAGATCCTGAATGAACCTTCCCATTTTGGCCAATCGTAAGGGGATGTGTCAGGAAAGATGTTTGACTCCTTCAGAGGTGTTCTGTGGGCTTCCCTAAAGCTCAGCCAGTATGGGTATCTTATGCCAAGTTGGTTGATGAGGCCTGAGGATTAATTGCAATCAATTCTTGGATTGGTGGTTGGAGGAATGTGCCTAACAAAGCTATTAAAGGTTATCAGAGGTAGGTGAGAATGAGGCATTGAGGCTGCAATCAGATCAGCCAAAATCTTATTGAATAGCTGAGCAGGATTAAGGAATGAATGGCCTATTCTTTCTTCTAATTCGCATGTTTGTTTGTGACTGGTGGATAGATGATAAACCCAGACCAATACCAGCCACAAAACACATTTATAGAATAAAGTTTTTATTTTGTTCAGATTGTATAAGTTGTTTGGATTCACTTCATAATTACAGTAATAAAACTACTGAACTTAACAATATTTCATATTTTGCATTTGCTAATAGAAATGACCCACTTATTTGATGACTGGATTCAGTACTTTTCCTTAGCGGAAAATTGTTAGGCAAACCCCTTAGCTATCATCTGACTGTTTCAAGCAGCAAATAGAAGTGCAGTTACCAAAAAAAGAGAGAATACAATTTATTGCATTGGAATAGCACATCAAGTCCTGCAAATATCTGCACTTGCTGCATGCTTAATGCCGAGGTACCAAACATTGAATGAGAAGAAACTACTTGCTCTGTTGGAGAAATACATGTGTTAATTGCTGCATTTCGGCTGATGGCACATTTATACCAATAGTTATTCCAGTTTGTGGTCCCATGAAGAGCCTATAAATCATACTCATACAATTATTTTGATACTGATGGAGCCCTCAAACAATAACATATTCTTAATTGCGGTTGTACTGTTACATTCTAATACTGTCTTCATTCAATAAAATTCGATATAAAAGGTGAGCAATTGTAGAAATCAACATTAGCAAAGTAGTTGCAATTTCTTTTGTGAAAACCATCCTTATAAGTATTTTCAATTCTAATAAAATAATTCTCAGGATTACGTCAAAATATACATTTTTCTGGTAGGAAGCATTCACCTTTAAAGCAAATTGGAATGTTTCTATTTTGAATATTCTACAATACATTTTTTTTAAAGGACTGGAAGCAGCCACGGTGAGAACAGGCAATTACGGATGGTAAATAATGCAGTAATTTAGCAGATAAATATAATGGTTTTGCAGATGACTTAATTTGCTGTGGGAACCTGGGTTTCCTCTGATCTGTATCCTAACTCCGTGCAGTGTCTGACCTTCTGCACTATCCACCTGCTGGAAGCCATGTTTGATTTTCTAACCAGGGAGCTGCCTGCTTGACAGCAGAATGGTATCATAGGAAAGAGTGCAGGAATTTTTTTTCTCCAGCATCATTAAAGGGGTTACCCCTATGGTGAGGGGAATGAAAAGTACGATTTAATGTTCTTAAGAGAGTGGCAGAGAAAGAAAGGCTCAAAGCTTCACATGCTGCTTTCTGAGTGGGTCATTTCAGTCCTTGCGGCGAATGGGATGTCCCTGTGGAATTTACCATAGACTGAGCTGAAAAGAAAGGGATTAAGACCCTTTTAAGGATGGAAATGTAACAAAAGGAGCACTTTTATGATGTAGCAGCATAAAATGAGGGGCTCTATTGTGTGACTGATTGCCAAAGATCTTTGAATTGAACAGCCTACGACACAGGCCTCTGTTCCCTGCGGGTTTAGTGGCTTGTACAAAATGACTTGTCTGCATTAGAACCATAGCACAGCCCTCATTTAGGAGCAAATAAGAGATTATTAGTTTGTTTCTACATCATTTTTTCACCCTCCCCAAAAGTGGCCTGTAGGGAGATTATAAATAAGTAAAAGTTACTAGGTAATTAAAACAAGCAATTTGTATTCCTTTAGGCTTTGCTATTCAGCCTACTTTCTCTGACTTTAGCCAGCATTAATTTCAAATCAGCACTGAATTACTACACGAAGGAGTTCTTATGTATTACTTCTGCACATGCAAATCAGATTGAACTAAAGAGCTATTGTTGCAACAATTAATATTAAATATAAGAAGGTATATTTAAAATTGCAGATGTTTATTAATGTCAGTAATGTTTTATTGAACTCATTGTTCCATTTTTAGTCATCTAATGGATCAGACAACTGAAACTTTAGCTTTTGTTTGTTTCTCTACGATTGAAACATTAACATTCAAAGTTAGATTCAGAAACAAAGTGGAGGTATGCTACACACTTCCATCTCAAACATGAAGAAATCATACATAAAGCTTTCCAAAATCACCACAAGCCGCCCCCCACCACCCCCAACCACCACTTGCTGTCCTCCACCACCACCCCAGCACACACAGACACATATCGTATTGTCACTCAGTTCATGTTGACTGGTATTATGCACTGATGATTGAGTCTTTACTACTTAGAACTAATTAGAAACTACTACTTGAAAGCAACTCTTCGAAGTGTTAAGTAACTACTAAAATTGTAAAGGTGAGTTTTTTTCAAATAGGAAGTTCTGTTATTGCAAAATAATGTGACCCAACCTTTTCTCACGTGAAACAGTCCAGGAGAGGCAAGCAACTGTGTATTAGTAATTTAAGAACTTAAATGTTTGAAAGTACTCTCCCTTAAAACTAATACATTTATAAAATAGATTAATTACCCCCCAATCCTCTTTTGATCATGGCTTTCTAAGCAAGTATTTTGCAAGTGCTCAGCAAAGAAATAGTGAGCCCCTGCAGTACTCTCTTTTCGACTCTAATAGTTATGAAATAATATAAAAGTTTGAAACAATTAAATTGGGTCATACAAATAAACTAAATGTAAATTTATAGCAGGTGGTTTTGGACATTGAATAAAGGCATTTCGACAAATGCCTGTTTCATGAAAGAATAAATGGAGCAGAGATATAGTCGGTTAGATATTATAGACTGCTCTTAGTTCTGTCCTTGGCAACACCACTTGTGTTCATGCCAATATTTCACCTCCTATGGAAATGAATTTGTTTCTGTGGATGAAAACGTTATTTCCATGTCATGCAACACAAATTCCCTACAACACTCAGGAATGAAAATAACTGATGAAACACGCTCTACTCTCAGATTTTTCTGTTAGCCTTTTGGGAAGGCTTTATGTTGGTGCGGTGTGTGTGCTGGTATAATACACAGTGAATGTGAAGCAGTTCCCTTGACCTACTAAAGTAAATGTAGGTTGGGTCAATACTTGATGCCAGACCAAAGGAATCATTGAGTACTTCATTAAATGTGACAGGACAGTGGGGAGTTATGACTAAATAAAATCCTGTATCTCATTTATACTGATTGCTGACATTTTTAGGACTGTAAAGAAATAGGTAGCTTTCTTTACCCTTTTACGATTCACCCTAAAAATATCCTTTCCTTTATGTTTTGTAGATTGGATAACTTCACTCTCTCTGAGCATTTTAACCCTTTGATGTTATGTTCTTGGCATCCCTTTTGAGAAGCAAGGTACCACCACTCCTTTGGCTGAGGCCAAATATTTGCCTCTCCACCTCCCTCCATTTCCCCTTTTATAGTAATGTCGATCAACTTCTTCAAGATGGATGGTACTCAGAATGGAACTTGAGGGTGCAAGACTACTCTACCGCAATCTCTCCACCATGCCCTTAGTGAAGGGAAGCTGGCTGTAAGCCAACATGGCACAGAAGATTTCCCCCTCTCTGCCCCCACAGCCATAACACTTTGGGGACAGATGAAATTGGTTGCGAGTTGGTCTTCTGCCCTGCTGTAGCAATTCCAACAGGCTCTAGAGCTCAGTGTGGGCACTGCCAGATTGCAGAAACGAGTAATGTAAAGAGAGGATAGCTACCCCAGAATGTTTTCCAGGGTCTTGCCATGAGAAGGGATCCCGGAGACAATGAAGGAAAGCAGAAGTGAATTGAGGCTTTGGTTTCAGAGAGCAGGCAGTACAGAAGGAAAAAAGGGGTGACATCTTGGGGTAGGTAGCACTAATGGGCACAGTACAAGCTCCTCCCAAATGAGGTGCCCCATTATGTCCCCTCTTTTATTATCTCGCCTGTTAAAAAAAACAGGCTAAACTGTCCAGTCTGTCTGCCCGAACCATCTCTATCTAGGGGCAGCAGGGTGACTCAGAGCTTAGCACTGCTGCCTCAAAGGGCCAGAGACCTGGGTTTGATTCCAACCTCAGACGACTGTGTGGAGCTTGCATGTTCTCCCGTGTCTGCGTGGGTTTCCTCCCACAGTCTAAGTATGTGCGAGTTAGGTGGATTGGCCATGCTAAATTACCCTTAGTGTCTCGGAATGGGCAGATTAGATGCACTGGGGTGGGAATGAGATGTTCTTCAGAAGGTCAGTGTGGACTTGTTGGGCCAAGCCATCTCTGTTTCCTGTTCCCTTACTGTAGGGATTCTAATTTTAAAATTATTTTATTGATTGGAATGAGGGTCAGGTCAATCACGTTGAGTGTAAGATCCCTGATTGGCCCAGGTTAACAACCCAATGAAGGAATAGTCAATGAGGTCCACCTGGCCCTTGTTCCAATTATCGTGTGTTCATTATTTTGTCCTGGTGAAGAGGCTTCCTAATAAGCCTAATTGACCTTTAGTTATTTACTTCCCTATGATGGGAAGGCTACAAATTCTAGCACCTAGCCACTGAGTGTAGTGTGGGATCAGGTGAGGGTGTGTGCAGGAAGGTGTAGGCTGCAACCTGATATATCTTACAACATGGAAACTTCCTCTGCAATCTAAATACACTCCCAGTGGTATGGGAGATGGGCATATAAAATCAAGACTCACATGTAAAATGCCAACAAGAACAATGACGTGAAGAATAATTTCCAAATCATTCATCCAGCAAAACATATCATCAGAAGTACGAGAAGTACACAATGCAGCACTTTGAGCTTGTTCCTCCTTGCAGTACGATCACAGCTGATCATCTTCAACAACACTTTCCCTTCCAGCCCCCCTCCATATCTTTTGATTCCTAAGAGGCTGAAAATCTATTTCTGCCTTAAAAAATATTCTATTATAGAGGAACCATGACCCCCTGGAATATAGAGTTCCATACAAATATTTTTGAACTGCTGCTGCAAAAATAAAACTATTGCAGTCCTCAAAGGGTGATCTTGTGATTTATCTTTGAGAAACTCCTAGACACTTCCTCGCTAAGCCATAACCTTTTGATGAAGGCAGGCTAGTGTGAGCTGCAGGACTGCAAAATCGAATATAAGTTCGTCAAGGTGTTAAATGCAAAGATATGCTGAAATCTTCATAAGTTGGAGTTTGAATTGATATTTGCATTATTTAACCAAATGATAAACTGGAATTAAAACTTAGTTTGCCAAATGATGGTGGTACAACTAACTAGTTTTCTTATTTATCTAAGTGCCCTTATTTTGATTTTTGCTGTGCTGGTGCTGATGGCTCAGTTTTCAAACATGATCTGATAATCCAGGAAGCTTACTTTGGGTTTGCCATAGGCTACATAACACTTGCGGTTAGGGCACAGCCACAACATAATGCCAATAATAAAAACCAGCTTTTACACTCTCCCAGGCTGCAGCACTACCACAACCACCACCAGATTTATTTATTTTTTGTTTTCCCTAACTGAGATCTGACTGTGGTCACATGATTTTGTAGGCATTGACTTACATTGTGATTCTTCTTGCACTCCAGATTACTCTGCATTTTCCTCCTCTCACTATTCAGGACATCATTTCATGAAATATTTGTAGAGAATATCATCACTTATCCTGTATTGATGTGTTCTGTTTATATCCTGATATTGTCTCTGCCTGGAATTCAGAGTGTAACATACTCTGCAATCACAATTCACAAATTCTTGATCAGAGCGTTTATCAATGGTCACTCTCTGAAATGACCACTATTTTTGACTGTCTCACAATATATCCTTTATATTACATACCCATAGATAGTTGTTATGCTCAGTACCAGGTTTTAGATCTTTTACCATTATGTTTCTGAATGAACAGTGAATTGTTTAGAGATACTTCAAAATAGTGGTCAAAATTATTCAATTGAAACCTAGAAGTAAAAGTGTACTTTGCCTTATTTAAACCACTATAAATTATTCGCCTAACTATACTTTGTACTGCCAGCAGATCTGGGGAATGTTCAAATGCCTTAGTTAAGGGCACTAACAGATGGTTGTAATCTTTACAAGGAAAGGAAAGGATAAATAAGCTGGAGAATCAATCTTGACAGCTTTTGTGCCCTCCTTCAGGAAGGCTTCATGTGGCAGGGTGAACACTTCAATTTGAAAAGTTATTTTTTCCTCCTGCTAGTGATTTCCCCACCACACTTCATTTTGTAGGAGGATTGCTGGAAGGCATCCTTCCAAGATTCTGCTGGCCGTGCTCTTGATCCAGTCACTGGGAGATGTGTGGGAAGCAGCAGTCCTGAATGAGAACTTGTTTCAGTGCACTATCGACTGTAGTCATTAGAATGATACTAGAGGTGTGTGTGTGTTTGTGGAAGTGTGTGTGTGTTCATATTTATAACTGTTTTAAAGTGTGCTGCTGAGCACCTGAAGAAACTGATTTTCATGTGCATACAATTGTTGTGGTGACTTGTCTGGCAATAACATCTAAAATAGTTATTAGTCCTCCTCTCTTTTCATTAGCAATGAGTCTACTGCCAGTTTCTGGCTCACAGTCTGGAGGGGTACTGAGCAGCTCTAACCAGTATGGCAGCAGTACATAATGAGTTGGGCATGGCACCATTAAGCCCTTTGGGTGTCTTACACCTCCAAAACTGGTGTCGAGATGATCCAATTTCCATACCAGTTTAGTTTGTTTTTAGTAGCAATATTCCTACCATAATGGCAAAGATATTTCTTTCAGACACTCAAACTGTTGAAGTGAACCACTGTGCAAGAAATTCCTGGCCTTCTGGCTCCAATTCTGTTTTTTGCCCTAAGGATTTAGCTACAGTGGCAATTATCATTACGGATGTTATTTAATTGTATTTTTTCACATCAGTATTTAATCAGCCCATACCACAGCTAAAACAACACATTTAATTCTGAATAAGTAACCTTATACAAAATGGTTATAAGATTGTGTTTCACAGTATGGAAAATCACCCACATTGTAAGCTTGATGAAGAAAATAGGGCAAGACAGGCAGAAGTGTTTCAGACATGAAAGCGAATCAAAGCTTTTTTTGACTTTCTTCTCATGTGTATTCTATATTAACTATTTATTCACCTATCCAGTAGAAATCCTAGTGTTGTACAGGCTTAATGATTTAAGTGAATTTCCGAACTCAGTTCCAAAGTATGCATAGGGCAAGAGTTTTCTCTTCATATATATTCACGTCATCTCTTTCTTTCATTCATTACTCAGGTTTTGGAGTTGCGCATTTATAAGCTTATAAAAATAAAATGGCAAAATCGTCATGCAGGCTTGTCAAAAGTAATATTTTCTGTACATGAATTTGTAAGAAAATCACTTAGTATCACAATTATGTTTAATGTTTCTAAGCATATATTTTGACACAGTGCATTGTCTGAGCCTAGTACTCACTTATGACACTTGATAGTTAGCTTTGTTGCTCGAATTAAACACAACAACAGTAAAGGCAATGTGGTCTGTGAGACTTTCCTTTCAAGGGTAACATCGTGACCAAGTTAGTGAGTTGATAAATATTAATATTTATTTTCTTAATAACTATTATTTCTTGGAGGAAGGCCTTCAGGGGCCAGTAAGTGTAATACAGTATTTTGTGAAAATGGGTAGGTGTGGCAGCATGTTTTAGATTTTGAATTTTCAACTACTGAACTGACGGCTCCTTTGAGAGTTCAAAAGTACCACCTCATATGCTAAAACAAACCTCTCCAGTGGAATAATGTGAAGAACAATGAACACTAGAGGGGGAGCTAAACCGTTCAGAGGAGTTCAACCTTCTGCCCCACTGGGAGAGGATCAGCATGATCATATGGCTTCTGGTTTAAATGAGCAAAAGTTAGTGGTTGGATAGCAGTGGTTGAAAAGTCAAAGGGTCAAGAAGAGTTGAGAGCCAATTTATTACTGTTTTTCAAAACGGGCTAGGAAATCATGAGTGGAATTGAGAAGTTTGCTTCTGCCACATTGGGGATGTGGAGTATTATTATTAAGCTCCTTTGGAAGTTATTCAAGGTGAAGAGTAGGATTATCAGGTTTTCTCTGTGTGCTACTCGAGTATTTTTTTTAAATGGTTAAACTGTCGTAAAGTCGTCACAAATCCTTTAGTGAGGAAAGATCCAATCTCTGATCTTTTTAGATACAATGCGATACTTATAATTAATTTTAGATGCAATTGAGTCCACAACTAATTGCTGTAATTACTAGGAAAAAATGTAAGAGGACACAACAAACATTTGAATTGAGGCGCATGCACATTTGCCCACATTCTTCCAAATCACATTAACCAATTAAGTTTTTTAATAGGATTAAGCAAGAGATTTGCTGTGTTTCTTTAAAGATTTAAGCCCACGGTTTCCTTTAAACTGGTTATTTCAGTTTGCACACTTGAAACAGTTTTTAAAGAAATACATCACCGCTTTGCAGAATTTTCATGCTCAAAAAAGTCTTTCTTAAGCCATCATGTAGCCCTTTAATAATTGAGACTCATGCAGGGATAAACTGGCTGGTTTGGTAGCTAGCAAAAATCAAATCAAAGCAATGACACGATGCATTGGATCTTCAGCCAACAGGGTCCTCAGTTAAAATCCTAACCTTCTCTGGCATTCACAAGTGTCTTAAATTTTGTCAGATCCCAGCCAGGCTACTTAATGAAGCCAAATATAGCAGAACGTAAGCAGGTTCCAGAGCAGCTCCTTCTGTGCATGCCATTACATCCCAGTACTGATTAATGATAGCTGTGAAGAAGTCGATGATCCCAATCTCTAAGGTGAAGGAGGAAGTATGATAGTTGGAAAAGCAGTGAATAACCCAGAGAGTAGAAATCATTTCCTGTAGAGAATACGTGCATTCCTAATGTAATTCTGTGCAACAGGTAAATCGACCAAATAACACAGAAGGAACATTGATTGTATTGAGCACCAAAAACCAGAAACTGAAGAACCATATACGTTTACAATACAGAAGAAGGCCATTTTGCCTAATATATCTGTGCAGACTCTTGCTGCAGCAATCTACAAGAAATCCAAGTGTTCCAAGCTCTCTTTGTAGCATTGTATAATTTGCTACTTGAAATACAGATTCAGTTTTCCTTTAGAAGATGTAATGATCTCTGCACTAACTTCTTCCCTGTGAGAAAGAATCACCCGCTCTAGAAATCCTTCTGTAAAGAACTTTCTCCCATCCTCTTTACTTCCTTGGCGATAATTTTGAATTGTCGATTTCTTGTTACTGACTCCCCAGCCAGAAGAAACAGGTTTTCCCAAAACTTGGCATTGTTGTCAAAAAAACCATTAAATCTTCTCAGCCTTCTGTACTCCAGTGGAAATTGATCTAATATCTTATATAGTTCTTCAGTCACTGAGGATTAAAAAAAGGAAATAATTTTCATGTCTCTCCTGCACACTTCTAGCAGCTGAATTCATGCGTGCGTTATTTGAGAAGTGGGAGTAGGAACCACAGTTATTGCATATGTAGTATAGATATAGGAATGTAATATATATGCGATAAATGATCCAGATTCAGATCTAAATGAAAAGTGAGAGTCCAAATCTAACCACTTCCTTCTAATTTCCAGTATTGGTATAGCTGGAAAACTATTGTCTATATAAAGTTGTCAGAAAGTCCATGCTCAGTTTATTAACATGTGCCAACTAAGTGATTCAAACACAAAACTGCATCACCCAACATCAGCTTTAATTTTAATCACAATGAGTAACAACAGAGAAACAGAAATGAGTACATTAATATCTCTTTATACAATAATGATCACAATTGTAAACAATTGTGCTTCTCAACTTAAGCTATTTTTTTGTTGGATTCAGCAACACAAGATTTCATTGAAGCTGTTATGTTTTCCAAAATGTTTATGCCTATGTGGTCATAGATCAGTACTGTGCTATAAAAATTAAACAAATGCAATTTTAATTCCTAGCCTGTTGCTAATTCTGATCTAATGAGTCTGGCCAGTTTTATAATACTACAGCCAAGCCATTGTATAAAGGTTTGCATTTGGAGTTATGTGGTTTGGTTCTAAGACCAGGGTAAGCTTGCATTAATATTTTGGGATGTGTAAAAGCCCAAGGCAGTTTACAGACATTGGATTGATTTACTAAAACCAGCAGCATTGAGGTCAATTGTTTCCCTCTAATAAGACAGCATATTACACTGATCTAGAACCAGGGAAGATTTTGTCAGTCTGATAGTAGTGGCTGTAAAAGTTCTGCTTGTCGTGGTGCAGAGGTCACTAGTCAAAACTAAAAGGCCAGTTCATGTTTGCTTTCATCAGTTCTCAGCCAGGTCATTAGGTGGAGTATTCCACCAGGGAAAACGACATACTTCATCCTGATTGTGATGCAGTGATATACTCCTGCTGGACGATATAACCAGCATTGCTGATTTAGCAAAGCTGGAGTTCCAAAGTCTGCTTCACTATGGAAGGAGCATGGAAGTATCTCCATCACATTGAATTTTTGCAACATTTTTGAATTTTTCAAATCTGAAGCATTTTTATTGAAATGATTTAAGAATTGTTGCTTCTTTAAAAATTTAATTTTATAGTAGAGCTGACAAATAAATAAATGAGATGACACTTGCAGCTAATGGATAGATTAATCATCAGCATATCGCTCAAAACACAGTGACAGCAGAAAAAGTGTAGATAGTGCCTTAACTAAAGTTATCATTTTGTTCGCCATAAAGAGTGGGAAATACATGCATGGCTCTAAAACAGAGCAACTCCATCACCTTCCTTCCCCACCTTGCCCGCACCCCAATTTCCATTGAGCCCATCCAGATGGTAAGTCAAGTTGCAGGAGAATGCAAGATTTAAAGATTGAGTTCAGTGAATAAAGTGAATTTATACTGTCACTCATTCTGAAATAGGCAGTGCTCTGCATAACAATAAACAATAGATCAACAAATATCGCAGCAAGGGAGTGAGCAAGGGATTGAAACACTCCCATTCACCATCTGCTCCTTTCTTTGCACCCTTTTATCATAACTTCATTATCTTATTAAACCATCCAAGTCAAAAAAAAATCAGAAATTAAAATATTTTCTAATTCAGATAACACAAACGATCAGGAACAGCAAGCACCTTGCATTATTATTAGTTAAAAATATTTAGCCAATATAAATTTACCCGGGACTTTTTTCATCTATATGTGAGAATTCCAGATGAACACCAGAGGTGAAGTGATTTTGGTTGGCAACTGACAAGTATTGTAAATACATCATCCTTTGCTAATCAAGAAAATGCAATAGTATTTTAAAGAGAGAAAAAACAACATTTTCTTCTCCCCCCCCCCCCCCCCCCCCCCCCCCCCCACCAAGTTGGACACTTTCACGGAGTAAATGGAATGGAACAAGGAAAACCTGAGTGCAATTGTAAATTGTTATCAGGAAATCCAATGTAATGTTGTTAATGGGTGGAATTTTCACAGCCTTGATCAGAACGGGCAATAGCAAGGAATGTGATGAAACATGGCGAGGATGAAAAAAATCTGATTCCCGCAGCAAGAAAAATAATTTCCCCTAAACATTTCAATTATAAGTTCTGAATCTCACTAGAAAGTGACATCTACCTTATTCCTATCTATTTGTATCTTATTATTAGCTACCATTACCTCATCTATACGCAGTTTGAGATTTGCCCATTCACTGCTGAGAAATTAGATGCTACCAATTCCCAACTTAAAACTCAGAGCGCTTACTTGGCAGATGGAGCTTGCTGCTTGCTTCTCCAATTAATATCCCTTCACCAACATGTCCTTGAATACTCCATGGACAGTGACCTTCTCTAGCCTTTGTCCACCAAGTCAACACTGGCAAACCATCAAAGTCACCACATTATCATGACTGATCCTGGAACAACTCAAAATCCACTTCAGCCCTTCTGAATTTCAATTTGGAGATGAGGGACATCTTTGGCTTCCATGCACCTACCAGATCATTTTGTATTCATGGTCAATCTTGGTCAATCACAAGAAGGCATTGTTTTAGGGTAAGGGGCAGGAAATTCAGAGTGGTTTTGAGAAAAAACATTTTTACTCAGAGTGGTGGGAATCTGGAATACACTGCCTGGGATGGTAGTAGAGGCCTGAAACCTTACAACCTTTAAAAAGTATTTGGATGAGCAGTTAAAGTATCATAATATTCAAGGATATGGAAGAGGTGTAGGAAATTAGCACTTTTTCTAATAATTATATCAGTACAGACTCAATGGACGCAAAGGCCTTTTCTGCACTGTATGATTCAATGACTTTATTTTCTTCATCTACGTAGGATGAAACTTATGGCTTTTAGCTTTTAGGGACAGAATGTACAAACATCAGTGCAAAGGATTATTTATGATTAATACCTATGATTATTTTCCATAGAATTTTTTACATTCACATTTATAATGAAATCTGCCTTCTTAAATTTGGCCTGTTATGATAAGACCTTTCTACTGCTGGCATTTTGGCACATTGTAGTAGCATTACAGAGCAACTATTTGGACAACACTATTCAGACTGGGACAGGAAGGGACAGAGTGTACAAACATTGAGAAAAGTAGTCAATCGTGTCAAAGTGGGAAAAATGGTAAAATTGTACAACTAATGGCTCTTTACCCGAATATACATAATATTCAAAACTAAAACAAATGAATTAACGGCACAAATAATGCCATAGAAGCAAAAGAAAAACAAGGGAATGTAATGAAGTACATTAACTATGGGTGAATTAAATATTCATGTAGATTGGGATAGACAAATTGGCAGCGATAGCCACAAGGAAGAATTCATAGTGTATGCTCAGGAAAATTTCATAGAGTCATAGAGTTATACAGCATAGAAACAGGCCCTTTGACGTACAATAGCTATGCCGACCAACAAATACTAAACTACACTAATCCCATTTACCTGCACTTAGTCCTTAGCCTACTATGTTCTGGAATTTTAAATACTCATTCAGATGTTTCTTAAATGTTCAAGAGTATCTGCCTCTTAGGTAGCACATTCCATATTTCGACCACCTTCTGAGTGAAAAAAGTTCTTTCTCAGATCTCCTCTAAACCATTTGCTCCACACCTCAAATGTATGCCTTTTAGTTTTAGACATGAGAGGCAACCTTATTGAAACATATAAGATTCTTAGGGGACTTGACAAGGCAAATGCAAGAAGTTTGTTTCTCCTTCTGAGAGAGTTTAAGACCAAAGGGCATAATCTCAGAATAAGCTGTCATCCTTTTAAGATAGAGATAAGGGAAATTTTGCCTCTCAGTGGGTAGTGACTGTGTGGAATTCTTTACTACAGATTAGATTGCTATATATTCCATGGTGAGATAGACAGATTTTTAATCAGTAAGGGAATCAGGGTTATGGGTAAAAGACAGGAAAGTGAGTTGAGGATTATCAGATCAGCCATGATCTCATTGAATAGCAGAGCAGGCTTGATGGGCTGAACGGCCTACTTCTGCTCCTACATCTTATTAAGCTTGTATTTCTAAACTCATCAGCCCCTATATTGTACTTAAACACCAATGCTGTTTAACTACAAATCATTGTCATACACAAATGAAAATCAATAACATCACACGTCTGGATTTAATTATCCCCATTCTTTCAACCTGTATCACCTGAGGTTTTAACTCTGTGTGCTGCGCTGTGGGAGATCAACTGATAAACTTTCAGCAGTTTTGAGAACTATTATAAAATTCAGTCATGTTGATCTTGTATTTGCTTGTGAAAGAAAACAATAAGTATAAAATGGTAGAGCAATTAAAAGCTCCAAGTCAGCACTTTAGGAAGTTGCTGTAGACAAGAAATATTGTAGAGTTTTTAGAAATTTTCTGAACAGTTTATGTCAGCCCATCAAAATTCCAATCCACACATTTTACCTGCAAGAAGAATAAGATTTTCCTACTTTCTGTTTTGAGAGTATGTGCAGTTCTTGCATTTTGCTGTCCACAGTGCACCAATCTGTGTCCTGTGTGCAAATGAAGTTTAATCATTACTTCTTGGCCTTTTAGAAGTCAGCTGTGACTGTGCCTGCTGATCACAAAACTCTTTCTCGCCACCATCAAAAGGAAACCATATTGTATGTACTTTAAGTTAGCAAATGCTCCAATATATCACAGAGACTTGCTCAACTCACCTTTGCAGGGCAAATCGAGCATGTTATTTTCTATTTAGATCTGAATTCTGAGCCTATCAGTCAGTCGAGCTTTCCAATTCTGATTAAAGTGAGGCATATAAACCTGAAGTGTTCACACATGGTCTCATTAGAGTGCTAGCTGTCATGACCTCAGGCCTTCTAGCACAGAGCTCTGAGTGAACTTCAAATATTAGAGTGCATCAATCAAATCTAAGTCAGGCTTTTCTTTCCTGTCATCTTTTTATTTAACTTTAATCTGTATTACTGGATACAACGCAGAAGCACTGGTGCAGTGGCACCATATGTTTTCATCTTTCCAAAATAATTAATTTATTAAATTAGCTCTCTGTGAAAGTGCATTTAGCTTTCACATCAAATTACTGTGCTTTGGTGTTTTATTTTTGACAAACAGAGGATACCATTTCTCATCGATCCGAACAGCCAGTTTCTCATCTTGTCCACACACATCTGCATCTCTAGCAAGCACTAACTAGCCACAACCAGCTTCTGTATATGACTGCAATTAGGACTAAAATTAAAATGTGTAATGTGTCCACAGGCAAAGACAAATTAAAGAGGTACTATTTATATTCCAGTGTTTAGTGGACAGATTAAGAAAGTCACAAGTTGCATTTTTGATCTGTTCTGAATTAGTTGATCTCTGTCAAGTTATATGTGAGTGTTAAAGTCGGCCTTCATGTCCTGGTAACACAGCTGAAAAATAATAGTGGGAGCTCATTCGTTATTGATATTTAATATTCCAGTTTGAAATTGGCATTTGTGGATATTTAATCAAAGCAGGATTGATTTTAACTGTGATCTCCATAGCCACACAGGTAACTGACCTTGCTCTATAGGCTTACATGAAAACCGATTGATTAGACAAGCTAACAGAGGGCTTCCATTATCCCTTGTCACTAGTGTTAATTAACTAATTTTGGAATAGAACAGAATGTGATGAGGAAAGGCCCACCATCATGGTTTAAATGACATGCTCTGAGGATTTTGCGGCTGCATTGCTGTTTCTCTGATTGTGTTTTCTCCAAACTCCAGACACCCTGTAGAAATGTCCCAGCCTGGTGCAGGTGGGTTCTGATGCATGCCGAATGGGAAAAATATGTCTGATTGTGATCCTGATGTTATCTCGTCTTCTAGGTTTTGCCACAGTGTGTTCCAGGTAATGCAGAACACCTCTGTGGTTCTGTCAAGAAAACAATTGAGCTAATTAAAAAGGCAATTTGAGAGCTTTTTATATCACAAGTTCTTTCATTCTATGTTGTGCCTGAACCTTGCCAGAATCACTGAGGAGAATGCATAGGGGAAAGATTTTCAGTAAAACTGATAAACTGGGAAGGCTATAGCCAAAGCCGTTGAGAGATTGCTGTGCAAAGCCTTTCCTTCCTCAGAGACTGGTTTCACTACTTGAAAAGTAATTTCTAACTTCTTGAAGGTTATTTCACTTGTCTAGCATTTTGTTCCCCTTCAGCTGGACTTGCAAGTCTTCAACAATGACATGCAAGCAGCTAAAACAGCTCCATCTTCCATCTCTACTGAGGGGAAACAGTCAAACCACACCACATCAACATCAGTACAACCTGCCTACTCCTCAACTGTCCATTCCTTCATCTGGCAGATAGCTCACTGCAATTCTTCAACAACAAGTTCCAGCGTGAGGGATCTGGGAAGCAACACTCCCAAGTCTCTTGATCATCGTTGCGGCTGCTGCAAGGTCAGTACATTGGTGAGACCCATGTAACCAGTGCTGTAGCCCTTGAAATGAAAAATAATTCCTTTAAAGAATGGATGTGTCAATTCAGCCACCCTCTTCAACTGGTGAGTAAGCCTGGATTTGGAATGCTAAAGTCATCGCTCTGGCCAAACATTTCAGTCAAATACATCTATTGATAAATTGAGTATCCCATCTTAAAATGGTCCCACCATCCTAGCAGGAGCTAAGTGAACAGAATTCCACTTCCAGATTATGCTCAAAACATTCACAAGGATACGGCTGAAAGATGTAATTCAGGGACTTGACGGAACTACAATGTACAGTTTGGAATGGATGATTAATGCAGTTCATTTCAGTGTGGGAGCACAGTATCACTCATTATCTAGAAATTTAAAATAGGATGGATCTGCAATTATACCTTGTAGTCATTCATCTTCAGTTTTGAGATTCTGGTCGTAAGCTTTGGCATTACAATTGTGTCAATTATTGTTCTTGGAAAAGATGGCTGTACTCTGACAACTGGCTATTCGTAATTAAAGGTGTATATCAAATACTAAATTATGATGTTATAAGCAAGTTGAATTATTGATGACAGTAATAGAATCATGACAAATTCATAATGTCAATTACATTTGGTGTTACAGATTTATTATTTTAATCTCATTTGATTTCTTTTCTCTTATTTTACTCCTTTATTCTGAACACAATTTATTCTTCAGTGTGATTTGGCACCCAAAAAGATTGCCCCGTCCCCAGAATCTTAAGAATTGATTGATTAATCTTTCTGTGGAAGTCTAGATAGTGACAACAGACTGTGGTAGATATCGGGAGAGAGTCTAATCCTGATATCTATTTCCTCAGCATATAGCAGTCATTGGAATTCTTTGGTCCACATATCTTTGTAGCACATGCTACAGCACTTGCACTGAGGAGGCTCTTTCATCAAGTTAGAACTTTTGAGCAGTATGGAAACATTTGCACTATGTTCTATGGAGTGACTTTATGACAGCTCTCAGTATCTGGACAAATGATTTAACAGATCTCCACTTCAAACATGGAACCTCATCTGGCTGAGTGCAATCATTACAAGTTGTACAAATTGTTGGAGAAAGGTCCAAGTTGCTGATTTACAACCATACCAGGTTGAGGCTGTGCATTAATCGTGGAAATTTATAGAATTACCTCTACAAAACCTCCTGGGTGAAACATATTTGCCACATCAGTCAGGGAGATCCCACAGCAACACTATCCATGGCTACATATTAAACCCCACATTGTCAGTGATACACAGCAGAAGGTTTTCCTCAAGACCCTACCTGTATACCTTTAGCCCTGATATGAAGCAATGTTAAGCTGTCTCAAAATATGTGATTTCTAATTTCCAGTGAGGTACATGAGCAGAATAAATGAATGGAAATGGAAAGGGTTGATCAATCTACTTTTATAAGTTTAAGAAAGGCTTATTTGTTGTTGCTATTAATGCCTTTCAACTGGAACAACTGTGTAGCTCTGTTTTCTGCGATTTCTGTTTCTGTTTTGGAAGATTTTGCAATATAGGTTGGATGACATTCCCCTGTTGCAAGGATGTTACTGAGCATAGTCATTACTGAATAATATGTGGAATATAAATCTGTGGCATGATGATTACAGGAGCTTTAAGAGTTAATGAATTTTACGCAATCCTTGAAACAAGCAGCACTCCTCGTCTGTTATGAGAGGTTCAGTGCCTCTAATGATAATGTTTAGGGACAGTACACTGGTAATTTACAATTCCTGTTGTACCCTCCATAGGGATTTATAGTGAATTATTTATGCACCTTATTCAGACAGAATGGAGATATTTTAGTTAAACCTAATCACTCATAGGCTTGAAACTACTGGCGCCTTTTTGCTATAAATGTTCTCAGCCTCTTGTGGTTTATAGCACAACATTTCATTTCCAGTAAAATATGTTGTCCCACAGAGACAGTGATACAGTATAATAAGATGCTATCGCACTAGAAACCTTTCAGGGTGCATTTACACTGCAAGCTTAGCATCAGTGCAAAGTGATTTCAGCTTCGCACTAACATTAAACCAGCATTGTAAATCCAGAGTCAGGTCAGGAGTGAAGCAGAGTTAGACTCCCTGGAGGGAATAGTCACACAGTGCTTCAGTTTGACACTGCCTAGAACGTAAATCCAATGTGGTGTCAATCTTCCCTTACCAAAGTATCCCTGAACACTTTGTAACACCGCCCAACTTTAATTTAAATGTTAAGAGAGCAGGGATTCTCCACTTTCAGCTTTGCCAAGCCATTTAAATATGTTAACTGGATAATGGCAGCTCAGTCCCTGCACACAGGCATGCACACAGCTCTCTTCTGGGCAAGACTGTCACTACTCCAGCCAGTCAGGAGCCAGGTAACGTAAACACGGACAGCAGCCGCAAATAAAAAGGCACTTTTAGTGTTGTTCTATGGATTGGAAAGTCAGCTTTACTACAAATTTAACATTTATCCAAATGTCCTGAATAAATTTACAAAGCTCTGATTTTAGAACAAAGAACATAAAACGTTACAGCTCAGTACAGGCCCCTCGGCCCTCAATGTTGCGCCAACCTGCAAAATTAATCTGATGCCCATCTAACCTACACCATTCCATTATTATCCATATGTATGTCCAAAGCCTATTTAAATGCCATTAATGTCAGTGAGTCTACTACTGTTGCAGGCAGGACATTCCACGTCCCTACTACTCTCTGAGTAAAGAAACTACCCCTAATATCTGTCCTAAATGTATCACCCCTCAATTTAAAACTATGTCCCCTCGTGTTAGCCTTCACCATCTGAGGAAAAAGGCTCTCACTGTCCACCCAATATCACCTCTCAACCTTCTTCTCTCCAATGAAAACAGCCTGAGTTCCCTCAGCCTTTCCTCCTAAGGCCTTCCTTCAATACCAGGCAACATCTCTTCTGAGCCTTTTCCAAAGCTTCCACATCCTTCCTATAATGCGGTGACCAGACTGTACGCAATACTTCAGATGAAGTCTTACCAGAGTTTTGTACAGCTAAAGCATGATCTCGTGGCTCTGAAACTCAATTCCCCTACCAATAAATGCCAACACAACATATGCCTTCTTACAACATTATCAACCTGGGTGGCAACTTTCAGGATTTATGCAACTGGACACCGAGATCTCTCTGCTCATCTACACTACCAAGAATTTTACCATTAGCCCAGTACTCTGCATTCCTGTTATTTCTTCCAAAGTGAAGTACCTCACACTTTTCCGCATTAAACTCCATTTGCCACTTCTCAACCTATCTTAACTATGTCCCTCTGTAACCCACAACATCCTTCGGCACTATCCACAACTCTGCCTACCTTAGTGTCATCTACAAATTTACTAACCCATCCACTACGCCCACCTCCAGATCATTTGTAAAAATGACAAACAGCAGTGGCCCCAAAACAAATCCTTGCAGCACACCACAGGTAACTGAGCTCCAGGATGACATTTCCCATCAACCACCATCCTCTGTCTTCTTCCAGCTAGCCAATTTCTGATCCAAACCACTAAATCACCTTCAATCCCAAAACTCCTTATTTTGTACAATAGCCTATCATGTGGAACACTATCAAACACCTAAATGAAGTACATATACACCACATCAACCACCTTACCTTCATCCATCTGTACCTTCTCGAAGAACTCAATTAGGTTAGTGAGACACGACCTACCCTTCACCAAACCGTGTTGATTATCCCTAATCAAATTATTCCTTTCTAGATTATTATAAATCCTATCTCTTAAAACCTTTTCCAACACCTTACCCACAACCGAAGTAAGGTTCACTGGCCTATAATTACCAGGGTTGTCCCGACTTCCCTTCTAAAACAACGGAAGAACATTTGCCATCCTCCAGTCTTCTGGCACTACTCCTGCTGACAATGATGACATAAAGATCGAAGCCAAAGGCTCTGCAATCTCCTCCCTGGCTTCCCAGAGAATCCCAAGGATAAATCCCATTCGGCTCCAGGGTCTCATCTATTTTCAGATTTTCCAAAACTGCTAAAACCCCCTCTTTGTCAACCTCAATCCCATCTAATCCTGTAGCCCGTACCTCCGTGTTCTCACTAACATTGCCTTTTTCCAATGTGAATATTGATGAAAAGTATTCATTAAGTGCTTACCCATGTCCTCGGATTCCACACACAACTTTCCACTACTGTCTTTGATTGACCCAAATCTTATTCTAGTCATTCTTTTATTCCTGATATACCTATAGAAGACCTTAGGGTTTTCCTTGATCCTATCCACCAACAACTTCTCATGTACTCTTCTGGCTCTTCTTAGCTCTCTCTTTAGATCTTTTCTGGCTAACTTATAACTCTCAAGCCCCCTAACTGAGCTTTCACGCCTCATCCTTACATAAGCCACCTTCTTCCTCTTGACAAGAGATTCAACTTCTTTAGTAAATCATGGCTCCCTCTCTCAACAACTACCTCCCTGCCTGATAGGTTTATGCTTATCAAGGACTGCAGTAGCTGTTCCTTGAATAAGCTTCACATTTCAAGAGTGTCCATTCCCTGCAGTTTCCTTTCCCATCCTATGCATCCTAAGTCTTGCCAGATCACATCATAATTGCCTTTACCTCTTTCCCTGCAATATATACCTATCCCTGCCCATTGCTATTGTAAACATAAACGAATTGTGGTCACTATTGCCAAAGTGCTCACCTACCTCCAAATCTAACACTTGGCCAGGTTCATTCCCCAGTACCAAATCCAATATGGCATTGTCTCTTGTTGGCCTATCTGCATACTGTGTCAGAAAACCCTCCTACACACATTGAACAAAAACTGACCCACCTAAACAACTTGAACTGTTGTATTCCCAGTCAATATTGGGAAAGTTAAAGACCCCATAACAACTGCCCTGTTACTCTTGCTCCTATCAAAAATCATATCCTTTCCACTACATCCCTGGAACAATTCAGAGGCCTATAGAAAACTCCCAACAGGGTGACCTCTCTTTTCCTATTTCTAACCTCAGCCCAACCTACCTCAGTGGATGAATCCTCAAATCTTATCTCAGCTGCTGTAATACTATCCTTGATTAACAATGCCCCACCACAGCCTGTTTACCATCTTCTCTGTTCTTGCTGAAACATCTAAATCCCAGAATCTGCAACAACCATCACTGTCCCTCCTCTAGCCACAACAGCGAAATCCCAGGTACCAACCCATGCTGCAAGTTCACCTACCTTATTCCAGATGCTCCTGGCATTGAAGTACACACATTTCAAACCAACATCCTGATTGCCAGTGTCCTCTCGCGATCTTGTAAACCTATCCGTGACCTCACTACCCTCAACCTCCTGTACACTGGAACTACGATTCAGGTTCCCACCCTGCTGCTGCATTAGTTTAAACACCATCCCCCCC
Organism: Chiloscyllium plagiosum; assembly: GCF_004010195.1. Classification (NCBI taxonomy): domain Eukaryota; kingdom Metazoa; phylum Chordata; class Chondrichthyes; order Orectolobiformes; family Hemiscylliidae; genus Chiloscyllium; species Chiloscyllium plagiosum. The sequence goes on from NC_057711.1 coordinate 49,354,053, forward strand.
CACCCCCCCTCCCCTCCCAACACCCAAACAGCATTTGCAAAAATCCCCCGCAGGATATTGGTACCTCTCTGGTTCAGGTGATGACCATCATGTTTGTAAAGGTCCCAACTTCCCCAGAAAGAGCTCCAATTATCCAAGAATCCAAACCCTTCCCTTCTGCACCAACCCTGCAAATACGTGTTCAGCTTTGCTCATTCCCTGTTCCATGGGAGACATCACGAACCCTGGCACCTGGGCGGCAGCACACCCAATTGTGATCTCTCTCATTCCCACAAAACCTCCAATCTGACCCCTTAACTATGGAGTCCCCAATGACTAAAACATTGCTCCCCTTCCTCCTTCCCCTTTGAGCAACAGGGATAGACTCTGTGCCAGAGACCTGTGCCCCATTGTTTATCCCTCCTAAGTCATCCCACCGCAACAGTATCCAAAACAGTATATTTGTTGTTGAGGGGAACTGCCACAGGAGATCCCTGCACTGCCTGCCAGTTCCCTTTCCTACCCCTGACGGTAACCCATTTACCTTCTTCATGAGGCTGTGGAGTAACTACCTTCCTGTAACACCTCTCAATAACACCCTCCGCCTCCTGAATGACCCAAAGTTCATCTAGCCCCAGTTCCAGTTCCCTAACATGGTTTTCGAGGAGCTGGAGTAGGGTGTACTTCCCACAAATGAAGTCAGCAGGGACACTAGAGGTGACCCTGACCTCCCACATACTGCAGGATGAACATTCAATTGCCCTAACCTCCATTCCCGCTATTCTAAATTCCTGAATAAACTGCCGTAGAAAAAAATGAAACATGAAAGAAAATACTTGTCACCTTACAAACTGACGCACAGAACTTTTTTTACTGTTTAGAGGAGGAGGATGGGTGGGAGACACTACCTGAGTAGTGTTTCGGGTAAAGCAACCACCCAAATATGTGACCTCGTGACCTCTTCAACTGCATCCAGGAACTGAAGAAAAGCCGGAACTAAAAGAAATTTAAACCATATACTCACGTATATCTCAACAGGCTCCACTGTTCCCTGGAGACCTAATGACCTCTCCGACTGCATCCAGGAACTGATATTTTTATACAAATAATTTTTTTTTGCAACATCATTAAAGTCTTTTCATAATGCCTCTTCCATACAGTTGTCTTCATGTTTCTCTCTTTTTCTGAAAGCATTATTTCTTTCTTCACAAATAGTAGTAGCCCTTCCGTATCCCACTAAAGTGGCAAGTATTCTTATGCGATCTGTGTCAATCCATGTCGGCAGGCAGTGCAACTAATGAAGGTGTCACCAATGAACCAGAACCTGTCCTTAACCACCTGCCTCAAATGCACACTTCTGTTAAATGTTTCTGGAGTGTGATCTGGCACATTTTCTTCTTCGCAGTCCAGGGGTGTCAAAACAAGCTGTAGGACTGTGTTACTCTTCCAATTAAGATCTGTGAATTCAGGATCGACCAAGAATGCAGCACATTTTAAATGGAGATGAAGTATGCTGGCATACATCAGAAAACAAGCTCTAAGATTGAATAAATCACAGCCGAAATGAAGTACAGATTTTAAGCTTGCACCTCTTTGGCAAATTTAATATGTAACTCAATGTAAACTTATTGCAAGACAGTTCAAAAAGTTAAAGCTAAGTACACTCTTGTAATTATCTGTTTTCAAACAAATTTGGACTTTATTTATACTTTTTATTAGTTATAAAAATGGCATGATGTAGCTCTTCAATTAATGAAAGCAATAGGCAATTAAAGTCCTACAAAAAGATATGTGTGTTTTTAAACCAATAAAACCTATCAGCCATGCGATCATTTTATAATAAAAAGGGAGGTGGAGCATATTGATAGACTGCTTGACTGTAACACAAAGAAGTGAATTTGGTAAAAGGCTGCAGTCGGCAGAGAACAGTATTTTTTGTCAGCAGTTTAACCTCCATGCCTGTCAACTGTGACCTTTCACCAACCCCAACAAGAACCTGATTTCTTGCTCTTGCTGTTGGCTGCCAGCTGGATGAATGTCGGACTTGACAGCGCATGATTTTACATGAAAAGGGAAAAGATACTGGGAAAAGCATGTTTTGTGCAGATAGTGTACATTTGTTCACTGCTCATTACGGTCTGTTCTTCAGCCTCAGCGGATTGATTGGGTGTGAGCATCTTGTCTTCCATGCAAGGAGGAGGCATTATTGACCTGCATGGGAGCTCTCGTGACCTCTGAATGACCTCCCTTTCACCTGAAATTGACCTTGAAAACAACCCAGGGTTCACCCTGTTTCTCTTTACAAAAAAAGGTCCTATAACAGTATGGGGATTATTGGAATTGACACATTGTGCTTTATCCTTAGACTTTTTTTTCCCAAAGAAGGTAGGGGGTGCATCTTAACACATTTGAAATCCATGCACATTTGAAGCACTCTGTGTTTGTTCAGATTTATGGATCATGCCAAGAAGAATTTGTGCTGCTTGTCGCTAAATTTCACCATTCATCATTATTGATCAGAGCGCACACTCAAACCACACTATGACAATTGCTATTTCACTTGTTATGGGCTGTAATGGGCCAAGGGGATGATTTAAACCTGCACAAAAGCTATCTGTAATTACACATGAATAATCCATGAAGGCTCTTCCAGGGTTTACAGTCAGCTGCCGGTTATTTGAACAGTCCATTGCCAAGATGTTTGTCTGTTCTCTCTCTCGTTCTCATTGCCAGGACCTGGTAAAACTCTGATGTGGCAAATTGGTAAAACAGGCAATATGCCATGCTGGGTTTTTTCTGGTCAAAAGCCGAGTTTTCTCCTTTTCTGAAAATAAATCAGTAAAATTGGAGAGTAATGGAGTGTTGCGTGTCTTTCTGTGGGACTCAATCACTTGATGAACTTGACTGCTTAGCATGGGTGGCTGAGCATATTAACCCTTTGTAGGCTCTGACATCTCATTTTGGAAAACTGGAAACATTTCTTTTAATGACACTTAGGTTTTTTTTAGTGCTATTTATCAGGTTTTTTTTGCTCACAATTGGTTATCTGAAAAAAAATTCATTTCTATTAAAAGTTGCAAGTCATATGGAAATACATCTAGCATGAGTCACAGCAAGAAAAAGTTTCTTATTGCATTTGGTTTTGTTCCTTAATTTGCAGACAACTGCCATTAAAATGCTATCTTTTAGATTGGCCTGTAAGGGATCTTAATCCTTCTCCTTCAGCATCCTAAATTCCTGAATGGAATAAAGTGGGAATCGTGGTGAGATATGTTACTCATAAAGGGTAAATAATTGAATCTGGATTGCTTAGAATGATTAAATCAGCCATTTCCTGCAATGGGCAAGCCTTCAGCTGATTTTAAACAAAGTTGATCGAACCCGGAATCAGAACAGTTAGGTTCAATTGCCTTAACTGTGGTGCTGGAGCTGGATTGTCTGTATTGGAGTTTGATGTTACACTGTTCTTAAATAGCTTTTGAAGTTCCAAGGATAGTCAAAGATGCAAGGAAGAGTGGAATTGACGCTTAATTGCAGGGAAAAACAATTTAAAGAATGTTTTTAACCCTTCGCAGGAAAAAGTGCATGAGTTTTATTTGCAGATTTTGTAGCCTCTCAACTTCCACTTAGTCGTATACAACTTCCTGGGCATTTGTTTGCTACCTTGGTGTAAGTTGGAACAACCTGTAATTATTTTTCCATTTGTTATTAGAAGAATGCTATGAAAAATAAACTGGTGTTAATTTCTTTCGGTCACTAGATACGACTGGCTGCATTATTCAAATGACAATTCTTGCTTAAGTGTCCACATGAACAAGATGTGAAAATGACTGCACTGTGAAATATTTTAAGGCAATTCAGAATCGGGTAATTCAGATTTAGGTTGGGGCAATTCAGTAATTCAGATAAATTGGAAGAGGTGAGTCAATTTTCCTGAGAGAATATGATGTGATTTATTGATATCCTGCAAGAAAGGTAATTGTATTCTTCAAAGAAAATGTTTCCTTCATTACTGAAGAATGTGTCAAATCTTTTCTCCACCTCTTTCGCATTTACAGTTACAAATGGAGGCTTTACATGGGACACAGCAGACTAAGAATTTCTAGTTCAATTCACTCCTAAAATTGGCGCTTGGAAATCATGGCTATTTCCCTATGGAGAAATTGTGCCAGTCAGTGTACATATCATCAGCTTTGCCACCCAATCTGTCGATAAGGAGAGAGAGAAGGTTAGTGACACCTGAAGTAATCAGATGGACTTTCATTAAACAGAATTTTCTGAAACAGCATTCCATTTTTGAGCAAATGGATGGACCTTATTGTTCTCAACTGCTTGCACACATCAATTAGAGTAATTGTGTGCCAAAATTATAATTACAAAACCAGCAGTGGGGAATTGTCCAGATTTTGCAGCTGGGAAGTCTGTGCAGGTGGATTTGCATCTGCCATTCTTCCCTGTATTTCACAATGCAATCAAAACTCAGTTCAATGTTTAGGCTGATGGTAAGATAATGCAGCTAATCAGAACTGAGCTACAAAAATGGATTCAATATTCTTAACCACCTGAGTTTAGCTTGTTGACCTACATAGATTTTTGTTTTCCATACTTTGTGCAGTTGGTAAATAACAGAAAATGATGTCTAACGTAGTGTAAACACACAATAGAAACCAATATTTTATTCTATTATTCCATTAATTGCTGAGACTTATTTCACAAAATCAAAAAAAAAATTTGAGGGTGTGAAATTATTTATAAACTATGTCTAACTTTTCACTAAAAAAACCCCCAAAAAACGATAACATTTCAATAGCATGGCAAAATTCTAAACAGCACTGTAGCCAAATTTGGTCCCAAATTCTACACCGGAGTTGGTGCTCTTAACAACAAAGAAGTAAATTCCTTCTTTTTGATTTAAGTGAAATTTGCCCAGAGTGACCTGAATCTCAGAAAATCCCAAAACATTTCTAGTAGATAAAATTCAAATATAATTGAAAGCCCTTTCCCCAATAACTTTGATTTGGTTCAGCCAGTATAGTACAACATAACTTTTTTGTCATTAATTTAGAAGGCAAACTAATCCATAGAGTATCCTCACATTCATCTTTGAACAACAAGAACCACCAGAATTTTTTTTTTCTTGTCTTCACATCCATTTTGATGACAATTTTTTCACACAGAGAGCAGAACTGCCCAAAATGCAAAATGATATTGCATGAAAAAAATACAAGTATATTCATTTTAAAATAATTATTTTATTTAGAAAACTTGTGCATTGAGAGAGCCCCTTCAAATCAAAAGCTATCACAATATTAGTATAACTTCTGTTGTAAAGAGGCCTCTCAAAAAAAAGAGCTAAAATGCTGCATTTTTAGTCATAACATCAGATGAAGTAAAACAAGAATCGAACTAGGATGGAAGTAGGACTTATGAGCAGAAATAAAAATATTATCCGTCAAGTCACTGTTACTAACAGGATTGTGGCTGCAAAAAAACAAAGAGCAGACTTTAATGGAGCAAAAGGAACTTCATCCCTGCTAGTATAACATTTGTAAAAGAACTTGATTGCAGAGGGCAAATATTAATTTCCTGTGGGCTTAAAGGGATTTCTTTCCGTTAGTAATGAGTTAAATGAAATATTTTTCTTCCTCCACTTAATGCCAAAAATAATTACTTCCAAAGCGCTTAATCTGCAGAAAGTGAAACTGAAGTATATAAATTCTTCTCCTCCCCTTGGGATTGTTTGAGAAAATACACAACTGAAAGACAAGAACAACAAAAAGCTCCCATGTGTTAACGTTGTGCGTATCTGAGAAATATGATGAAAAGAAACCGTGATCTTATCAGTATGTGTATGGTTGCACAAGAAAAACCAGGCAATAAGACACGTTCATTAATCTCCAACATCCTTTAGTGGTAAAGAAATATTTTAGAGGAAAATTTGTTACATTTTTATACTGTGGTTCATTTGTAGGTCACTTTGTAGATGTAACATAGAAAGCCGAAGTGTATCAGTGAAGCGTGGACTTATGTCTTATTGCCTCAATCACCCACTGTGCGGTGCAACAAAGGGAGATTCACATCTTATTCAAGGAACTTTAAACTAAAACCTGCTAAAATTCTGAATGAGTTAATAAAGATTGATTTCAGAAATTGTATTGCTCCTAAGTCTTAAGAATTCAGTTTCTTCATTTCTTTGATTTTATTTTAGACTAAAAGAATAAAAATTCAACAGTAATGATAAGGCAACGTAATTTGTAATAGCAAAAGAGAAACTTGCTTGAAAGGAAACAGGAGAAAGGTAAGAAGGGGAAAGTAAGTATAAAACAGAGCACATTCGTGATTTTTAGGTGAATGAATTAATCAAAGTATGTGAAATCGGTCATGCCATTCTGTTATAAAATCCTTGTGTTATCTAAACGTAACACAAATGAGGTTCATGCATTCAGTTTGCTCAAAGGTCTCTAGTGCATTTACTTGCAACTAAACTAATATATACAGTATAGAGTAATCACCAAATGCTGGAATCATGAAAAGAAATGTGAATGTGCATATTGATCATTCACTGAGGGTCTTCAGCAAAAATGAAAGTTTTCTCAGGAAGGCAATCCAAGAATCTGAAACGTTTTCCCCGGAGCATCGGAGGGCAGGGGGTGACCTGACAGAAGTTTATAAAATCAGTGGAGGTCATAGATAGGGTGAATAACCAAGGTTCTTTCCCCAGGGTGGCATAGAGGGCATAGGTTTAAGGTAAGAGGGGAAAAATTTAGAAGGGACCTAAGGAGCAACATTTTCATACAGACAGTGGTGAGTGTATGGAATGAGCTGCCAGAGGAATTGGTGGAGACTGGTACAATTACAGCATTTAAAAGGCATCTGGAGGCATACATGAATAGGAAGGGTTGAGAGGGATATGGGCCAAATGCTGGCAAATGGGACTAGATTGGTTTGGGATGTGTGGTCAGCGTGGATGAGTTGGACCGAAGGGTCTCTTTCCATGTTCTATGATTCTGTGACTCTGTTTAGTTACAAGTTGAAAGAGTGTCACTGTCTGTCATGGCTCAGTGATGGAACTATTGTGTTCAATCAGAAGATAGCAGATATAGGGCAGCATGGTGGTGCAGTGGTTAGCGCTGCTGCCTCACAGCACCAGGGATCCAGGTTCGATTCCAGCCTCGTGGTAACTGTCTGTTTGCACATCCTCCCTGTGTCAGCGTGGGTTTCCTTTGGATGCTCTGGTTTCCTCCCACAGTCCAAAGATGTGCAGGTCAGGTGAATTGGCCATGCTAAATTGCCTATAGTGCATTAGTCAGAGGCAAATGGGTCTGGGTGGGTTACTCCTCGGAGGGTCGGTGTGGACTTGTTGAGCCGAAGGGCCTGTTTCCACACTGTAGGGAATCTAAATATACATCCCATTTCAGAAACGTAAGCTCATAATTCAGGCAGACACTCCTAGCACAATACCAAGAAAATACTGCAAGGATGAGGGTGTCACTTTTGGGTTAACATCTGAAAACTATGACCACATCAAGCCTTCTCAGGTGATTGCAAAAAAGACCATGATAATTATCCAAGCATCTCGATCAATACTTTTCATTTCATCCTCTTCACCACAATACATTATTGTTTGTGGGACTCGACTGTGACCAAAAATGAATGCTGTGTTTCCTGCTTCACAAAAGTAACTATTTGGTAATAAACCACTTTGAGGCATCTTGAGTCACGCAAGGAGCGATATAAATGCAGATGCTTTCACTCTTCAAAATCTGAATTGGGACGTTAGACTACTAGAATTGATTATGTTCTCAATGACAAAGTCTTTGTCATAAGAGGTATATTTCAAATAATATAATAAATAATAATAACAAAACTGCTTCACATCTGGAAACAAAACTCAACTAATAACTGAAATATAGGGGAGATTTGCTAAAGGCAACTTTATTTGACAAATTTCATTCTTGTTTCTTTGATACCATAGTGAAAAGGGCTGATTAGAGTTATAATGTTGATATTGTGTATATGAACTTTCAGGAAGGCTTTTTCCAAAGTATCATACACTTATTAGTAAAATCAAAAACCTTGGGATTAAAGGGATATCACAGCATGGACACAAACTGACAAAGAGATAGAACAGAGAGCAGTGGTGAATTGTTGTTTTTTTAGACTGGAGGGAAATAAATAGTGCAGTGCTCTTTTTGATGTATATTAATGATGTGGATTTGGGTCGACAGGTCATAATTTAAAAATTTCCAGAAGATATGCATCTCTGAAATATGGTCAACACTGAATACCATTGTAACAGACTACAGGAAGGCATAAAAGATGCTTATCTTTATTTACTTCCTCCACTCATCTGATCCTGTAGGTGATGAAACAGACAAGCACATGGCAGGAAAACTTAATATGAGTAAGTGTGAAATTAAGCGTTTAGGCAGAAAGAATGCAGGGACAATGTGAATTAATGATATAATGATATAGAGCAGAAAATGATCTGTGGATGAATGAACATGTACGTTTGACAGTGGCAAAAGGAGTGGGGGAAACTATTGTTTAAAAACGTAGATTCTACGGCTATATTAACAGAGGAATCAAGTGCAGAAGAATAGAAGTTAAAACTTGAACTGAAGGTTAACCAGTGTTGATGGCATGTTTATTTTTAGGTACTACATGTAAGGAAGGCTGGAAAAATGCTGGAGAAAGGGCAAAGAGAGATTTCATTGGAGTGGTACAAGGGATGAGGAAGTACTGTTATGTGGTGAGGCATAAGAAGCTGGTGTTGTTCTCATTGGAGCAGAAAAGTGAAGAGATTAATTGCAATTATTCAAAATCATGTACAGTTTTGATATAGAAAAATAAGAAACAATTGTTTTAATTGGGAGAATAGTTGGCAATCAAAGAGCATTGATTTCACGTAATTAGCAATAGAACCAGAGTGCCAAGACATTTTTCAGCCATCTATTTGTTGTGTTCCAGAGTGCACCACCTGAAAGAATGTTAGGATGTTCATAGTTCCATGAAAGTGGAGTTGAGGGTAGACACAATTATGAAGAAAGCATTTGGTATGCTTGCCTTTCTTGGTCGGTGCATTGAGTGTAGGAGTTGGGAGGTCTTGTTGCAGCTGTTCAGGACATTGGTTAGATCAGTTTTGGAATATTGCATTCAATTCTAGTATCCCAGCTATAGAAAAGATGTTGTGAAATTGAAAGAGTTCAGAAAAGATTTATAAGGATTTTGCCAGGGTTGGAGGAGTTGAGCCACAGGGTGAGGTTGAATAGGCTGGGTCTGTTTTCCCTGGAGCGACGAATGCTGAGGGATGACCTTATAGAAGTTTATAAACTCATGAGGGGCATGGATAGAGTGAACAGCCAAGGTTTTTTTCCCCAGAGTAAGGGAGTCCAAAACTAGAGGGCATAGGTTTTAGGTGAGAGGGGAAAGATTTAAAGGGGACCTAAGGGGTAACATTTTCATGCAGAGGGTAGTACATGTATAGAACAAGGTGCCAGATGAAGTGGTGGAGGCTGGTACAATTACAGCATTTAAAAGGCAACTGAACAGGTACATAAATAGGGAGGGTTGGAGGGATATGGGCCAAATGCTGGCAAATGGGACTAAATTAATTTAGAATATCTGGTCAGCATGGACGGGTTAAACCAAAGTGTCTGTTTCCATGCTGTACAGCTCCATGACTCTAAGAAAATTCAATAACATCATTCAAAAGAGAATTAAATAAATGTTTGATGTGAAAAAAATCCATGATAGCATCAAGAATTTGGATTAACTGTATTGTTCTGCCAAAGAGTCATCAAAACAACAAAAACTTACACTTTTAATGGCAGATTTAATAATAATAATAAATGTCAAGGTTCTTCACAGACACAATGGATTGGCTGACCTTGTGCATCATTCAGTGATTCAAGGTAGTGTCAAAAGTAAAGAATAACCTAGATATAAATAAGTAGTTCCTCTTAAATTACATTTACATGTTTAATACAATCAATTAACAAACCTGATGCAAGAGCACAAAGTCATCTGAGATGTATGTTGATTTCAGACATTTATCTCAAGTCTAACTAATCTGGTAGTGATTCTCTCCTGTAAACTGAACAATTATCTGGCAAATAAGCTTTAGTGGGTTAAGTGTAAGCACAGACCTTTAAAGACTCTTGTGAAACCTGTTCTTTGGAAGTCCCTCAGGGCTGAGGATGACTTGCTCACACTTTCAGGGAGGGGTGAGTTGGGTTCAGTTCTGCTATGACTAAATACTCCAGCCCTGGAGCCACAGACTCCACCCGAAGTAGGGTCGGTGGTGTTTGAGGAACCAGTGAGTGGGGTATATTGGATTCTGTATGGTTTGATCTCCACATGCTTGACTTGGTGATGCTTGAAGTGGTTGGCGCCTTCGTAGATGCTTCTTCTCCAGCTTGTGCATTCTAGGGTAAGTGATTCTGACATCTCAATGGAGATGTTGCTCTGGTCTAGAGAGGCCTTCAGGGTGTCCTTGTAGTATTTCCTCAGATCTCCTAGTGATCACGTACCATTGAGGAGCTCAGAGTAGAGTACATGTTTAGATAGTTTTCTATCGGGCTTACAGACCTCAGATGCCCATCATTGGATCTTATCATGTCTGCCCTTGATACTGGATATATTGGCCTGGGAGAGGACACTCATTGATATGTCAATCCTGCTAGTGGATTTACAGGATTTTGTGAAGACAGCATTGGTGATATCTCTCCAATGATTTGTGGCGTTTGCTGTTCATGGTCATGTTTCTGTAACATAAAAGAGGGCGGGAACTATGGTCCTCTGTAGGCCATGAGCTTGGTATTAGATTTGAGGTCTCAGTCTTCAAGTTTTTTGTTCCTCAGATGTCTGAAGGCTGCACTGGCTCATAGGAGACAATGGTGGATTTCATCATCAATATCTGTTGGCACCGAGAGAAGTCTCCTGAGGTATGGGAAATGACCCAGCTTGTCCAGGGGCATGCCACGGATTTTGATACGGGTCAGCGTTATGTGATCGGAGCAGACTGGTGGAGAACCTTCATTTGCCAGATGTTTAGTCTGAAGTCCCTTGTATTGAATTATGTGGCATAATTTTATATTTATATTATAATAATTATTATATAAAATGATATTCCAGGGATGACAAACTTCAGTTTTGCAGATAGATTAGAGAAGTTGTAAATTGTTTTCCTTAGAGAGGAGAATCAGAGGATTATTGAATTCATAGAGTATGGAAATAGGCCATTTGACCAATTGAGCCCACACTGACCCTCTTACGAGCATCCCACCCAGACCTACCCCCTACCCTATTCCTGTAACCCTGCATTTCCCATGGAATTGAACTCTGGTCCCTGGTGCTGTGAGGCAGCAGTACTAACCATTGAGTTTTCAAACTCAGAGTGGCCTAGACAGAATAGATCGGAAGAATGCCACTCATAGGCAGATGGAGAAGCAGAGGGCATAGATTTATAATGTTTTGCAAAACAGCAAATGCAAAATGAGAAGAAAACCATTTTGCACAGCAAGTGTTTAGAATCTGGAATTCACTACCTAGATGGTCTGACAGAAACAGGTTCAATTAGGGCATTCGAGAGCGCATTCAATGATTATTTAAATAGAAACAATGTGCACAGTTACATGGAAAATGCAGGAAACCACTTCTGATTCTGATTTTGTGAAACTGGTGGCGTATACTTTCATGCTGAAACAATTCTGTACTCAGAGGGTTAATCAGCAGTCTACACTTCTTTCTACGCTGTGTCCCCAAAAGCATGGTATATGTACTCAGTCTCACACCACTGTACAGGTCAATAATCTCTTAATATCTACTTCAAGTAATTTATGTTGAAGAAAGGGAATACGTCCAGGCCAAGCCTTTTTCTTCATTGCTTATGTCTCCAAATGTTGCTTTTACTAAATGTAAACACTGTTGACTTGCAATCATGAGTAAAACTGACACACAGTGTAAAGATTAATGGCAACATCACAGTAAGCTGTTCAAGCATGTTATTTTGTTTAACATTCGCAGCTGACAGTGCGGTGAATTGTGGAATGGCATGGCCGGGAGTTTTGTTTTTGTTAAAGATTTTAAACCATGTGAGATGGTAAATGTAGAATCCCGCTGCATCTTCTGGCCTGAGAGAACAAAGTCATCTTACAGCTCTATGAGGTCGCTGAATTACGTTTTCATATTGTATTGCGGCCACACTTGGAGTATTGTGAACAGTTCTGGTCACCACATTATAAGAAGGATGTGAAAGCTTTGGAAAAGGTGCAGAGGAGATTTACTAGGGGTTGCCTAGTATGGAGGGAAGGTCTTACAAGGAAAGGCTGAGGGTTTTGAGGGTGTTTTTGTTAGAGAGAAGAAGGCTGAGAGGTGACTTAATAGAGACATATAAGATAATTAGAGGGTTAGATTGGTTGGACAGAGAAAGCCTTTTTCCAAGTATGGTGACATAGAACATAGAACATAGAACAATACAGCACAGAACAGGCCCTTCGGCCCACGATGTTGTGCCGAATATTTGTCCTAGCTTAAGCACCCATCCATGTACCTATCCAATTGCCGCTTAAAGGTCTACCACTCTACCACTCCCACAGGCAGCGCATTCCATAGATATAGGACAGATGTCAGAGGTAGTTTCGTTACTCAGAGAGTAGTAAGGGTATGGAATGCTTTGCCTGCAACAGTAGTAGATTCGCCAACTTTAAGTACATTTAGGTCGTCATTGGACAAGCATATGGACGTATGTGGAATCGTGTAGGTTAGATGGTTTCAAATGGTATGACAGGTCGACGCAACATCGAGGGCCGAAGGACCTGTACTGCGCTGTAATGTTCTATGTTCTATGAACTCTATGGTTACACACGTCGGGTTGGCTACTGAGGAATGCAATTTGTTCAAAATGAGTTTGTGGCAGTAACTATTTGATTCTCCCTCCAACTTCAAAAGACATTTATGCATCTGAGTTAGCCAATGGGGAGGCACTTCTGCTGCCATGACCATTCATGATCCTTCGACGTATCAGTGTCTTTCCTCTTATCTCTATCTTTTAAACACAAACTAAAAAAAAAGTGTTTATTCATATTGGATGAAATTTAACGTAAGGATCATGTGGCCATCATGGCATCTTAGGATGCCTTTATTACTATGTGATGGAGCTATTTGCATCAACATAGTTACATTAACAGAACAACAATGTTGTTTCCATAATTATATAGAGTTACATAGTATTTAAAACACAGAATTGCACATCATTCAGCCAAACTAATTTATGCTAGATTTTATGTCCCAAGACTCTTTCCACTGGACCTTTATTCCTTCAATGTTCTGGAGCAATGTCCTAGAACTTGTTACATTGTAGATACTCCTCATTAAATGGGCTGCAGTTGTTCAAACAAAAGGCCTATCACAACATTCTTGAACTGAGTGTATGCATATGTTGGCTAAGAAAGTATCTAAGTCTTTAATTTGTGCAAAGCTAATTTAGTTTATAGCTTTTAGATGGCACTAAAGTGAAATCTGCTGTTTAAATTCTGTAGTTGCTTGTTTTGATCAGGTTTTTCTTCTAAGTTCATTAAAAGATCAGCATGAGTAAAGAAAAACTCAAACTGGATTCTCATTAATTGATTCAGATAGGCCCTTTGTGTTTGGAGCAACGTAATTAGACAACTCAATGTGACTTAGCATTTAAACACGATGTACAAGAGTGTTGGAGTTGAGTGTCTCAAAGAGTGGAGTGGAGATAAAGTGAAGATTTTTGTTGCTTTTGCAAAAGTAAAGCAATTGATATTGAATAGGATTGGTAAGCATTTCTCGTCGTTAAAACCAAAGTAAGGTTTGGTAATGCTCTAGGCTTTTCTGTCTTCTTAGAAGCAGCTTCTAAGTTATAAAATTGATCTTGGGGCTGAAATATTTGCAAGTATAAAGAATGGAGGCTCTTCAATTGTAAAGAACAGAGATACTTGAGTGATTCATTATTATAAATAAGATATAACAGAGATGGCAGGTCACTGTGCAGCAATGACAGTGAGTAGTAGCTGCTGAACACCCTGGTGATCCAGGGCAGACATATTCATAGCAACTGTCTCTAGTTCAAATAATTTTGGATCTAATTTGAGGAGCTGAAGTCTCTGTGCCACATCAGAGAGGAGGAAGGATACCTAGACACTGTGCTCTCGAAAGTAGTCAAATCCTTAGATTAGGTCATTCAAACTTGGCCTATGATCAAGGGTATGACTACAGGTGAGACTGTCCTACAGTTACAATATCTTGAAAACTGTATGGACAAGGTCAAGGACTTTGGAAAGGATAGCGAACTGACTCTAACACCATGGTATCTACAAACATTCAAGTGAGGGGAGGAAATAGGAATGTGACAGAGGACAGTATAATTAGAGGGATAGATACTGTTCCCTGCAGTATGCATGTGAGTCATGAAGGCTGTTGGCTGCCTTGTGCTAGGATTAAGGACATCCCCAAGGGGCTGAGGAGGAGCTTGAAGTGAAAGGGGAGGAATCCAGTGGTTGCTGCCCAGGTTCATACTAATGATATTGGTATGAACTGAGAGGAAATTCTGTTGAAAAAATTTAAACAGTTAGGAGCCACACCTAAAAGTAGAACCACCAAGATGTTTTTTTCTTAAAACACTCCTAGGATCTGGGCAGCAACGTTTATACCTTGTTGCCCTTGAGAGGGTAGTGATGAGCTGCCTTCTGAACCACCACAGTCTATGTGCTGTAGGTAGATGCACAATTTTGTCAGAAAGAGAGTTTCAGGATTTTGACCCAGTGACACTGAAGGAATGGTGATACTTTACTAGTCAGGATGGTGAATGATTTGGGGGAACTTGAAATTGATGTTTCTACATATCTGCTGCCCATGTCTTTCAGATGGTAGTGGTCATGGGCTTGCAACGTGCAAGGAGCTTTGCTGAATTTCTACAATGCATCTTGTAGATAGTACACACTACTGTTACTGAGCATCAGTGGTGGATGGAGTGGATGCTTGTGGATGCAGTGTCTAACAAGTGGGCTGCTTTGTCCTGGATGATGTCAAACTTCTGGAGTGTTGTTGGAGCTGCACACATCCAGGCAAGTGGAAGTATTCCAAAACATTCCTGACTTGAGCACGGAAGATGCTGGCTGCATTTAGACATGGACTGCTTCAGTATCTGAGGAGTCACAGATTATATGAAGGCAAGTGGTGAGGTTGACAAACAGGGAAGAATCTTCCAGGGGTATGAGTAATGTGAGCTATAGCCACTCTTATGGCAGAATCAGGTGATGAGTCCAGCAAAGTCCATCTCAATGTTGAGATCATCTCACTTTCTTTTCCATGCTTTTCACTAATGGCAAGCTTCTTGCTAAGCAGTGGTAAGCTGCCAATTGACACCCATTATTGATTTTGAAATGCCCTTTAATGCTACAACTCACCTCAATTATATTCACATTCTCGTCTTATAAACTCACCAAACAAACTAGACATCTGCAAAACTCGACAAGAATATCAGAATGGGTACTTGGCAATTTCTGCATGCCATTTGCTCCAAACTACCTACATATTGTACAATGGCCAATGACCTTTCAGGGCATGATACTCAGGCACAAGCAGATTTCCCCACTCCTTCTCCACGGTCATTGCTATCTGTCACCTCCCAACCCATCATGCTCATCTGGATACTTCTACCCATGCACTAGCAGTGCACTCTGGCAACCCAGATTGCCATTGCCCGGCTCACCAGCAACATGCCTTGAAAAGCCCAGGGGGCCAGGTAGCCCTGTTTGCAGACACAATGGATGAGGCTGCACCTCAGGCTGTTCACATGCTCTCCAAGAACTCACTCAGTGAGTGCCTACTCGCTTACTCATACTGACTGACATTGTTTAGACATCCCAGTCCAAATAATAATATGGTAAAGAAGAGCCTTAATCATAAAGCTTAAATTTCCATAGGATTGGCATTTACTATACCAAGCACACCAATAATAATCAGTCCATTGCAAAAGTGGTTAACTTTGTGAAGTTTTCTGTAAAATATCTGTTTTGTTCAATGTGGTCTTCTTTCCTATTTGGATTGAAATGTTCAGCACTTCATGAAATGGCCTTGTTGTGCACAATAGCAAGCTAGTTATTGTTGTTGTGGTACAAAGATTACAGGCAACTTGAAGAAGTCACATTACTTTTTGACAGCCCTGGCTATGTGATATAAGCAGTCTCTCCCTGTTGTCTTGCTTTTGTTGGATTTTTGCAAAATGATCGGTGTTAGGGCAGCTCATCTGTACCTATAAGCCTTGGGAAGATATGATCAGAGAATTCTCTACAACTCAGTGCTTGACTGCTGCTCTCTTTTTCTTCTCGACCCACCACACCCTGCTCTCCACTTCCAACCTCCAAAGGTGCCTCAAGAGGCACTGCATGGAGATTTGACCCAGGATGATCTGCAACTGTCATCACATGTATCACGACCTACAGGCACCTGAGATGCAAACAAATGTTTAACTGCAAGCAAAGAGGGGGCATTTCTCACTAACCTTTTTGAGTCTTAACAATATTGGTTGGAGTTTGAAATGACCTTTCTAGAAACAAAAATCTGCAGTTTATTATCCTTGTGGTCGCATGTTTTTTTGGTTAATTTCATTTTTTAATGTAACAACTGTGTCAAAACTGTTTTCCTTAGAAGATAATACTGTAAAACAAAGCAGAGTGGAGGGTTATTATGATTCTCATTGCAAACAAATGAAACATTGAATATTTATCTCTTACTTCTCTGTAAGTTAAAGCTCACCACAGGCTACATTCTTCACCTTTGTTGATAAGGCACATCATGAGAAAAGATTTGTTGAACTACATTCAATGCGTGTGGTCATCCCAGAACCTGCTGAACTTTTAAACTTAATGCAGCTGTTCTACCATCATTTGCTGACTCCAGTAAATTATAAACAACCAACACTCCCTTATTGAGCACGCCACCAGCCAAGACCAAGTCAAATGCAAGAAATCTCAATGAACCGATTCTTAAAGCTCAAAGTCAATGCAACAAATATACATTCAGTAAAAATAATGCGGATCATACTGTGACCGATTTCCCTCCATTACAACAGTGACTACACTTCAGAAATGCTTCATTAGTTAGTGTTTGGAATGCTGTGGTCACAGAAGGTGCCATATAAATGCTGCTACTCATTACTGAATCATCTTTCTGATACATCACTTGGAACCACAGTAGGTTGATGAATAAATTGTTGTGAGATCGATTCATCTGATGAATATCTTTCCACATTTTTATCATATCTCAAATGGTTAAATTGTGCACACTTTAAGTACAAACAATTTCAGGCACACCTTGCATTACAATGTTTTCTGATTTTAGACAGAGCCATGGCTGGGAAGCTTTGGCTATGCAGTGAATTCAACTTCAATTCATTTAAAGTGGAGTCTTCAGTACAAAATAAAAGGATTTCATATCAGTAGACAATTATTGGCCTTTGGAGCTTTACATACTGACAATGAACCTGAACCTGAAAGGAATTTAGTGCTGAGGATAGAAATTTTGGTCAGGGTGTGGGGCAGGGTGGGTGTCGACGGTGGGACTGACCATCTGGGCAGAAACACCCATTTTTTGATTTTCCATATTTTGGAAGACTACTTGTAAAGTGTCTTCATTGACATAACTCATAACATTGTGAACTGACCTTAGGGGTATGTCACGGGACCTTTTTCAGATTTATGAGGAATTTCATCCAGATTTTTCATGGAAAACCAGTGGAAATGATCTCTGTTAAAAGAAAACGGCAGAAAAATAAAATTCCTAATTTTACAAATGTGGAAAAAGGGAAATTATGCTATTAGTTATGTGTCATAAAGGTGTAAAACAAAGCATTTTAAGTCAATTAAAATGACACTATAAATAGAGAGCAGAGCAATATTTTCTCCAAAATAGGCATTGTCATGTATTTCCATCTAATTCTGTCAAAACCTTCAAATTCACATCAACGTGCCGGATACATTTTATTTCTGATCATTGCACTAATATATCTTTTGACAAACTGACGTAAGTAAAAAATAAAAAACATAATATCATACCTGATTGAGGTCCCAGGAGCCCTAGAATGCAACTACATGAACTTAAGGAAGTTAGTGTAGTATAGAGTTTAAGTTTGACGAAGCAATGTCCAGATGAGACAATATAAATCATAACAGGATGTGATGTTGCTTTGTCCTGTAACCTCATGACAAGATGAAGCCACAGTAACATGTTTCTTAAAAGTTAGTAATAAAGTCATTGAATATTGACCCATAATGTAGTATAACGGAAAGAAACTTGTGATCAAAAATGACAGCATGGAGCAGAATTTCACCAGACGGCCAAACAAATTTGAGAGGGGACCTTTCCCAATCTGTGTAATTTAAAAGAGGTCGCAAGCCACAATACTTTTGGTCCAGGGATGGAAGGCAGAATAGAATTCGATCTGGTGGTTCCAGAAATGATTTAGAAGTGATCACATAGGTTGGTGAATGTTGACGTAGACTGAATAGAAAGCCTGTCTCACTTCTTTGCTTCAAGCTGTCTGAACTCCTCACCACCCAGACACCAACCCCTCACCACATCTATTCCTGATGCCAATAACCCCATACAACTTCAATTCCCCTTTTACAGCTCCTATGTCTTCCATGCCCACCCATCCAGTATGCACTATAAAAACAATATTTAACATTGTCAAGTTTTGAAATACATTTTCAAATTTGGAAATTTGCATTGAAAAGAAACTTCTGATAAAAAAATGAAAACATTATTCTAACAGATCCATTACATTATCAGTACGTACGTTCTGCCTCAGTTTTGACCTCTTTATTATGTCCAAATCAACAAACAGACATTGAAAGAAAGCATCTCAACAAATAATTATTTATTATAGCCTCATAAAGCTGTCAATCTGTCGAAGTTATCACTCCGCGTCCCCTTCAAAAGCAGGACTTTTCTAAGCAAATTCATATGTGACTCCTAGACATCATGTCATCTGTTATAAGTTGAACTCTATCAATGGGAACAAATGATGAGACATTGGTTTCTCCTAATGACCACAGCATGCATGCTTGGCTGGACTACATCCAGACATAAAACATATGAATTAGGAACATTAGTGGGCCATTCAGTTTCCCAAGACTTCTCAGCTATTCAATAAGATCAAGGTACTCTGACTGGGATGTCAGCTGCCATGTAACCGCAACAGCCGTTGACTCCCTTGTTATTCAAGAATCTATTAACCCTGTTTTTAAAAAAAATGTCTCTTCTTCCACTGCTGCCTGGAAAAGAGAATTCCAAAGACTCATGGTCGTCTGAATGAAAAATTTCTTCTTATCTCCATCT
Organism: Chiloscyllium plagiosum; assembly: GCF_004010195.1. Taxonomy (NCBI): domain Eukaryota; kingdom Metazoa; phylum Chordata; class Chondrichthyes; order Orectolobiformes; family Hemiscylliidae; genus Chiloscyllium; species Chiloscyllium plagiosum. The sequence continues at coordinate 49,373,400 of NC_057711.1, forward strand.
GAAATGGCAACTTCCTATTTTAAGACTGTGTTCCTTAGTTCTAGTCTCTCCCACAAGCCATTACTCATCATCGTCACTGTCAATCTATTAGAATCTTATTTGTTTCAGTAGGATTCCCACTCAACCTTCTAAATTCCAATAAATACAGCTTCAGCATGTCCAACAATGACTGATGAGAAACTCCCCTCATCCCAGTTGTCAAATGAACCATCTCTGAATTGCCTCTTATACATTTATATCATTGATCTCAGTAATAACACATAACTGGGGCAAAATATCCCTACTTTCCTAATCCACTTACCTTGTCAGAAACAGCAACATGCTGAAACCCTTGTCGTACCTGCAAACTAACTTTAGGTGATTTGTGGGACAGCATGGTGGTTTAATAGTTGGTATTGCTGCCTCAATGTGCCAGGGACCTGCATTCGATTCCAGTCTTGGGTGACGATCTGTGCAGAGTTTATGCATTCTCCCCACATCTGTGTGGTTTCCTCTGAGAAAACAGTATGTTCTAACCTCAGAAGTCTGCACAATGACAGGAAATATTAAAGGGAGTATGGAGCCCTACACTATGAAGACTTATTTTACATGGTAACCTTTGAAGTGGCACCTTCTGGCAATTCAAGTGCAATACATTTACATAGATCCTTAAATAAGTTAGTCAAACATGATTTCAATTTCATTAAAAAACAGGCTGACTCTTTTTGGTTGCATTGAGATTTTCTAAGTTTCCCAATATGTCCTCTTTAATAAAGACCCCAGTATTTTCCCCATGACAGATGTTAAGAAAACCATCCAGTAGTTTACTGCTTCCTTATCCCTAGCCCATTCTTAAATAGAGGAATTACATTCAATATTTTCCAAAATAATAGGACCTATCTGGGTGCTCTGGTTTCCTCCCACACTCCAAAAATGTGCAGGCTAGGTGAATTGGCCATGCTAAATTGCCTGTAGTGTTAGGTGAAGGGGTAAATGTAAGGGAATGGGTATGGGTGGGTTGCGCTTTGGCGGGTTGGTGTGGACTTATTGGGCCGAAGGGCCTGTTTCCACACTGTAAGTAATCTAATCTAATCTAATCTAATCTAATATCCTGAGTCTAAAGAATTTTGGAATAATAACACCAAAGCATCTATTATTTCATAAACCAAATCATTTAAACTCAAAACGTGGTGTCATTTGAACTTGAGGACTTCTTAGCTTTTAGTTCCAGTAATTTTTGAGTACCTTTTCACAGTTCCCTAGTTCCCTGGAAATGTAACATTCCCTCCCTTCCTTACACTTCTCAACTAACAAATATTTTTGGCATGTTTATGTAGCACCTGTTTTGTGGACAATACAATGTTCCTATTAATTTCACCTGGCATTTCCTTATTTTCCATTACTAAATTGCCAGATTCTATCTCTAAAGGACACTCACTTTACTTACTCTTAGTTCTTTTTAAATACTTGCAGAAACTCTTAATTCTTGCTTTTATATTTCTAGCTAACATTTCCTCATACTCTAATATCTCCCTGTTTCTTGATCCTTTCATTTTTTTTACCGTTCTTTATATTCTGTCCAATCTTCCAGCTTGCCACTCTTCTTTGTGGAAATGTATGCTTTTTCTTTCAATTGTTCTTCACTTTCTTTCCGTCCATAGTTAAATGCAAGCATTTTTCCCTTCTTGTGTAGTCTTTATTCTTCACTGGTTGTACCTTTTCTGTGTATTCTGAAATACCTCCTTAAAAGTCTGCGACTCCAGCTACTGCCCTATCCTGTAGCATAATTTCCCAGTTCACTTTAGCCAACTCTGTCTTAATGCTCACATAATGGTTTAGATTTATTTGAGTTTTAGATCTACTCATCTCTTCCTCAAACCGAATATGATATTGATTATATATTATGATCATTGCTACTTAGGACATCTTCACTATATCATTAATTAATCGTGTCTCATTGCATGACCAGATGAATATAGCCTTTTTTGATTCATTCATCGCTGCCAACCAACATTTATTGCTCTTGTGAAGTTGGTGGTGAGCTGCCTTCTTGAATCGCTCTAGTCCAAATGCTCTAGGCTGACCCACAATGCCCTTGGGACAGAATTCCAGGATTTTGAGCCAGCGACAGTGAACAGTGATATATTTCCAAATCAGGATGGTGAGTGGCTTGGAGGGGAACATGCAGGTGGTGGTGATCCCATATATCTGCTGCCCTTGTCCTTCTGGATGGAAGTGGTCATGGGTTTGGAAGGTGCTGTCTTAGGATCTTGGGTGATTCCTTGGTAAAAAATCTTGGATGACCCTTCTCAATGGTTAACTCTAGAACACACTTTTCTTAGAAACTGCCTCCAAAACACTTCATGAATTCATCATCTAGGCTATCTTTGCCAATCTGATTCATCAAATGTTTGTGCAAATTAAAATCATCCATGATTGTCACCGTACCTTTCTCAAAAGCCTTCTTTATTTCTTCCTATACAGCTTGTCCTGATGTATGCTACCTGTTAGAAGGCTAACACACCACTTTCACGAGGTACTTCTTTACAAGTTATCATCTCCACCCAAACTGATTCAATTTCCTGATTGACAGAACTAAGGTAGTTTACTATTATACCAATTGTCAGAGCCACCCATCCATCTATCCTAGCTTCCTTTCCTTGTTAAATGTCATATACCCATCAATATTTAGGTCCCAGTTATTGTCATCTTGTAGCATATCTCTGTAATGTTGACCAGATGATATATATTTATTTCTATTTGTGCTTTCAATTTATTTGTTCTGTTACAAATGCTACATACAATCAAATACCAGAGACTAAGTTTTGACTTTGTACTTCTCTTGGAATCTTTAGCCTTATCGGCTAGTTCATTCTTAGTTTTGTACTCTCTGTCTCCTCATGCCATACTCTGATTTCCCTTATTGCTGCCTTGCTCTCTTGGCTTCCCTTTTCTAGCAATTTATCACATCCTCCCAAATCTTATCCCTTATCGCCACTATTTAGTTTACAGTTGTCTTTACTATCCCAGTTGAATGACTTACCATAACACTGATCCTGGCACAATTCAGGGAAAGACCATTCAAATGTTACACTTTCTAGTCTCCAGAGTATTGGTGCCAGTGATCCAAGAATGAATATGCATTTCTCCTCCACCAATATTTAAGCAATTCATTCTGCTCTCTAATCATATTCACCCGATACCAGTTTATTCATAGCTCAAGTAGTAATCCTAAGATTGTTATCTTTGAGGTTCTGCTTTTAATTTAGTCCCTGGATGCTCATGTTCCTTCAGCAGAGCTTCTTTCCTAGTTGTACTAATGTTGTTGGTACGTATATGGACCATGACGTCCAGCTTCGTCCCTTCCCATGGCAGGTTCCTCTCCAGCTCAAAGCAGATGGCCTGAACCCTGGTATCAGCATGTTGAGTGTTTCAAAAAAAATCTCAATGATTCTTGTAGGCTTAATGTGACGATGGGGTAATATTGGGTACGGCATAAGGAATGGAATAGTCCGGAGAGTTGTAAAGGAGACCAGTTGTATGGAGGTATGAGTAGGACTTTAAAGGTGAATTTGGATGGGTATCTAAAACTCATGAGTTGGGTTGCTTTCCCAGAGAACTGAGAAGTTCACCTAACTTGCTTGTCTCTGCAAACCTGAGAAAATCCACAAACCTACTCCCCTCTTCAGGAGTCTTTCCCATGACTCAAGCCCACACAACCCCAATCTCTGCTTCTTCACCATGAAAAATAACACAGGTGGACACTACCAGGCAGGAAGTAAGACCACAACATCAGAAAATGTTCTGATTCACAATTCCTGCTTCATTAATGAAATCTGACTCAACATGTTAGAGATCTGAATTAACAGAGAATCAGGGAAACAAAATATGAATGAGGTGATGGTACTAAAGTTATTCAAGATTCAAGATAGGCAAAGGAGCAGGAAGGATAGATTTTGAGCATTGTCTCAAATTGAATTGTCAGAGACATAGTTAACCCTAATAAAGGGCAATTTAAGAATCATATCAAGAATTTCCTTTTTACACAAGATGATAAATAGGTGAAATGGAGTCCTGGAAAGAATAGTTAAGATTAAAAAGTCTGAAATAATTTGATTAAAATGAGTGGCTGCTGTAAAGACGAGAGGAAGTTTCAGAATGGACGAATTAAGATAATCTGATTTTTAAAAATGATCTTTTGAACTGCTGTGTGATTGTTTCAAGTCAATGGGATAACTAATAGTCATGATTTGGAGATGTCGGTCATGGTGTTCCCATATATCTGCTGCCCTTGTCCTTCTGGATGGAAGTGGTCATGTGCAAATTAAAATCATCCATTGGGGTGTACAAAGTTAAAAATCACACAACACCAGGTTACATATTGTCTAGCTAACCCTAGAATGCAACTTTTTAAAAAAAGGTTTTGTGATTTACACATGAAAGAAGTGAAACTATCACGGTAGTCTACCAGATGAAAGGCTTAACAGACAATCAATTTTTCAATGTATAATTTCAGTTACATCACACTGTAAATTGTTGCTATAAATTCTGTGTGTTAGGATTGAGCCCTCCACTACCACCTGATGAAGGAGCGATGCTCCGAAAGCTACTAGTGTGCCTCCAATTAAACCTGTTGGACTATAACCTGGTGTTGTGTGATTTATAACTAATAGTGTTCATCATACAGTCCCACATAAGGATATCTAGTTTGTACAAAGGCAGTTGGATTTGCTTCCACATGTTGGGAGAAAATTCAAACTAGATGTCTGTGTTCTTTTTTAAGAAGGATGGAAAACAAAGGAAATGCAAGTTATCACTGGTCACCATCAATATGCCCTGCCAGCTTTACTGTTCAAGAGTTGGTGAGATTCTGTGAATAGATCACTATCTTGCCCACCCTCTGAACCAGAGGCCCAGGGGTCGAAATAGCACAAGACTTACATTTATGGGAAAAAAACTACAAAAGATTGCAGTCCACAACGCATGTTATTAATGAATACAGGCTGTGCTACAAAGACAGTCAGAGGATAATGTGCTTGCATTATACAGCTGGTTTTGTAGAAATTGTCCCTGAGGTGTAGAAATTGTCTCTTCAAACTTGTTAACATGTAGAGATCTGTATTATTTTGTGCCTGAACACAAGCTTTAACTTTTAATGTCAATTCCTAGACAGTTAGTTGCATTGAAAAATGTCAACAGCTTCTGACATCTGATGATTTACAAGAGTTAAGAGAATGAAATCTGGGAAAATTCACTTCAGTGGTTTCTGATGTGATTGTTAACTCATCTTGAGGAAAATCAATTAACATGTAACTTTGCAGTCAACAATACAATTGGAAATCATGCATAGTTTGCAGCAGCCTAGGTTATCATTAGCATGTGTGAATTTGTGAGTAGCCAGTCTCTTCCCAGTGGCAATGCCAACACATCCTAGACTGCCTGGAGCAAACCTCTTGTTTGTCACACTGGCCCCATTAGTAAAGGCTGTGTGTCATCTGGCCAAGGAGCTGTGTACATGTGGTGGGTGACAAAAAATTTAATGATTACAACATCAGAGGAGATGAGCTGCTCCTGCCCTCTCCACCATGAACAAATGTGTAGTTACTGTCAGGAAATATAAGGACTAAAGTTCTGAGGCCGAGTCAGACACAGTTCTGTCATTTAAAAAAATAACAAGTGCTATGTTTTCTATGCAATGTGAACAGCAGGATCCTGGCTATGACTTTTTGTCTGTGTTTTTAAGTCTGATAATTATATAATGCTACTACTGCAGATATCAGTGGTACATGAAATTAAAACACTTGTGCAAGCAAAAATAGTGCCCTACAGAATAAGATGGGAGATCAAATGAAATTAGCTAGAGTTTGATCAATGTGACATACTATATTCTAATTCTCAGTAGTTACATATCAATAAAGTTCCAGTTATTTTGTCACAGTCTTTTAATGCTAATGTCTCCATGCATGGCCAACAGCACCCAACGTCCCAGCTGGCTGTGTCCATAACTGATGACTTGACTTGTGTCAAGGGCAAGTGGCATTCTAATGGTTTTCATAGGGTTCATGTTCATAAATCAAAGAACTATCACAGAACAGAAGGAGACCATTTGGCCCATCATGTCTGCACCAGCTTTCCGAATCAGCAATATGACTTAGTGCTATCTCCTATCTGTTCCCCATTTCCTTGCATATTGTTTTGACTTCAATAATCGTCTAATGCCATCTTGAATTCTTCAATTGAACCTGTCTCTCCACAATTCCAGGCAATGCATTACAGACCTGAGCCATTCATTGTGTGAAACAAAATTCCCACAGTACATTTGCTTCTTTTGTAATTCATCAAATTTGTCTCTCTTGTTCTTGATTCTTTTATAGCAGGGTCTACTCGATCAAGGCCCCTCCTGATTTTGAAATCTTCCATTGCATCTCTTCTTAGTTGTCTTTCCTCCAAGGAGAACAGTCCCAACCTCTCCAATCTATCCTCATTCCTGGAATCATTTTGTAAATCTCTTCTGCATTGTCTCCAATATTCACACATCCTTTGTATAATGTGGCATCCAGAACTGTGCACAATTCTGAGGTCTAATAGGTGTCTTATACAAGCATAACCTCCTTGGTCTTGTATTCTATGCACCAATTAGTACATCCCTGGATACTCTGTGCTTTATTAACTGCTCTCTGCACCTTCCCTGCCAGCTTCAGTGATCTGTGCAGAGACACAAAGGTCCTTCTGCTCCTGAACTCCATTTCAAATTACACATTTTTTATTCTGTCTGTCCATGCTATTCTCTGCATTGAATTTCGTGCTCCACACATCTACCCATTTCACCTGTTTGTGTCCTTTTAAGATTCTACACTACCCTCATAGTTTACAATGCTTCTACGTTTTGCATACTTCTCAAACTTCAAAATTTTCTGCTGCACCCCAAGATCTTGATCATCAATATATATCAGAAAAAGAGTTCCAATACTATTCCTCCAGCCATAAAATATCATCTCTCATTACTCTGTGTTTAATAGTAATCCACCAATTTTGTATTTATGTTATTAAATGAATTTCTTTGCATTTTCACAAGCCTTTCGTGTGTCAAATATCTTCAGGATGCCCATGTACACCACAGCAACAATATTACCCTCATGGACCCTTTCTGTCACTTCTTCAATGATCTCTAGCAAGTTAGTTAAACACAACTTCCCCTTTGGAAACATATACTGGTTCTTCCTAACCAACTGTCCTTTTCCATGTGACTACAGAGACTAGCCCAAGTAATTGTTTCTGAAGGCTTCCCCATTGCTAAAGTTAAACAGATTTGCCTGTAATCGTCACAACATTTTTTGAACAAGATCATGATGTTTGCAATTTTCCAGTGTTCTGACACCTCCCTGAATGCAGGGAAGATTAAAAGATTATGGGCAGTGTGTCCCTACAATTTCCACTCCCACATCCAATCATTATAATTCCTATCATCAAAAAAAATAAAATTTAACGACTATTTTCATGAGTATAATAATTGTTCTTCTGAAAATAATTAGGTTCTGAGACAGAGTTGTGTCATATTGATGCAAAAGTTATATTTTTCAATTGTTGGCTCACTCATCCTTTTGTTCTTCCATAATTCACCAAGTCTTTATTCTGTGTTACATTATTTACCTACAAATGTGGAGATCATTTTTCATTTGTCAGGGCTTGTGTCATCACATTTATGGAACATTGTGTTTTAATTTTTAAAAGTCTTTCACTTTAAACAATGATATTCACATAGTATATGCTCAACTGATTGTGTCGATGAATGTATTAAAATAAAATTGTTTTGAAAACAATTTTCCAGTGCCTAAGCTGGGAATGTGTAAGTTGAGCAACACAGTTGGAAGAAGTCATACACTGGACCCTCATTTGTGATAGTTGGATCCGAAATAGATAATTTCCAGTTGGAGTGCCAAAATTCTTTTCATTGTCTCTGCACTAGATAGATCATCAGTCACAGTTTCACTCCAACCACAATTGTGGATCATGCTGTAATTGCGGGTCTTAAGTTATTTTATTTCACACAAGAATAAGATTGTACTTAGCTGTGTTGCATCCTGTGGTTGAACAGACTGTTGATTATCACAGACCATTCTCACATAAATATGATGACCAGTTAGAGCAAGCTATTGAACTCAGCTGGTGCACAGTGCCAGTACTCTGAAGAAGATGGAGAACATTAGACAGAGTGATATATTCCAAAATATCTGCTGTGTATATATTGGCTACTGTGTTTCCCAAATTGCAACACACATTATGCTTTGTAAGTTTTAATTGGCTGCAAAGCACTTTGAGAGGCTTGATAGTTACAAAAAGTTCGATATGTGTAATTTATTTTATGTAATCCACTAATCAGTGAACTGAAGGATAAATATCTGAAATTCTGCTTACTGCAATAATGAAACTGTCTGACCCACTGCCTTTTCTCTCTTATGCCTCTTTGAAGCACAACATAGATTATTAACTACCCTATTAACCTGTCCAGACCCCTGACGGTGGCAGGACAGGTTAATAGAGTGGTTAAGAAGGCATATGGGACACCTGCTTTTATCAGTCATGGCAGAGATTATAAGAGCTGGGTGGTTATATTTGAGCTGTACAAAACTTTTGCAGACTACGGCTGGAGTACTGTGTAGTTCTGTTCACAGTACTGTGGGAAGGATGCGATTGTACTGGAACGGGTACAGGGTAGGTTTGCCAGGATATTGCCTGGAATGGAGAATTTTAGCTTTGAAATGAGACTCACATTGTTTTCTTTAGTACAGAGAAGGCTGAGGGGATGTCTAAATTAAGGGGATAAAAGCAGGTGTTCTCCTTAGCTGAAGGGTCAATAATGAGGAACATAATTTTAAGGTGAAGGGCAAAAGGTTTAAAAGGGATTTGAGGAAAGGTTTTTCACTCAGAAGTTGATGGAAATCTGGAATGCACTTCCTGGGTGTGTGGTAGATTTGGGAAACCTCACAAAGTTTACAAATTGCATGATGAGCACTTGAAATTTCATAACACTTGTTTATATGGGCTGGAAAGTGGATTTCATGCTGTCATCCTCCTGCCTGGTCAGGTGTGAGTTCTCGTGCATCTGAAAGGAGATAGACAAAAGCTAGCATTGCAATGGGGTACAGATAGGCTGGGCCCAATGGCTCCTTTCTGCACTGTAACAATTCTGATTCTGTGATGTGGGGGGAAAGTGACCTATGTGTGCTTTCATCATCTGCAACTTGTAAATCGGAAGAGATTCAGGATGGCAGATGTGAGAGGGTGAATAGCTGGAAATTTACTAACATGATTTCTGCCCCATTGCTGGCTACATCCTCAGTGCTCCAGTACAAATGATTACTATCACTGTCTTTTCCATTGTAGTGAGAAATGATGTCAGTCCCATTCAAGTCGGGTGTTGTTGTATTTTGTGCCACTTTGTTCCACAAGAGAAAGGGAAGAGTATCACTGGGGTGTAGTGCTATATGGTCAGGTGATCTACTGTCATAGTTGAATAGCTGGCAGTGTATGTAAGCTGAGTGATGTGGATGCGAGGTTGGCAGCATGTATAAGGATGACAGGAGTTTCTGAATGTGAGATATGAGCAATACTTGAGACAGAATGTTTAGAGATGATTAAAGGACATCATTATAAATGGAACTGTATGTGAAGTTACTTCTTCATTTTAAGGATACAGCATTTAAAAATGCCGAGGACATGGAGGTCCCAGGCCTCCTTCACCGCTGCTCCCTCACCACCTGTCTTATGCCTCTTTGAAGCACAACATAGATTATTAACTACCCTATTAACCTGTCCAGACCCCTGACGGTGGCAGGACAGGTTAATAGAGTGGTTAAGAAGGCATATGGGACACCTGCTTTTATCAGTCATGGCAGAGATTATAAGAGCTGGGTGGTTATATTTGAGCTGTACAAAACTTTTGTACAGCTCAAATATAACCATTGATTTAAAAATGCATTCACTGGCCTTAACTACTCAGATAAGGTCATTAAACTTCTCCTTGTATTGCATTCCAGTTCATGGGACTAGTCTGTTGCATTGACATTAATAGCTATATATTCCAGTTGCCTACACAGTATCTGTTAACCTAACCTCTGTATGCTGTGTACCTTTTTCCTCTTGTCTACCACCCAGACTAAGGCCGACCAAGATGCATCAAAGAACCCTGGAGCATGTTCCCCATCCAGTTGTGTCATAATTAATTATTTTGCCTCCTTAGAGTCCCTTTTACAAATGGCCTCAGCTGTTGCTGTCATGAAGCAACTTCTCTTTAAAAGATGCAACTTCAACACTACAACACCACAGCCTACGTAAGTTAATGAGCTTTTAACATACAGCTTTCCAGCAGCATTTTTCATACATTTTTGTATTTCGTTCTTATTTAAATTAGCAGGGAATTAGCAAGGTTAATCTGCATTATGATCTCTGCATCTACTTTCAAATCTTACCCCTATAACTTTTCTGAGGATAATATTAAACTAATTCCTAATGGGAAATGGTTTTGGTCAGCTGCAGCATCCTTTTTTCATGACACCTCTTCTTATGTTCAATGTCCAAAGTAAATTTGGAGAATTAGTAAATGGTTGGTAATCTAAATGCCAAACTTTCGTATCAAGTGGTCAGTTTAAATTCTGCCCAAAGTTAGTAAAGGTACAAAAACCACATTGCTGACCTTTCGGAAGTAATGCTGGTCTAGGTATTTGTAATGTGATTTAAAGCTTCTCTAATAGCAATAGGGCAGACTCATTTAAGTTATTGTTCTGTTTGGTGTTACCATCAGTAACAGTGCTTTTATAAAGGATAATCAGCATGTCTACTTACAGAGCCAAGAAAGAGCCTAAATACTGGCTGTCAGATACAGTTCACTTTTAACTGATAAAAGTCCAACAATCTCATGTTTATATTGTGATTAAGTACAGAAGGTTACAATGGCTGGAGTATATAAACTGCAATTCTGTAAAGAATAGCCTTTCTTCTGAGTAAATAGTGTGAGCAGATTAGTAGACAATATTTATCACAGCTCTGTTGTCTATCAAGCAGTGTGATTTGTTCATTAATGCAATATTGACATGGTCACAGAAGAGGACTTCCCTTTCAGTGTACACTACAGGTCACTCTATTTGTTGTGCATAGACTTTCTCCAATACAAGCACACAGAGGGAGATAAACTGAGACAAAAGCACGGAGTGAAAGCTGAGGTGGAATTTCCTTGTGTTCCTGCTGCTGCATTCTTTTGATATGTGAAGAAAATCACCAATCATAATGAACTTTATATATTGCCTAGTGGCAGCCAATCAATGGCTAACTGCTGCATAATACATTGAACAACAATCAGGAATGCTTCTTCAAAGGTTTATTTGAGAAGTTGTTAAATGCCTGTGAATTCTTTTATGCCCCATTGAGTTCATTAATTATGGGTTTATAAAATAAAGGCATCAAACAGTAATTAAGTAAAGTAAGTGCATCAATTCCCAGTAGTTGCAATGTAATTCTTTGTAAAATAATTATTAATTATTTTTTAGAAAACAGTTACACTGAAAAAGGGGTGATTGTTCTTTAACCTCTTCAATTTTTCTTCCTCTTCTCCTGAACATGGGAGTGTAAAAGCTAACATTCACTGTCAGATAGTAAACTTGAAATTTGAGGTTGAGTAACTGTTCAAGACATCCTGTCATATTTTCCTTTCTATTGTCCCTTTTAGCTGGACTACATTTCATGGGCACTAGCTGCTATGTGGAATCTCAGTCAAATGACCATTCTTCATGGGTGAATCTTGAATATGGCTTTTGGGAAGCCAAAGGAGAAGGTAAAGCTGAGTTTGCTCTTTCTTCTCAATCCACACATATGCTGTACCTCTGGCTAGCTGGGATCAGAAAATCTGGCTCAGGAGGGCTAGATCTATAAGCAGCACCTAACTTTAACAAGATGAATACTCAAATAAAACCAAAGTATCTGGGTTCCAAAGAAAGGTCACTGAAATGCCTGCTACCACATCAACTGAGTATCTCCAGCTCTTTCTGTTTATGCTAACAAATGAACAAACTCAGCACAGATGACATCTGAAACCTGTCCGCTGTCTGTGATGTAATAACAAGTTACGTGGAACCTTTTCCTATGACACCAACAGGCATTTTGAATAAAATAAACACAAAGAACTGTGGATGCTAGAAATCTGAAAACAAAACAGGTAGTGGTAGAGAAACACAGCAGATCTGGCAGCATCTGTAGAGAGAAAACAGAACCAACATTCCAAGTCCACTGAACAAAGGCCCTGATGAAGGGCTGCTGGACTCAAAACATAGCCTGTTTTCTCTCGATGGATGTTGCCAGACCTGCTGAGTTTCTCAAACGGTCTCTGTTTTTGTTAGAGATTTTGACTACTTTTATCTTTAAATGGTGCAATTAATTTTAAGAAACTGGGCGCGAAATATAATTGGTTTAGTTGCTTGAAACCTTCCTAACCATAATTTTATCTATCATTTCCATGACATTATCATTCCATTTACCCTATGATTAGTTAGACATCAATATTGTAGTGGCAATATGACCAGACCAGCAACTTAGAATCCCAAGCTAATTCCCTGGGACATGGGTTCAAATCCCAACACAGCATCTGATAAAATTTGAATTCAATTAACATAAAGTTGTTGTCAATAATGATGACCATTAAATTATCAGAAATTATCATTAAAAATACAGGGAGAATTAGCCATTTGGATACAGAACTGGCTCAAAAGGTAGAAGACAGAGGGTGGCGGTGGAGGGTTGTTTTTCAGACTGGAGGCCTGTGACCAGAGGAGTGCCACAAGGATCGGTGCTGGGTCCTCTATTTTTTGCCATTTACATAAATGATTTAGATGCGAGCATAAGAGGTATAGTTAGTAAGTTTGCAGATGACACCAAAATTGGAAGTGTAGTGGACAGCAAGGACGGTTACCTCAGATTACAACAGGATCTTGATCAGATTGGCCAATAGGCTGAGAAGTGACAGTTGGAGTTTAGTTCAGATAAATGCAAGGTGCTGCCTTTTGGGAAAGCAAATCTTAGCAGGACTTATACACTTAATGGTAAGGTCCTAGGGAATATTGCTGAACAAAGAGATCTTGGAGTGCAGGTTCATAGCTCCTTGAAAGTGGAGTCGCAGTGAAGTCGCAGGATAGTGAAGAAGGTGTTTAGTATGCTTTCCTTTATTGTGAGGGGTGACCTTATAGAGGTTTACAAAATTATGAGGGGCATGGATAGGATAAATAGACAAAGTCTTTTCCATGGGGTCGGGGAGTCCAGAACTAGAGGGTATAGATTTAGGGTGAGAGGGGAAAGATATAAAAGAGACTTAAGGGGCAACATTTTCATGCAGAGGATGGTATATGTATAAAATAAGCTGCCAAGAAAGTGGTAGAGGCTAGTACAATTAAAAGGCATTTGGACGGGTATATGAATAAAAAGGGTTTGGAGGGATATGGGCCGGGTGCTGGCAGGTGGGTCTAGATTGGGTTGGGATATATGGTTGGCATGGACAAGTTGGACCGAAGGATCTGTTTTCATGTTGTACATCTCTATGATTCTATGACTAATGCCTTCTGGAAAAGGAAATTTGTCATGTTTGGCTGTTCTGGCCTACATGTGACTCCAGATATTTAGTAATGTGATTGACACTTAACTGCTCTTTGAAATGGCTTGGCAAGCCCTTAATTTCAAATGCAGTTAGGGATCCACAACACATGCAGACCTTCTCAGTGAAATCCAAAAGAAGAGTAAAGAGCAACTTTGAGTCTCCAATAGAAAAGAATACTAATATATTGCACTGGTATAGACATTGAATGGTTGAGGTTGATTCCCAGACAGAGAAATCTGGAATATGAGGAGACACCGTCTGGATAGCATAGTGATCATATAAGATAGAGATGTGGAGAAAATTGTCACTGAGAAACATTGTGAATCATTGCAAGTTCACAACTACTTGATGAAGGAGCAGTGCGCCGAAAGCTAGTGCTTCCAAATAAACCTGTTCGACTATAACCTGGTGTTGTGTGATTTTTAACTTTATCCACTCCAGTCCAACACCGGCACCTCCAAATGATTGAAATTCTTCGTTGCAGATGGTTGTGGATACTCAATCATTTAAAACATGAGTACGGTGACTGAGTGGTTAGCACTACTGCCTCACAGCGCCAGGGACCTGGGTTAGATGCCCACCTCAGGTGATTGTCTGTATGGAGTTTGCACATTCTCCCTGGATTTGCCCTGCTTTCCTCTCACAATCCAAAGGCGTGCAGGTCAGGTGAATTGACCATGCTAAATTGCCCATAGTGTTAGGGGTAAATATAGGGTAGGGGAATGGGTTTGGGTGGGTTACTCTTCGGAGGGTCAGTGTGGACTTGTTGGGCTGAAGGGCCTGTTTCCGTACTGTATAGAGTCTAATCTAATCATTTAAGGTTCGGATAGATTTTCAGTCTCAGAATTGTGCGATATGGAGAGAGGGCAGGAAAGTGATGTTCAAGTTGAAGCTGAAAGTCAGTCGTGATTATGTTGAAGGCAGTGCATCCTTGATAAGGCTGTATGGTTTAGTCCGATGTCTTATATCACATTCTTATCAAACATGTTTGATAAGCTAAGATTCTGGGATGGCAAACACCATGCTTGTATTGGAAAGTAGTTTCTGTTATTTTTCAGCATAGATTTCTGTTTGGTTTATAACAATGAAGGGTATATTGTGACACCTCTTAAATTCAATGCTGTATTGATATGAGCTAGAATTGTAACAAATGTAAACATAGAAGCAGGCTATTCATTGCAGTTTGTGTTTATTGGTATTCTCCACACAACCTTCCTCTTGCCCCTTTTAATCTCAGCCATTAACAAATTGTCGATCCTTTTCTCTCTAATGTATATATCTAGCTTCCTGTTAGGGCCAAGTTTTATGAGAAGTGTCAACTTCACATTGTCCCTCCAGTCCTTTTTTTTACAGAAAGTGGAGAGCTCCGTACTTTTGGGAGGAGATTCTGATCAGGGCTCCTTCAGCAATGGGGAGTCATACTTCCATTCTGACAGTTCTGTTGGGGCAGGCAAATCATACCTCCTTCTCACTGCATTTAGTTCCTATAGTTTAGAGGCCCTGACAGCTACTTTGACTGCTGCCATCAAAGGTTAAGTACATAAGGTAAGTGTGATATTAGGATGTTGAGGTGGCAGGGTACCAGATGGGTCAGGGGAATAGAGTGCCAAATAAGTAGAATATAAGGTGGTTGGGTGCCACCTGGGAAGGCAGGGTGCCATAGAGTGTGTGGTGTCGGGTCAGCTCCGATAGTGGGGGAGAGTTCAGATAGATTCCAGCATGGAATGGGGTGTCGGGTGTGATCCTGCCCTGCATTGGGAGGTGGTGTCAGGTTGGGTCAGGTCTGACAGGGCGGAGGGTCATGCTGGGTCCAGAGGTGGTGGAGGGATGGGATGTTCGCTCCGGCGATGGAATATCAGGTCTGGGTCTGGGATAGGTTTTTGCGGGTGTGTGCACTAAATAAGGGGTCAGTTTAATCATTAGTCAGGAGTTAAGACTATGTATTTCATAATTTAATATTTTCTATCTTACTTAGTTTAATTGAAATCCTCCAAATTCTCCAATTTAAATGGAGACTTTTAGGGGCTTCCAGGTATTTGCATAGCAGAATCTTTAATTTTCTAGGCTATTCCTTCAGAGATGGTCACAATGATGATTCTATCGGGTCTCCATGCACTACTTCCATTTACTCTGCAATAATAACTGTCAGACCATTGGAAAATCCAGGCCATTGTTCTGCTAATTCCACTTGGTTGTAATTTTGTGTGGACAGTTTGGAGGTGCTTTCTGTACAATAACTTGTGTGGCACGGTGCCTCAGTGTTTGGCACTGCTGCCTCATAACGCCAGGGACCTTGGGTGACTGTCTGTGTGGAGTTTGCACATTCTCCACATACCCGCTTGAGTTTCCTCCGAGTGCTCTGGTTTCGTCCCACAATCAAAGGATATGCAGGTTAGGTGGATTGGCCATCCTAAAATTGCCCATAATGTTCAGGTATGTGTAAGTTAGGTGCATTAATTAGGGGTAAATGTAGAATGATGGGGTCGGGAATTAGGTTCTTGGTGGGTTACTGTTCGAAGCGTCTGTGTGGACTTATTGGGCCTAGTGGTCTTTTTCCACACTGTAGAGATTCTATGATATGATAATAGCTGTTCACATTGTATCCTTCTGCATAAAAATATCTTAAAAGAGTGTTCCACTTCAGCATGATAACAAAATCCAATGTAAGCAACAACTTAATTTTGCTCTTTTCACACAGTAAACATTGACAACATATCATGGAGCAAAAAGGTAGGAACAGGAGGAGACCATTCATCCCCTTGAGCTTATTCTCATTCAATTAGGTCATATCCAATCTGTTTATTATGGGTTAGAGACCCAAGGTGCTAAAAGGGATGGTTTATTTAAATCCATTTTACTGCCTTGGGTCTCTCACCCGTAATACACTTGTGGGCCAAAAATCTATCTGAATGAAAAGCATTTTCTCAGAAGTAATAGAGAAAGCGGAAGAAATGGCCAATAAAAAAAGGTTGAATTTATGAAGGCTTTTGAAGGTGAGGAAAGACAAAGACAATCAATGGATTTAAAACAAGTATTTCAGTCGAGCAGGGCTGAAGATTCAGTACAGCTATTGAAAGAAAGGGAAAGAGGAATCTTCTCAGGGGGTAAGAGTGGGAAGACAAAAGGATAGGGCTCAAATTTAGAGTGAGCAAATTGCAGAGGTAGGATGGGCTGAGGCCATAAGGGGCTTCAAGATGAATAATTGCCTTGATTTTGAATGAATCCGACTTGACCAGTGTGATGAGTGGGGTAGGAGGTGTGGGGGGATGGGAGCGGGTTGTTGATGCCAAAGGTAAAAATTTCAGTAATAGTAGAGGCAAACTAAAGACAAAAATGAGTTTTGTTGCAAAGGTGGGACTTAAGATTCCTGAGGTTTAACTGGAGCAGGCTAGGGTGGGAGCCATTGGAACCAGAAGCTCTAGCAGCCAATACCTGTCTCATGTGAAACACCTCAAGCCCACCTTCCCATCCATTCCTGTGGGAAGGTTTATTTTCTATCCCTATGTTCCTACTGGTTTTGCACATATTCATTGGAGCCCTACTTGGTTCACATTAATTGTTGGCATCATTTTGAGATATACTTATGGTATGATCTTTCATTTTGAGATATATTTATGACGTCTTACTTCCTCAGTAGCACCTTCTCTCCTGAGGCTCTTCAAGAGCTAACAACTTTCCAATTGTCCCATTTAGGAAGTTATCTCCCCCTCAAAAGATTACTTTGCTTGCCTTCTGCTGCCAAGTGCAGGCATGGACTCTCCATTTGGCCCCAATTTTAGGTTCCTGAAACCTGTGGGAAAATCTAACCCACTCTTGCTGCTGAAATACTCCTGCTCTCCATTCTCACCCTGTCTTTCAATAACAAAAAAACTTGTATTTATATAGTGTTCTTTATGTAATAAAATGTCTCCAACATAGCCTTAGAGAAAGGATGACACTAAGTCAAAGCAGGAGACATTAGGGCATTTGACCAAGAACTTGGTCATAAAGATAAGCTTCACAGGGTATCTTCAAAGGAGAGAAGGAAAGGTCTAGGAAGGAAATTTCTCATGGATGAAATCATGGTTACCAGTAGTTGGATGCAAGGTCCTCGTTGGAGGAGTGCAGACTTCACAGAGATAAGTAAGTCTGCAGGAAGCACTTGTGATGGAAAGGTTAGAGTGTCTGAAGCTCAGCTAAGGATCAAATTCATTATTGCTCAATCTTTATATCCCCAAATTCAAAGTTTGTAAAGTGAATGTATCCAACACAGCTCATCATCAGGTCTTGCTGGATGACAAGATGTCCATCAGTTATCGCTCCTTGCTGTCAAAACTATTTATTGTTCTAGGTTCATCTGAAGAATAAAGATTACTCTAGTTTACTTTCTCCCCAGCTACAAATCTCCTTAAATTCCTCTCCCCTGCTTCACTTATTCTTATCCTGAACAAATTCTGGGTAAAGCAGTTGGCATTTTAAATCGGCCACTTGGAGTTCAAATTCCTCCCAATCATGCTACCACTTTCATGCATTTTCAGAAGTTTGTCTTTCTTGCCAAGATTCAAATCTTCTCTAAATTAAAACATTCCAGTCATTAGGAATTGAAATCACTTTCAACTAAATGCACACTGTTTCAATATCACATCAGCAAAGTACTTTCACACTAGCATGAAAAATGGTGCATGATTTTTTTCCACTGTTGCCATGGCTATCTTTATGTTGTAGGATTAATTGACTGTCCTTCGATTTGAGGATGATGCTTACTTAGGCTTGCAATGTCTGTCATGGGTCTTCAAATGGCTGCACTGTTAACTCTTGATCTATGTATCTTCTGGGCACATGTGGAAGCACATTCCACAAAGTAATGGGATCTGCAGTTGGAATAATATATTGGGGAGTGAAAACTATCCGGTTTCTTCCCTAGGAAGTCACTGAGTCAAGTGTTTAGGATCTACAATGCACTGCCCTAGAGTGTGGTACAGGCAAATTCAAATTCAACTCAATTCAATTGGATAATAACATGAAAAAAAATTTCCAGTCCTATTGGGGAAAAAAAGTGGAGTGTAAATTGGTGAATTGCTCTTGCTAAGAACAGGCATGGAAACTCTATGTACTCTACGAATTGCCTCCCATTGTGCTCACGCCGTTCTTTATAATACAAGTCTTACATTAAATGCCTCACAGTATGGACCCTGTCTTGCTTGATTTTCACTCATGTCTCTCTGTTTAATGTGTTTGTAACACATATCTGTTCATGATTTTATCAGCTTAGGAACTTGCTCTCCTCCCCTCTCTGGTAGAAGCATTTTGATTCAAAATATTGGGTAAAGAGAGGTATTGTAAAATGCACAGTTTGTGAGGGAAAGCAACCAGCATAGAAAAAAGTGAAGACTCAATAAGATTGGAGTAATTGACAGAAACAGGAAAAGTTGAAACAAGTAAAGATGAGAACATTAGACTACAATATGTTATTTTTGAAAGGCCTAATCTATCCATGCTGATCGGATATCCTAAATTAAACTAGTCCCTTTTGCCAGCACTTGTCCCATATCCATCTAAATCCTTCCTATTCATGTCCATCCAAATGCCTTTTAAATGTTGCAATTTACCAGGCTCCACTACTTCCTCTGGCAGTTCATTCCATACATGCATCACCCTGTGCATGAAGGTGTTGATCCCTTTGATCCCTTTTAAACCTTTCCCTTCCCACCTTAAACCAATGCCCTCAAGTTTTGGACTCCTTCCAACCCAAGGAAAAGACCTTGTTTATTTACCCTATCCATACCCTCATGATTTTATAAACCTCTGTAAGGTCACCCCTCAGCCTCCAAGGCTCCAGGAACAATAGCCCCAGCCTATTCAGCCTCTTCCTCTAGCTTAAACCCTCCAATCCTGCCAACATCCTTGTAAATCTTTTCTGATCCCTTTCAAGTCCCACAACATCTTTCCTGTGGGAGGGAGACCAGAATTGCACACAATATTCCAAAAGTGGTCTCACCAATGTCTTGTACAGCTGCAACATGACCTCCCAATTCCTATACTCAATGCGCTGGCCAATAAAAGCTTGCATACCAAATGCCTTCTTCACTATCCAGTCTACCTGTGACTCCACTTTCAATGAGCTATGAACCTGCACTCCAAGATCTCTCTGTTCAGCAACACTCCCTAGGACTTTACCATTAAGTATACAAGTCGTGCTAAGATTTGTTTTCCAAAATGCAGCATCTTGCATTTATCTAAATTAAACTCCATCTGTTACTCCTCAGCCCATTGGCCCATCTGATGAAGATTCCATTATAATCTGAAGTAACCTTGTTCGCTGTCCACCTCCAATTTTGGTGTCATCTGCAAATTTACTAAATATTCTTTTTATGCTCACATCCAAATCATTTATATAAATGACGAAAAGTAATGGACCCAGTAGCGATCCTTGTGACACTCCACTGGTCACAGGCCTGCAGTTGAAAAACAACCCTCCACCACCACCTCTGTCTTCTACCTTTGAGCCAGTTCTGTATCCAAATGGCTAGTTCTCCCTGTATTCCATGAGATTTAACCCCGTTAACCAGTCTGACTGAAGTCCATATAGATCATGTCTACCGCTCGGCCCTCATCAATCCTCTTTGTTACTTCTTCAAAAATCTCAATCAAGTTTGTGAGATATGATTTCCCACACACAAAGCCATGTTGACTATTCCTAATCAGTCCTTGCCTTTCCAAATACATGTAAATACCATCCCCCAAAATTCCCTCCAACAACTTGCCCACCATGAACGTCAGGCTCACTGATCATTCGTTTCCTGGCTTGTCCTTACCACCTTTCTTAAATAGTGGCACCACGTTACGCCAACCTCCAATCTTCTGGCTCCTCACCTGTGACTATCGATGATCCAAATATCTCAGCAAGAGGCCCACCAATCACTTCCCCAGCTTCCCACAGTGTTCTAGGGTACACCTGATCAGGTGCTGGGGATTTATCCACTTTTATGTGTTTCAAGACATTCAGCACTTCCTCCTCTGTAATATGGACATTTTTCAAGATGTCGCCATCTATTTCCATACATTCTATATCTTCCATGTCCTTTTCCACAGTAAATACAGATCCAAAATTCTCATTTAGTATCTCCCCCATCTCCTGTGGCCCCACACAAAGGCCACCTTGCTGATCTTTGAGAGGCTCTATTCTCTCTCTAGTTACCCTTTTGTCTTTAATGTATTTGTAAAAACCCTTTGGATTCTCTTTAACTCTATTTGCCAAAGCTATCTCATGTCCCCTTTATGCCCTCCTGATTTCCCTCTTAAATATATGCCTTCAAACTCTTCTAAGGATTCACTCTATCTATCCTGTTTATACCTAACATATGTTTCCTTCTTTTTCTTAACCAAACCCTCAATTTCTCTGTTGTCATCGAACATTCCCTATACCTACCAGCCTTTCCTTCTGCTCTAACAAGAATACACTGTCTCTGGACTCTCATTATCTCATTTCTGAAGGTTTCCCATATTCCAGCCATCCCTTTACCTGCAAACATCCGCCACCAATCAGCTTTTGAAAGTTCTTGTCTAAACCTATCAAAATTAACCTTCCTCCAATTTAGAACTTCAACTTTTAGATCTGGTCTGTCATGTTCTATCACTATTTTAAAACTAATAGAATTATGTCGCTGGCCCCAAGTGCTCCCCCACTGAAACCTCGGTGACCTGCCCTGCCTTATTTCCCAAGACTAGTTCAAGTTGTGCACCTTCTCTTGTACGTACAGCCACATACTGAATCAGAAAATTTTCTTGTACACACTTAACAAATTCCTCTCCATCTAAACCCTTAACATAATGGCAGTCCCAGTCTATGTTTGGAAAGTTAAAATCCCCTACCATAACCACCCTATTATTCTTACAGATAACTGACATCTCCTTACAAATTTGATTCTCAACTTCCCACTGACTATAAAAACTCAGTCAAGTTTATGAGACATGATGTCCCATGCACAAAACTATGTTCTCTATCCCTAATCAGTCCTTGTCTTTCCAAATACATGTAAATCCTGTTCCTCAGGATTCCCTCCAACACTTGCCCACTACTTATGTCAGGCTCACCGATCCATAGTTCTCTGGCTTTTCCTTACCATCTTTCTTCAATAGTGGCACCACGTTAGCCAACCTCTAGTCTTCCAGCACCACACCTGTGACTATCGATGATACAAATACCTCAGCAAAGGGCCCAGCAAACACCTCCCTAGCTTCCCACAGAGTTCTAGCATATACCTGGTTAGGTATCGGGGTTTATCCACCTTAATGCATTTAAAGCCATCCAGCAGCATCCTCCTCTGTAATATGGACATTTATCAAGATGTCGCTATTTATTTCCCATGTTCTCTACCTTCTATATCCCTCTCCACAGTAAACACTGATGCAAAATACTCATTTAGCATCTTCCCCATCTCCTGCGGCTCCACACATTGGCCACCTTGCTGATCTTTAAGGGACCCTATTATCTCCCTAGTTACTCTTATGTCTTTACTGCTTTTGTAGAATCTCTGGATTCTTTTCAACCCTCTTTGCCAAAGCTATCTCATGTCCCCTTTTTGCCCTCCTAATTTCCCTCTTAAGAATACTCCTACTGCCTTTATACTTTTCTTTTAAAAGGATTTTATCAAAGCTTGAAGAAACTCAGTGAATATCCTGAATTATTCCAATGGGTTTGCCTCATGAGCTTCTTTTCATAGGAGTTAAATTAAATACTAATGTCATATTTCTTAACTTTGGAGAGAATAAGATGAACCCAACCTCCCATTTCACTAGTTCTGGCACCAGACTTGGAGATCATTGAAGAGCGCACAAGGACAGATATGTCTTATAACAGGCTACGTAAAAGCACTGTACCAAACTATTTGACCTCCTTTTCAGGATGAGTTTTATGAGTAACAATGATTAAACTAAGAGGCCATATTCTACAAATCACAATATTAGATTAGATTACTTACAGTGTGGAAACAGGCCCTTCGGCCCAACAAGTCCACACCGCCCCGCCAAAGCGCAACCCACCCATACCCCTGCATTTACCCCTTACCTAACACTACGGGCAATTTAGCGTGGCCAATTTACCTGACCTGCACATCTTTGGACTGTGGGAGGAAACCGGAGCACGGGGAGAACGTGCAAACTCCACACAGTCAGTCGCCTGAGGCGGGAATTGAACCCGGGTCTCTGGCATTGTGAGGCAGCAGTGCTAACCACTGTGCCACCGTGCCGCCCACAAACATTTACGCCATTGAAGCTTACTTTGTCAATCAGATAATATCTGAAATTGTTTTGAGCCTAGGTTTTGCCTAATGTATTTATGAATTACAAAATAGTTTTATGATTCAAACTGTTGTACTTTGGATTATATTACTGTAACAGCAAAAAGCAAACAATTGAAATACTAATTAAATGTACTAAATTAGCATTAAATATCTGGGCAGAACTGTTTGCTGAAATTGTAATAGCTTTAGTTCGACTCAATATTCTTTGTGAAAACAGGGCTTTTGCAATCTGTTGATTTTCTGTACAGGTAGTTCTCCTATAACACTGTAGTAACATTCCAGTGAAACTTTGCAGAATAGAAAATTACTTAGTAGGAATAAGTGGGCCTATGGGAAAAGTGGGGTTAGAGGCAGACCAGCTAAAAATATCACTCATGATCACTCAAAAATCACCCAAACGTCTAACACAAAATATAACACAGCCCGAATGAAGGTTGAAATCATGTCTATTAGCTAAACAAAAGTGATTTTAACACAGTACATTTAAAAATTGTAATGAAGCTGCTCTCCATACAGTATCTCTCACAGAAAGCTGCTCTGTCTGCAGCTGACATCGGTGGATGTTTAGTATGGCACCGAGATTTCAGCACGCATGTGCAGAACAAAGCACGCGAACCGATCCCCGCTGGAATCGCGCTATTTACAACGGAGGGAAGCATTCCCAAAAATACCATTCCCTTAATCTTAAGTGGCGTTACAGCCAAATTATGCAGTTGAAACAGCCGTTAACCCAGAACTATCTGTATTTCTGTTTTCTTGAACCCTCCCTCCCTTTACCCAGTGTTTTCATAACTGACAATTATTAGAATATATGGCAGATTGACATTGAAACAGAGCCTATAAGATCTAATTTTTGTGTGAGATTCACATTCAGTAATGTTTCCTGGATTTGTGTGGTTTGTTAACTACACTTCTGAGCATACAGCATTGATTATGGACAGAATGGTAATAAGCAAGAAAATGTTGTCTCGAGAAAGTCTTGATTTTGATTCAGACCTCAAAGTGTTAACAAAATGTGAGACTTTGGTTGTCATTAATGGCATAGCAGAAGTGTACATATGGTCCATAATGTTACTTGAGCATCCCCAGCAAATCAGTGTTGCAAACATGTCATGTGACAGTCTTTTATTCAACAATAAAAGATGGTTTGCACCAATTAAAAGACAAGTGATGTCATCTGTACAAATACTAAGCCCTTGTCACTTCTGTTCAAGGCTAATTGTAGACACGTCGATAGCAAACAAACAGATGTGTTTCTGACAGAAGTAAGGCAGATGTCGGTTTTCATTTTCTAAATGTTACTTTAAGTATCGTCACCCTCTGCATCTGGCTTTCAAATAAAGTCTTGTAGGAAACAATTACTATCCTCAATCTCTACAGGATCATTACCATGTTAAATGATGTCCATTTGTTGGCTTTAAATGGGAAGAAAATCACAAGGAATTCAATTTCTGTATGGTATCTGACATGTTAATGTTCATACTTGTAGTCACCCATGATATCTGGATGCTGCTTGAAACCCAATCCCCCTCCCCCATGAGGTTTTGCTTTATCTTTCACGGCAACCATGTGAAATCTGTTATTATTTAATGAATATCTCATAAGTGCTAAATATAATGAAAACCCACATTGTCCTTTACAAAATATTGCTTATTCTACCCATATCCCTCACAGCAAATGTTTGAGGGAGGAGAAGTTGACAAGGTTGAAGGCAAGGTCTGTTTCTGAATTTTCAGGCGATGTCAAGTCTGTGTCAACCAATGCAGAGCGGCTGCAGTATTAATTGGTGACATTTCTACAGCAAAGCATTGAACTGCTCACATTTAGGAAATAAAAGTGCACAGCTCTCCGAGGGATCGACATATTTTCTTGCTGCTTGTGACATGCTGTTGTCTTTAATGAAACAGAGCATTTAGGGAATTTTAGATTGTTTCATCCAGGCACCAGTAGCCTTTGGACAAATGTGCAGAGAATGCTTTCAAGTCCTCAGGCTGATGTCTTTCAGATGCCTAAAAACAATCAGTGTCCTAAACTAAAGCTTCTTTAGATGCGGCTTATTCTTTCTCCTTTAGGATGTGCTCCCCTCCGGGGGCCAGGGCAGTGCCCAGACGTGTTGCTAACTCTCTCTTGTGTCCTTTTGTCTTGCCCCAGACTAAGAGGCTCTTTGTATTTTCACATAACAAGGAGCCTCAAAGACTGTAAACACTGGCAGAGATGAGTTTCTATGATAAACCACTGAAGGGGTTTTCTCCCCACCCCCACCAAAGACTGAACCATTACTGGTTATGACCATACTAAAAGAAAATGCATTTTTTTTCCTTTACCCTCAAAGAATAGCTCCTGTACCTGTCGACGTGCTTAATCAATATTGCTGCTTTACGAAAAGAAGTAAACAACCATCATTAGAGAATTCAGTTGCTGCTTTGCATATCAACTAACAGTTCTCGAAAGCCAACAAAAATATTAATTCCTGGATGCTCATATGCAATAGAACCAAATCAGACCTCCAATGCTAGCACGCGCAGTTGTCTTAGATGCGATATTGCACACAGTATGTTTCAATCTGTCAGTTTTCATATGAGTGGAGCAACTTTAAAAAATCCAATTTCATTGATGGGAAACTTTAAATAACTTCTCAGTTATAAACAATTACACAATTTTATTGCTTTTCTTTTACCATTGGTGACAAAGTTAGCAACTGAATATGGCAATGACCATATAATGTTGTCATTGATTGTGCACTTGATTCAACCTATTTTAATGTTAATATCACTCCATGGAGATGAAATGCAAAGTTTCTTTGTATAGTGACATTAGGAATAGATTCACTTTCAAAGCACTCATGATGTCATAACGTACTGTGATCAGAACTTTTCTTTCCAACCATCCCGCAGCCCCCTCGCCCCCAATTGTTTTATGGGCATGTTATGTGTGTCACTTCTTCAAAATATGTTGGCCACATTTCTCCCTACTGGTACCAAAAGCTTTTCATTATTGTTGACAGAGACAGTAAGTGAGTGTCAACAGGTTACTTTAAGTGAATTTTAAAAACAAAATCACTCATGTGATGTAGGCATCGCTGGCTGAGCCAGCATTTATTGCCAGTCCCCAGTTGCCCTTGAGAAAGTGGTGCTGAGCTGTCTCTTGAACTACTGCAGTCTATGTGCTGTGGGTTGACTCTCAGTGCTGTTAAGGAATTCCAGGCTTTTGACCCAGTGATGGAAATATATCACTTTTCTTTTCCTAAGTCAGGATGATGAGTGGCTTTGAGGGGAACTTGCAGGTGGAGGTGTTTCCAATTATCTGGTGCCCTTTTCATTCTAGATGATAATGGTCATGGGTTTGGAAAGTGCTATCTAAGGATCTTTGATGAATTTCTGCAGTGAAGCTTGTAGATATACATACTACTGCTACTTAGCATCAATAGTGGATGGTGTGGATGCTTTTGAATGAGATGCCCATCAAGCAAGCTGCTTTGTCCAGGATGGTTTCAATCTCTGAGTGTTTTTGGAGCTGCACCCATCCAGGCAAGTGCGAAGTATTCCATTACAAACTCGACATGTGCCTTGCAGGTGGTTGACAGGTTTTGAGGAGTTAGGAGGTGAGTTATTTGGTACAGTATTCCAAGCTTCTGACCTGCTCTTGAAACCGCATTTATATGGTGAGTCTAATTGAGTTTCTGGTCAATGGTAACCCTAGAATGTTGGATAGTGGGAAAATCAGTGACAGGAACACCATTGAATGTCAAGGGACAGTGGCATTTGTGTGGCATGAATGTGACTTGCCACATGTCAGCCCAAGCCTGGATATTGTCCGAGTCTTGTTGCATTTGAACATGGACTGCTTCAGTATCTGAAGAGTCATGAATGGTGCTGACCATTATACAATTATTGGCAAACATTCCCACTTCTGACCTTATGATAGAGGGAAGGTCATTGATGAGGAAGTTGAAGATGGTTGGGCCCCAGACAATACCCTGAGGAACTCCTGCAGAGATATCTTGAATCCGAGATGACTGACCTCCAGCAACCATAACTTCTTCCTATGTGTCAGGTATGATTCCAATCTGTGGAGAGTTTGCCTCTGATTCCCATTGATTCCAGTCCAATGATAGCGTAAGTAATGGGAGGAATTTGTAGCATGGCAGTACGTTTACTGGACTAGAGAATCAAGAGGCAATGCAGAAAATTTGAACCATGCTGTTGAAGCTTTTTGTCTTACATCGTCAGGCCAGTCGTAAGACTGCCAAATTTCAAATGGAGCAGCAATTTATATTGTATTCGTAATGGTTGCCGATTGTTTGGGAAGAGGACTCTGATTGATTGAGGTATTGCCATGGAGAATACACCAGCAAACAATATTGAACCTCAGCCTTTTATTTAGTCCAAATAAAGTTGGACTAGGCCAGGTCAGCATGGACACGTTGGACCAAAAGATCTGTTTCCCTCCAATGGGACTCAATTTCCCTATTTTCTTTTTTACCTACAGAGAACAGATTCCTGTTTATGAATAAACGTAAATTTTGGCAGGTGTTAGGGAGACAAGATTGTGACTCTATCATCTCGCCTGAATCACAAATATTTTGCATTGTGTAAAATTTTGTTGACTGGTTTATATAATCAGTATTTTTCTCACTAACACATGAGGGATACTTCTGGAATGTATTGGTTTGGTATATATGTGAAGTGAGAAAATCTTAGTAAATCCAAAGACACCAAGATAATGCAGAAAAGTGCGATTATAAGGAAATACACATTCAGCTACAATTCCTTCTGAACTTTGCTGAGCGGCAAACTCTTTTGACATTTGTAGGCAGAAACTCAGATGAGGTGTTTACCATTAACATCTCACAATGTAGTTTCATGATGATTGGTTGGAATACTGGAAGAATTTTGGTCCTCTTATCTAAGGAAAGATATAATGGCGTTAGAAGCAGCCAAGAGAAAGTTTGCTAAGTTGATCCTAGATTTCAAGGGATTTCATTATGAGCAGATACTCGATATAGTTTTGAAGAATAAGATGTGACCTTATTGAATCATGTAAAGTTTCTGTGGAGGGAACTTGATAGGATCGATGCATAGAAGTTCTTTCCTTTTGTGAGAAAGACCAAAGGGCATAATCTCAGATAAACGGAGCACCCAGTATGGACAGAGATAAGGAGGAATTTCTTTTTCCAGCAGGTAGTGAATCTATGGATCTCTGCAGTACATAGTGCATTAAGAATATTGAAACCTGAGACAGACAGATTTTTAGTCATTAAGAGAATTAAGCATTATGGAAAAAAGCCAAGAAATGGAATTAAGGATTATTAGATCAGCCATTATTTCATTGAATGGTGGAGCAGACTCGATGGGCCGAATGGCTTACTTCTATCTCTATGTTTTATGTTCTTCGAACCTATTGAATACAACTTCAAGACCAGCCAGTAGTACTTACCCATTCATAATTATTTATTTTTTTCTTTTCTTTTAAACTCACAATTATTCCAAGTAAACAAGATAGTTGGATCCACTTGAAAGAAATCAGTTATAATTTATTTGATGAGTAAGGTCTGATTTATCACACATTTTGCTCATTGCTCTAGAAAAAAAAATCGACTAGGACATAAAACCGAGAACCACAAAATACAGTACAGTGAGACTGAGGTTTTTAGTTTTTATGTGTATTGTGCCAGTTGTGGTTTAATAAGTACCATTCTCCCTCTGAGTACGAAGATTGTAGGTTAAAACTCAACTCCAGAAATTTAGCACTAAAATCAAGGCTGAAATTCTGGTGTGAATTATGAGAGAATACTGAAAGAATGCTCCCACCTGTCAGAATAATCATCATTTTTTCTGGACATTAAACTGTCTGCCCTTTCAGGTCTATAGGGCTTTTAAGTTCAGCTATTTTGAAGATGAGCAGATCTGTTAAACCCTAGCCAATATTTAATAATCAACATCTCAAAAACAACTTAACTGTTCACTATCAAATGGGCATTTCTGCAAGTTTGCTGCAAACAAATTGCTTGCCATGTTTCCCACCATAAAATAATGAGAAGACTTCAAAAGTGTGACATTATCACTATTATTATCATAATTATTAGATATTTGGGACATCTTGTGTTTGTTAAACATCCTATAAAATTTAATATTCTTTTCATAATAATAAAATACAATACTCTCAAATGGCACAGTGCTCAGTGGTTAGCACTGCTGCCTTACAGTGCCAGGGATCCAGGTTTGTTTCCAGCCTTGGGTGATGTTCTGTGTGGAGTTTGCATATTCTCCCTGTGTCTGTGTGTGTTTCCAAAGGTGTGCAGGTTAGGTAGATTGGCCAAGCTAACCTGCCTGTAGTGTCCAGCTATGTGCAGGCTAGGTAGGTTAGCCTTTGGAAATGCAGAGTTCTGAGGATAAGGTGGAGATGCTGAGTCTGGATGGGATGCTCTTCAGACAGTTGGTGCAGACTCAATGGGCTGAATGGCTTCTTTCCGCATTTTTGGGCTTCCATGAATCTAAGTAACAAATATGTATCTCCTCTTCCATAATAATAAATTATTTAATATTACAGCATAACTAAACAAAGTAATTTCTGTAACCTAATACATGCTAAGCAATGTTTGGGAAGCTATTTGTGCACTTAACTAGGACGATGGACAGTGAGATGTTATTGCTGTTGAAGCACAATACTTGAGAAGCAGTGGTGTAAAGTGATCTGTAGCTTAGAGCAAAGACCTGATGTTCAACTTTCATTCAGGCTCTTGAAAACATGTAAAGAAGACAGACATTAGGTACCCATTAATATTATAACATCAAAGAGATTTGACTGTGTGCATTGGACGTGTTACAATAACATCAGTCCTTTTATTCTGAGAGATTATACGTAATACGACCAACAAGAGCTACAGTATGCACTTTCATTACACCTTAAAAGAAGCTCTCATGCTTTGTACATGGAAGTGGATCTGCTGGCTACAGTAATGACTTAGATTAAAGGGAACTAATGTACCACTTCCCTGATTGAAAATTAGATGGATATTTCAGGTTGGAGCATTTAACTGAATCTATTCATTGGGTTGATGTATTGAGAGCATTGATCAATTTCGCCACTGTTTTGTGACTGTGTGATCGTACAGACAAAGGAGTCTAAAAGTTTGGCTTGAGGATTGTTTCGGAAATAGGTCTCATAGGTGTGTGAGTGATGTGAATGATGTCAAGAGTTGTGGCAGAATTGGACAAAATTTTTGCAAGAACTATCTCAATGTCAGGAGCATCTCGTTGTATCATTTATGCTTTTGCTAGGTGGCGAGGTGAGTTTCTCACTCAGCAGTGGTGAGTTATCAATTCAGGGGATTATAGTTTATTAAATACCTTACTGACATCAAAACTCACCTCATTAATATTCAGCTGCAATATTACCAATCACACCAAATAAACTACGTGGAAATTGGAATGGGTACCTGGTGACATCAACTTGCGCTGGCTGTGAGGAACTTGCATGTTGAATAGCACCAACCAGCAGCTCCGAGCCCAAGCCACATGCACCCCTGTCTGACCTGCTGTGCTTTTCCAGTGCGAGTCTAATCTTGACTCTAATCTCCAATATCTGCAGTACCCACTTCTGCCTTGCATTGAGAAATTTGCAGTCGAGACACATTGTGCATAGTGACAGGCACTCAGCTTACACATTGGACCAGGAGAAAGTGAGGACTGTAGATGCTGGAGATTAGAATTGTGGTGCTGGAAAAGCACAGCAGGTCATGGATCATCTGAGGAGCAGGAGAATCGATGTTTCGGGCAGGAGCCCTTCATCAGGAATTACACATTGGCTTCTCGGGGCTGCTTTCTTGTTCTCTTAGCATGGGTTCGCTTAGCATCTTTCTGCATGATTGCAGCTTCAATGCCTTGCATGCCCATGCCATGCCCTGTTAGCTTGTTGACACTTCAGCCAAAGTAACAGGCTGTCAGTACTGCTGGATTGATGTGCACTTTAGTAGGCCACACAGTTTGGCTGCTTATCATGCTTGACATCAGGGATCTATCCATACAGGGTGATATCTTCTGAAATTTCAGGTGCCAGCTGCCTGCTAAGCATATAAATTGAATCAAATAGTCCGAAACTGGTTGAGGGCTAGCCACAGTTTAGTCAAGGAGGGGCCACTGTTGGTCAGGGGTTTCTTGTACTGCCAGTCAGGGGGACAATCTGTATACAGTCCAGGAGCCTGGCCATGGTCAGTTATCAGCATGGGACGTTCACAGTCAGAGGATCTGTCAATTTGGGGAGTGGCAAACACTCCTGTCTTGGATGCTCAGCTCAAGCAGTCAAAGGAGTAAGGAACTGTAAGGAACATAGCTGTCAGGTATCTGGTCAGTTATGTCATGTCAAGGTTAGTCAGAAGTCTGGGACAAATATAGTCCTGGGTGTCTATCGAACAATCGTTAAGGAGGGTGCAGAGGGGTGTCTGTAGGAAAACAGAGCCAAAATGGGTGTTAGAGTCAAGATCGGAGGGGTTGATGGAAGCAGAGGCATTTGTGGAAGTGGGAATGATGGGATAAGCTCAAAGTGTATGTGGTATGTGGTATAAATGTAACAGCTTCAGGTATTGAATGCTTTGAGATGATAATTATTTATAATGGCCACTACTATGATTTCAGCAGGGGGAGACAGAGGACCAGGGTGGGCATCGTTAAGATGTCATGTCAGGAGGAAGAGAGAACAGTTGGAGGTGATGTTCAAGATGGTGAGTCTTCAAATTGAGTGGATGGGTTGAGCTGGGTTGACAGGGGATTGCAAGATAAAGCAGGTATTGGTCTCTCAATAGATAATTATCTACACCTTGCTTGTGGATGAGATATTGAGTTAAACTTTGAATTCTATTAATGAGTCAATTATTATGAAAGGTTTAAAGTATAAATGCTTAAGAACTTGGAATTCATCTTTGCAATTAAGCATTTTGAATATTGTAAATGTTGTTGTTTTAATATTTAGTGGTGAATATTTAGGCCTCTGTCAACTTTGGCTGATGTGGTTCTGTTCGCCGAGCTGGAAGTTTTTGTTGCAAACGTTTCGTCCCCTGGCTAGGTGACATCATCAGTGCTTGGGAGCCTCCTGCGAAGCGCTTCTTTGATGTTTCCTCCGGTGTTTATAGTGGTCTGTCCCTGCCACTTCCGGTTGTCAGTTTCAGCTGTCCGCTGTAGTGGTTGGTATATTGGGTCCAGGTCGATGTGTTTGTTGATGGAGTTTGTGGATAAATGCCATGCCTCTAGGAATTCCCTGGCTGTTCTCTGTCTGGCTTGACCTGTGATAGTAGTGTTGTCCCAGTCGAATTCATGTTGCTAG